>NW_025335941.1:8118767-8386119 GCF_004798865.1 Varanus komodoensis | reverse complement strand
CAACTCACAGCTAGTACAAATATATATTTGTACTAGCTGTGAGTTGTCCCTGGCAGCGCAATGACCGGCCATGTGTAAGCTCGGATGAGTCACGGCTAATGAGTCGTGGCTCGTGACATCGCCTGGCGCTGCGACTCCTTTCTGAGCGTGCACATGGCCCCTATGTGCGCTGTTATCCAATGCTCGGCTGCTGAGGCGATGCTGGAGTGACTTCACTTGAGTGCTGACAGAGACGGCTCTGTGTGCCCGCTGTGGCAGGTGTGCCATAGGTTCACCACCACTGCCCTAACCCTACCCTGGTGCACACCCCTAACTGTAAAAGAGGGTGAAATTTCCATTGAAAAGAGAGCAATTTTGAAAAAACCTTCCTTGAGTAGCTTTTTCTGCACAGCTCATCATTTCTGCCCATTCTAACCACATTCCAACCATCAAAATCATACGAGGATACCTTCTTTTTGTAACCCAAAGCCTTCCCTGGTGCACACCCTTAATAGGGCTAAAGTTCCATAGAAAAAAGAGAGAGCAAATATAAATCCTCATCCTTAGGATTATGTCCTTCATAGTATTGAATCCAAATAGCTTGGCAATCATGATCCAATAGAAATATATGTATAGCAGGCAAGACCTTGTATGATTTATTTCCCTAACCAACAGCAATGATGGGTTTTTCAGTAGCAGGTGACAGTCACTTTTGGCTGCCCTGGACTCTGCAATCTGTGTTCTGCTCAAACGCTTGCATATTGATTGAATTCAACATCTTAATTTCTGCTAGAACGATTTGAGTTTTCCAGTTTTTCATACTAAGATCAGCCAAGAATATAACAGGGTGACTTCTATGCTTCTCAAATATCCTTGTATTTATTTCTAGAGGAGGGGTGAGCAAATATTTTGGCTGTGAGGACGATGTTTTGGGAGATCTAGGAGCCAGATACAGGTGTCCACACACACACACACACACACACACACACACACTGGGGGTGGTAGGACGGTTCATGTGAATCAGGCAGATATGCACTCATTATGGAGATAAGGTTCACATAACACCCCCACCCCCCGTATCACTACTTTTGTGCCACCAGCAGCAATGCTAGGAGTTTTGAGTCACTAGATGGGGTGTAGGGAGGAGGCATGCATACAAAATTATATGACATTGAATTTTTGCTGGGAAAAGATAGTATCTGTACTGATGTTTGTAAGGAAAAGAGAGGCCTCTGATTATTGACTCAAATGTAATTTACTTAGTATCTATCCATCTTCAATTTACTCTATAATCCTTACTTACATATTTTTTTAAAAAACCTGTAAGTTATCTTATTTTTTTCTTGTATTTATAGATAAGAAATTGAATATCAAAGATTTTTTTTAATATGGATGCATTTTATTTAACTTTTAAACTTCCGGCGCTTACAAACAAAATAAATACATGAATGACATATGTAATAAATAATTATTGTACACAGATTCATAAGACATACACAAATGCATAAAAGTAAAAAAAACACAGAAAAATATAGGCACAGATGCTTGCAACAGAAATACAGTTTAATAATCTCGCACCATTTAAGCAAGTTTTCTAATTTCAGTGATTTGGTCTTCCCACTGCAGTCATATAAGACTCCAGCCCATAATCTTTGATAGCTTCCCCAACCCTCTGAAGAAGCTTTCAGGGCCTGCAGGGAGGAGAAGGGGACGGGAAAGGTTTATTGCAAGGGTTTGCTCTCTACAGTATTAAAGAAGTTCTTTGATCATATCCATCTCTCATATTCTTTTAAAACCCTGAAATGAATTCACCTGTGTGGTTTTTATTACAGCAGTTAAACAAAGAAAGGAGTTTATGTATTGGTGAATAATATACCCTTATAGGAAGTTTTAATGAAAGATGGAAATGCAGGAGGATGTGAATGCAGTTATTAGATGTGACTGTAGAGCAGGAATGGGAACCGTTGGCCTGTGGACCTTGTAAAAGCCTCCAGAGGTCCCCATCCCAGCCTTGCAGCTTATTCCCTGACTCCAGCCCCTTTGCCTCAGTGAGAAGCTCCAAATCTCCAGTCCACCGCAGATTGGAGATAAGAGTAAAGCAGAGCGGGCAGGGGAAAAGCTGGTGAGGATTAATTCCTGTGGCCTTCTGGGGCTTGTTCTTTTGAGTGGTCATGAAGACTTGGAGATGCTTCCCTTCTTCTCAGTAGACACGTTGTCATGCTTGCTTCTGAGCAGCCGTGCATAAGTCTGAGGTGTTATTTGAAAGTGTTGCTGAGTAAGGCAATGTTACTTGCTTCTGAGTAGATGTGCTTCCTATTATGAACTGGGAGCAATGGCATTTGGGAAGGAGGTTGGGCTTTTTTCACCCATGCCCACTTTTGCTTTCGGCCCTGCCCACCACTGGAAAACGAGCCACAGTGGCTTCTCCGACATGGAATGTGACACCTGCCAGAGTGGTTCTGAGTGTGTGTTTGTGTTGAGGGGAGGACGTTGCAGGACATGCTGCAGGGACACACGTATCTCACGGAAAGGAAACATCCCTCAGCACGTATTCAGCAGCAAATTTACTGCTAGTTACCCAGCAGATGGAGAGAACTGCAACACCTTCCAGTGTGGGCATGGGCTTTAAACCAATAAGGAATTGATCTAGCTGCACATCAATTTCCATATTCAAGCTGTTGTGATTAAAAACTAATGCAAAATAGTCCAATTCTGTTGCTGAGGATGACAGCATTACATTTATATCCAGTCTTTTCTCCTCTTGTGAGAAACCCAAGGCAATTTACATAGCTCTGTTTTATCCTTACAACAACAACCCTGTGAGGTAGGTTAGGCTAAGAGTGAGTGATTGACCCAAAGTCACCCAGTAAGCGTCATAGTCTAGTGAGGACTAGAACCCAGATTTCCCAATCTACCTACACCAAAAATGTAGGTAGTAAAGGAGTAAAATTTCTCCTTTATTAAATATTATAATAAATAAATATTATTCGATTTAATATCATGTATTTAATATGAAACATGCCAACTGTAAGAGCTATTTTAAATTAACACATATCAAGTCCACAGATGCATGAAAAATTTGGAGCATAGGAAACTGCCTGTAGACATGTTTCTAGGGATGCAGCTTCTGTTCATTACACTGCAGCAATGCATTATGTACATAATTCTTTGGCTTTCATTAGAATTAGTTTAATTAATGAATTAAAATACTTAATGTCTTTTTACTGCAGATAAAATGCATGTTTCTCTTTCAA
This sequence comes from Varanus komodoensis, assembly GCF_004798865.1. Classification (NCBI taxonomy): domain Eukaryota; kingdom Metazoa; phylum Chordata; class Lepidosauria; order Squamata; family Varanidae; genus Varanus; species Varanus komodoensis. Next base: position 8,382,886 of record NW_025335941.1, on the reverse strand, counting down.
GGTTTGAGAATACAGAAATAATATTCTAATTAAACACATAAGACATACCCTAAAAGGCGGGTTAGCATTACAAATTATCATAGACCTTTAAGAAGGCAGTCTTATCCATGTTTTGACCAAAAAAATTCCTACAACCCCCCTTGCTGCCTGGCAAATGCTGGGAGTTATAGGACCTGTAGCTAAACATGGATGGGATTATTCCATAAAGCACTATTATTAAAAGCTTCATCAAAAACACTGTTTGTGGCTTTAAAAACTTCTGAGCCATCACTTTTATCTCTAATACCTTAGGAATCTTCCCAAGTCTATGTACAAACATTATGTGGGTAGCTAGATTACAGATCAGCTTTTCATTTGCTGGTTTTAACCATACTAACATTGCAGCATCTGTCATAAACTCCTGTTTTATAGATATATGTAAGAGCACAATTTGAATATGACCCAGCAAAGGATGATCTCATTCCCTGCAAAGAAGCTGGCATCAGATTTAGAGTTGGTGATATTATCCAGATTATTAGCAAAGATGATCACAATTGGTGGCAGGGTAAACTGGAGAATTCAAAAAATGGAACTGCAGGACTCATTCCTTCTCCTGAGCTTCAGGAATGGTATGTTGTTTGGTATTCTGTAAAAACCACTGTATCTTTATTTATTATAGTTTAAGGGAATTGATATCTTTAAATATTTGCTTACTGTGGGGTTCATCAGCCTCTCAGGGAGGACCAGCCAGAATGGTCTACCACCCCTGCAGAGGACCCAAGTTGGTATGAATCGAACCTGATGCAGTCAGTCAACGAAATGCAATACAGTGCAATACTATAACGCACCTGATATCTAGGCTATTGAAACCAGGACAATGCAGAATCCCAAATCTAGATTATGTCCTACCATGTCTCTCTCTGTCTTTTTATTTATTTATTTATTTATTTATTTCTACTTTTAAGGCCTGCTTTTCCTCTGAGAAGCTCAGAGCTGCTTCTAGAAGGTTCCTAGTTAGTATTCCATCTAAGCAGCTTCCAGCAGCATACCTGTTTAGCTTCCATAATAGAAGTACATGTAACATAGAAGTACATGGACCTGTAACTCAGTGGTTGTTAAAGCATCTGTGGAGTCTTGATCTGTGTCTACCTGTGTCATCATAATCACAGGTCTTAACACTAAGTTTGTAATCAGAAAGCCCATGACCAATGAACTGAAAGAAAATCTTCCCTTGGTCCCTAGCCTTTGGTTCCCATAAACAGCATATAGATATGGCCTGCCTCAGTTATCTACAAAGGGGCATGGAGAGAGAGGGAGAGGGAGGAGGAGAGAGAGAAAATATTTATTAATTAATCACAATTACATGCACCTGAGATTCTCTCCCTGAGTGAAAATGTTAACTGATAGTTTGAATAACTAGCAAGAAGATGCTAAACCAGCATAACTGAGCAGCAACATCCATTTTTTGTGACAGAGATGAAACCTCCATAATTAAATTATCATTTTAGGTTTATTTCTTGAGTTTTTTTCTAAATGAAGACCTTTAGTATTCAGAAAAGAATTAGCACTTATAAAATTCTTATATTTGAAACCTTGAAAATCTTAATCTATATGTAGCACAAATGTATGATACAAAAAGATGAGGGAAAGTTTATGTTCTTATTAAACAAAAGATGTTTTTATTTACTAACAAGCTGATAGTTGTTTCTTCTTCATTTGCAAGGCGAGTAGCTTGTATTGCTATGGAAAAGACAAAACAAGAGCAGCAAGCAAGCTGTACTTGGTTTGGGAAGAAAAAGAAGCAATACAAAGACAAATACTTAGCAAAGCACAATGCAGGTGAGAAACAGATAATGCATTTACAAACTTATTTAACTTGGCTGCATTGTTCATTATATGTACATAAATCGTGAATTTCACCAGTGGTACTCAGTGAAAGCATGTAACTAGAAAGCCATGTGTTCAAGTGTACTTAGAGAATCAAAGAAAATGTTGATGCTAACCAGATGTAGCATAAATGGATGGTGTTGATGTTTATGGATATATACTTCTTGGGGAAAATATGGGTCTTAGGTAACTCAGTATTTTATGCAGGAATATTTTTGTAGAACTACATGTATTTCCGTAAGTATTAAGTGAAGCAGTTGACCTTCCAAAAATGAGGTGCTTATTATAACTTTCTTCATTGTGTCACGGTGAAAATATGCATATCTGAGTCTACTGTGTGTTATTTGGATTTGGGATTGCTGAACCAAAGTATCATATTAGGGTATACCATTCTTCTTGATGTTTTACATATATGATAATGATATATTCAGTGATACTCTGCTGCCAGACAAATTTAGTATTATTAGATATTCAGTGGGCATCTTTAGCTGACAATATTAGTTAAGACATTCATGATTTTATTTCAAAATTCCAAATTTTGGATCAGGAATAAATTATACAATGTGTTATAGTTTTAACTTCTCCATTATACTTGCAGAATGGCAGGGTTACAAAATTTGTAAGGATGTTTGCTCCTAAGGCATTGAAATAGCAAGTACAGAACAAAAGATGACACTTGCAGGATTGTATGGGTTCATTACGTTTACAGGGAGAAAGAGGCAAGAAAGGAACTAGAATGTAGGAAATGCATCATACCAGCAAATGTGCTGGTAAATTCAGATGGAATAGATTTTTTTTTTTGTGGCATATCTTTTTGCTGAACATCAAAATGTTAGATTTGTTATTGACATGTTACTGGATTGTAACAGCATTACAGTAATGAATTTGGCAATCTGATGTTTAGTATATTTTAATTTCAAGAATAAACCTTCTAATGCAGAAAACTCCATATTCCAAAGGATGCCATAATGTTCATTAACATGTGGGATTTATCACATTAATGACAATCTGAATGTTGCTTAATCTTCCTTTTAAAAAATAATTCTGCCTTTTCATAGATTGTTATGAAGAACTCAAATTCAAATCATAAAGGTGCTTTCCTATAGCCACCCCACATTGTCTGGGAGGCTTTACAATCAGAGTCCCAGTTTCTGCAGAAGCTGCAACCTTGGAACTAGGATTTCAAAGAACAATCCCCCACTCTGCACCCCTGGCAACTAATGCAGAAAGAACCACACTGGCTGCCCTCCTTCTGAAAGCACAGCTGAGCCCCAGAAGGGGCAAAATGGAACATGCTCGGAAGAAAGCAGGCGGCAGCATGATGCCAGTTCCTCTCAGCACCCAGCTACCTTCCCTCACCTCCCTCAGTGATTGTCTAGAGAAAAGACCCAGTGCAGCAGAGAATGTAAGCCTCTGGGCTATAGAACTGCACCTTAAATTATTCAAATAGGAAGGGTACAGTGCAACCAAAGGAAGCACTAATAAGCCCTACGAATTTCAGTGGAGAAATTTAAGTGTGTGCTTACCTTGCCCATTGAAACTAATGGAACTTAATTGTGTTTTGGTTCAAAGCTATAGCAAGAATGATTTACAGTACAATCCTATGAATGTATACTCAGAAGTAAGTCCCATTAACTTCAGTGGGGCTTATTCCCAACTTAATTGATTGAGGACTTACGAGAAGGAGGACTCGTAAGAAGGGCTCATAAGAAGTTGACTGAATATTAAATCAAGAGGGTCAGTCACAGGAAATTGTAGAGAAGTGACTTGGATACACAAGTCTTTGGATAATTTCCTTATCTAGTTTCTGGGCTATGGCTGGGCAAAGGAGTGGTCCTATTTCTTAATCTGGACAGCTCATCAGTCCATATAGTAATCTTTGATGAAGTATTGAAAGCTTCCCTGACGATAGCAGGGACCTTCCTGGTGTCAGATGGAAGAGAACAAGACCTACAAGAAATCTGTAGCTCTTTGTGGTTAAGTACTAGTTGAGGGTATTCTTGTAAGGGCATTCACTTGATCAGTCAACCTTTTAAAAATACAATTATGTTTTAGCTTTTAAAATGTTATGCAATAGTTATAATCTCTAATATACAGATCAGCTGCTAAAATTACTTCTGTAGCCCTCCCTCCCCTAAATCCATCATACCCCATTTTTCCAACCCTTCTTTTCAGTACTCAACCCTTGCACATGCACGCCGCTCACTCCTGATGGTTAGGAAAAGTGAGGGGAAAAGAGTCATATTGTCCAATTTTAATGGTCATTTTTTCTTTAAATCATGACTATACATGGTCCTTTACATAGACCAGATAGCTTGACACAGAAGTGGGGGGGGGGGGCTTTTTAAAATGAAGACTGCAGTCTAATTATTTTTCTCCTTCCTATATTAATAGTGAAGAATGGATTGCTCGTATTTTTTACTTTATCCTAAATGTTGCTGCTTTCTCAGATTCCATTTTTATCCCCAACTTCTTTTAGGAGTCCTCAGTCTGCAAAAGTTTATTTCAAATCAACAAACTCTACTGCTAACTTGAACTGTAGGGTATAATTTCTACATTATATTTTTTAAATTAAGCAATCCCTTTGAAAGCATATTATAGTATATATAAATATATATTTGGATCTCTTTCAGGTGTTGTTCTGGTTCTTTAAAAATCATGCCACATGCATAGAATATGCCTCTTTTAACACCAATAACAGCAATTTATACAAGAGAGCCAAGTCTTATAAAACATGCTTATCATTTAATGTGATTTATTTGCCTTGTGTCTAGAATACTGCATGGTGAAGTTTATTTTGTGCATATACTTTTTATTTTACTAATATATTATGAACCATATTTCAATGACCCCTGTACATTTTTCATGCTGTCTTAATCCCAATGGCCTCTCTGTGCATGTAAGTAACCTGTCAAGTGACAATGCCTCTTTATTTGCTTCTTACTGTTTATTTCAAGAGCTCATTTTCTTTATTAGCTAGAAGTGTAGAAGTGTTTAATACTTCAGTCTGTAAATGTGTCCATGTATTCCTCTAAAATTGTGTATAAAAAGCACCATTTTCCCCTCTCCTCTCTGCCTGGAAACCTGAACTTATTAGTGTTCACAGTTATTGGATCATCAGAATATTTCATTCTGATAGTCTTATAGTTAAGGAGTGGTTTCATTTACTTTTAGTATGTTTAGAGATAGCCTGGTGCAGTCGCAATTGCACTTTCTTTTTCTCTGGTATAACCTACTATTGGGTGAGGGAGGGAGTGATAAAGCCAAGGGCTAATCTCATGGTACCATTAACAGACAAATGTGCTGCACTAGTGAAAGGTTTGCTTTTTCTCATTGTACAAGTGCTGGTGGAGTACTTCATAAACCTAAGATCTGCAAGCTGTTACACAAGCAAAACTTTACCTGGATTCTTACCTCGCACGAAATCCAGCTCTGATTTCTGCTTCTGTAATGTCCCTTGCACTGGGGGTATGACACAGTTTGAATGCAACTCAAACTTGTGCCAGGAAGGAAAGGTTTTAGGGATTAGTAGCTGACTTAGGTGGGATATTCATTTAATTCAGAATACATCTTTGATGTTAATAACTGCACATAACAGAGGCTGGTTAAACCCCAGAGAGGTTAAAAAAAAACCTTCCGGCTCTTTAGAAAAATCTAGGTATAGTTCTGAAAAATATTTAGCAGCATGAATTTTAATATCCAGTCTCAAAATAATCCAGAATCTGCCAGGATATATTTTTGAAACTGAAATGTTTTGCCTGCTGTAAAAACAATGAAGGGTCTCATAATATCTTCAAAACTAATAAATTTATCCTGACATAAATTGCCAAGGGCGATCATCAGCTTCCATAGGTGCATCTCTCTGTTTCTGCTGCAACAGAGTAGCACATCCACACCTCTGAAAATCATAGGCTGTAGTAGCTCTTAGTATTTATTCATTGAAGCATTTATTCCTCATCTTTTGGTCTCAAGAGACCCCAGCAAAGTGGCTGTACAATTTACTTATTTTTACAAGCAGGAAGTTTTCCAACATCCTGGAAATAAAATTTTCTGTATTAAGAGATGATAATGTATAGGCTGTTCTGCCAATGCAATATCAAAAGTGTATCTTGCCAGGATTACAGGGAGAGATGCATGATCAAATTTAGATAAACTTCTGAATCTAAATTAATAATTTACTGCAATCAGTTGATTAAAATAAAGCTCTGTTTACTGTTGTCTGCTGTTGACTTTTATTAAAGAACTCAGACTTGGTATTTAATAGAATGGTTTCTTCCTTCTTATATTATTATGATACCAGAAACATTTAATTTGTTATTAGGCAAGGGGATCTTAAAAAACCTATTGTGGAATAGCATGGCAATTGAAAATGGGTCGAAGTAGCAGCAAAGTAAACATAAATATGCTTGAGATTATCTTTGCAAGGGTCATATTTTATAAATGCATCTATTATGGTGGTGGCTTTATGATTTTCAGTGAAGCCATCCTCTTTGTTCAGAACTTTACTGCCACAATTTTAAAGAGCATATTAATATAAAATTAGCACTTCTGTGTGAAGTGAACTCTTCTTACAATTCATTTGATAAATGTATCTGGAAGAATAATTCCAATAAGACCAAGCTTTTTAATGCATTTCATGGTTTAAATACAATATGTTTCAATCTTTACTGTTCATATAAGTAGAAGTTCTATATTTGTATTTGTCTGTCACTCTCTACAAACCTTATGGCTCACATTCAGGGATCCCAGTATTTTCCAGAAACAGTATTTTTGTGGCGTGCACACTGCATGGTTTCAACAAATTCTTAAAGCATGGAATTTAAGATAAAGCCTTATGAAGTAAAATATATTATTTTTAAAATATTATAAGAAGAAAATGCTGTATTAAATATTAAATATCTATTTAGCTGCAGCCCTTTGATACAGTAACAGTTTTCTTAAGGCTAGAATTTAACATTTGTGAAAAATTCAACATATCTTTTTCACTTATTTCTGGCTTTTGTTTTCTGTTACAGTGTTTGATCAATTAGATCTTGTCACATATGAAGAAGTAGTAAAGTTGCCAGCATTCAAAAGGAAAACGCTAGTCTTATTAGGTAATTATCTGTAGAATTGCTGTCCTTTAATAAATGAAACATATTATTGGAAGTCTGTGGTTATATTACGTTTCTTTTTTCTGTAGGAGCACATGGTGTTGGGAGGAGACATATAAAAAATACACTAATTACAAAACATCCAGACAGATTTGCATACCCTATTCCACGTAAGTAAAAGATTTATCAGACTGATGAGTGCATATTGGCCATTTATTATGATAGGCCTAATAATTGCTATGTATCAATTGTAATTCAGTAATAGTCAAACATATATGAGGGGTCTTCAAAAAGTTCCCACACTTTTTTAAACTTTATTTATTAAGAATCTCAAAAACAAATTACATCACTTTTCTACATAGTCACCTTCCATTGAGATGCACTTTTCCCAGCATCATACCAAGTTTTCAATGCCATCAGCAAAAAATATATAAAAGATATTTATAAAATATAAAAATGCGGAAACTTTTTGAAGACCCCTTGTAGAATGAGAGCTTCAACCTTGCGATTAGCATTGTTGGTCAAAATCCCCTTCTTGAGTGGTCGTGGTGTGGGGGTACCCCTGCCAGCTCCATCCCAGACCCACCTGTTCCACTCCATGCAACTTCTGCCTCATTGCAGATATTGCATTTCCGCCCTCCACAATCCGCATGGCTGCATGAGCAGGAGATCATCTTTGCGGTTGTGCAGGCTGAGGCTGACTTTTTCTGTAGATTAGAGGTCTTCATGGAGATACACTGTACACAACCAGAGAGCAAGAGATCACTACAGAACAGAGTGCCATGGAACCCATGCAAGCTACACGTGCTAAATACGGAGGCAGAAGACCTCAAGTAGAGAAGGCGAATGAGTTCTGTTTGGGAGGAAATTGCTGCCTGACAGGAGAGTGCACAAGCAGAGGAAAAGGCTCTCTACTTTTATCACAGGGCTGAAAATAAACATTGGCCTTTTCCCGGCCCCAGAGACAACTAAAGTTCTTGCAAACATATTAGAAAAGAGGCTTTACTCTATTTCCTTTCTCTGTGCTTATCTCCTAAATGAGAGCTGCACTTCAGCCACATATACCTAAGAGGTTGCCTCATACCATGTCAAGTTTCTTTTCCACACAGCCCAGTATTTTTACTCTGCATGGCAGTAGCTGCCCAGGGTCTCAAGCAGAGCTATTTCACATCATTGAACATTTTGACTGGAGATGTCAAGGACAGGATCTGGCAACTTCTCTATGCAAAATTAGCAAGCAAATGTGGCCCATTTTAATGTAGGGGATGGCCGTTTCAGGATTGTAACAAGAAACATTATGTTATATTGTGCCACATGAAACTACAATTACAAAACCATTTCCAGGTGTGGAAGAGCAATAACTTGGCAACACTAAAAATCTGAATATGGAAGCAACTTTATTTCCCTCACATCATCATTTTCTATACTGGAAAATCCAGTATATCCTTTTGTCTCCTAACCTTTTCAATCCCTGTCCCAATACTGCACCACCATTTCATGGAGCCTGATTGTAATACTGTTCATTTTGCAAACACTGGAAAGTTCATCCAGAAACATTTACAGAAAAAAAGACTTTGAACAACTGCAAAATTTACAGTGCAATCCTTTAATTTCTATGCAGGGGTAAGTGCCATTGTATTAAATGGGAATGAGTGGGTATTTTCCACCATGTGAGGATAGGATATCATGCTTTAGAGATCATTAAAATACCACTGATTCATCCACAGGAAATACATTATTTTTATGTATATTATTTAGAATAATAATTACTGTTCAGAACATTTTTCCTCAGGAAAGTAGAGTTGTGCAGTCTTGAGGGTATGATACATATTTGCAGTGGCTTGTCATGCTAAAATCAAACAATGAATTGAATTACTAATAGTCTTCACAAAGAAAAATATCTAAAGCTTAAAATAATAGCTTGTTATATTTACCAATGAATGAATTTGTCATAAGAATATATATACGACCTTCTGCATTATGGATGGAGGGTGAAATACAAGGAATCAGCAAACCCTTCAGTGTTCCCAATTCTTGTAATTATAGACACAACCAGACCACCAAAGAAAGATGAAGAGAATGGGAAGAATTATTACTTTGTATTACATGACCAAATGATGCAGGACATTTCCAACAATGAATATTTGGAATATGGTAGCCATGAAGATGCAATGTATGGGACGAAACTGGAAACAATACGGAAGATCCATGAGCAGGGATTAATTGCAATACTTGACGTAGAGCCTCAGGTAAATATGGAATAAAAGTGCACATTTTATCACATATACCTAACCCTTTTTTCACTAAATTAATACACTTTGCAAGGATATTTATCCCTGGGTGGACCTCTTCAGCTGCAATATGGGTCAGCATGGGGCCATCTGTTTTGCTCTTTGAAGGATTAAAATGTTCTGTATACAAATTTCCTTATAACTTATTTGTAATAAAAGAGTAGCTATTCTCCAAAATGGAGGAAGAACAGGGAAATCCAACCAGGGCACATAGACGCATAATGCCATTTGTTCCAAATGAGAGGTACAACAGTAAATAAATCAGTTAACTCTTCTGTGGAACAGCCACTACACTTTAACACTACTGGTTTGATGCCAAAGCCTGGTAGATTGTTTATGTGAGGAGATGCTTTGCAGAGAAAGACTGTCATGGATATACAATGCTCTTCTTTGTGGTCTCTGTGCAATCACACCTATGGGCTTGCCGCGAATGTAAAACTGTGACCGTTGCTTGTGGATAACATACAATGAGCTATAGCATGTCATTCAAGCCCAGACATTATTTATGATTAAGATAGATGTAGCCTCTGTATCTTCATCATAATTTGCAGTAAAATCTTCAGCATCAGGTATATACAAATGCAGTCACCTAGTTGCCTGCAGCAGTCACAAGTCAACTTACATGACATCCATTCCTGGTTTCTTCACAGAGACCTCAGAGCTGGAGAAGCTCTCTCCTGTCACAGAGGAGAGGCTGATAGAAAGTCCCAGCCCTCTCCAAAGTTGTCTGTCATAATTCCAACTGCCTGCAAAATCCAATGTGAAGAAAGTCAATTCTTCAAGAAGAAGGATGGGTCAGTAGCAGCCGGAAATAATGCCTGGCTACTGAATCAACCTATACTGTGGACACTTGTTCAGTATAACTAGCTTTCTTTGAGTTCAATAGTTGAAAAGAAGTGAATAAAACACATTGGTTCGCTCACATTTAGCAGTGTGCAGCTGGTCTGGCATAAGCAGACTTCTCCATGGCAGTCCCTCCGGCCCCTCAAAAATGGCATACAGAGGGTCAGAGGACCTTGTTGAATGGGGTAAGTAATTATGTAGGGAGAAAATTAGGTAAAGGCACCTTCAGTACATCGAGTCCTTCCCTCAGCAGAAGGCAGATCTGGGATTCAACTGAACCAGTTTTAGAACCTGGCAAAATTGAGATTTTTTTAGACCTTGCAACATTATTTTCAAAATAATCCAGATTCATATATGTCATTGTGCTGCTTTTGCATGTATTAAAGTTTATGCCACGCCCCATCTAACACGTTCTTTGTTTAGGCCCTGAAGGTCCTGAGGACTGCAGAGTTCGCTCCTTTTGTTGTTTTTATCGCTGCACCTACAATTACCCCAGGCATTAATGAGGTAAGACTTGTGACAATGAAACCTCTTTTGTAGAAAGCTTAATAGTGGACACAGAGACTTCAGTCTTATTGGTCAAAATTTAAATATAACCATCGTGGAACTATTAAAGAAACCTTAATTTTGGTATCGTCCTCTGTATTGTAATTAAGCTTTAGAGTAAGTCCATTCATTTACCCTTCTTTTTAAAACATCATTTGTATACGTAATATCCCTTTCTCTTTACCTGATTTGTCATACTTAGTTTTAAATCCTACCTTAAAAGAACACATTTCAAAGGAAATGTCTGTACCAGCAAAAGCTTACACAATCGGACACTGAAGAAACATGAAAGACTTGTGAAGCCTGCATCTCATCCAGCTTCCTGTCACCAACGCACCCAAAATGGAAGTCCATGTCCTGGTTTCTTTTGCATGAGCAGCACAGTAGCAGCCTCATGATAGAGACGGGACAATTTCCATTTGACCAGTATTCATACCTTCTGTGGGAAGATCCAGTTGCATCTGCATTTCCCATGGAAAAGCACTCCAGACGGCTTCCTGTATGGGTTCATGGGGCACCTTTCTCATGGCAGGAGGAAAATATGTGCTCGAGGATTATGTTGTTGGTGAACCTGTGCCAGATGCAAAGTGGGCAGTTTGTAGGAGCAGCGCTTGATCAACTCACTGGGTGATTTGTAACTCCCAGAGGCGCCATATGAAACATTTTGGGGGGTTGGCCTGCATGGGGGTCTTGAAATCATTCCAGGTGAAACACTGTGGCATGCTGAATATGGGTAGCCATGCAGTATATGGGTTCAGTATGTCTTGACACGCCCCCAGTCAGGGAGGAGGAACCATGGGATAAAGAGTGGCAGGCTGGGGCAAGGTCTTCCCACTGCCAGCAACTGAACTGGATGCCATGTCCTCCAACGGAGCAGAGTAGCTGCCAGCCTGTACCTGTTACAGTCCCTGGAGCAAATGTTGCACTGGTTCTGGGTGCAACTGTTCGCAGCTTCAGGGACCAATGATCGTCCCTGGGTTCCAGCCACATCCAAGACCATTATTAGGCAGCACAGATTCCGGCTCTGTTTACTCGGAGCAATAGGGAAATGATGGTGTGAAGACTTCACAAGAGGTGAGTGTCTGTTAGTCTCACTAAAGATCATTGCACACATGAAATGAAAATTTAACTCGTTTTGATGGATTATACAAGATGAACAGTCAAATGACTGCTGATCGTTTTCTGTTTTAAAAATGGGAGGATTCCTCTCCAGCAGCATTTCAGAAACTTTGATGTAGAGGCAAGGCACAACAAAGACAAAAGTGAACTTGGCAGAACTGCAAGCTCCTGCAGGGTTGCTTTATAGATAACACACTGCTGAATCACAAGGAAAGAAGACAGGGAAGCCACTGTCAAAGGAAGTGACAAAATCACATGGGAGGATGGAGGCCACAGCAGCACAGTCTGTTGCTAGTTGGAATCTGGGAAGAAAGATGGCTTGCAAGCAGCAGCACATTTGGAGGCTGCTTTTGCTGACAGGCTCTGTAGCCCTTTTCAACAACTCATGATGAAGATGCCCTGCCAGGTTCAGACAGCACAGCAAGCTATCAAGGGTATGAAGTCCTCTAAAGCAAGCCATGGGTACTCAGTGTGGCTTGTTCAAATAAAATAAGCCACACTGTTGAAACTGCAGCAGGTTCAGATGATAGCTTATGATGGGTTCTTCTGTTATCCAGAGCAGTTGTTCAGTTGCCCAGCAGTAATTGTACTGTATTTCAGTACAGATGTTTTTTCTAAAGCAAATTGCTGAACCTGCAGTTCCAAAGGGAAAAAAGACCCTATTCAAGGAGGCATGAATTAAAATCAGAAGTATTGTAAGAAGAGTTGCTGTTGCAGACATATCCTACATGACTGCCCTTGTTTTCCTTTTTTCTTGAATTATCATCTTTGCTTTTCTTCTCATTTTCTTTCACTTGTACAAATTTTATCTAGCTGCCAAAATGGTGCAGAAAGTTGCCTGTAAGTACCAGCTAGGAACCAATAATATGTAGTCCTTTCTATTTTATACTGTTTGAATGTAGATTTTCCTTTCCAATATAGCATTTGCTTTTACCCAGATTCCTGTGGCTACACTTACGTTGTTGTGCATTTCCTTTAAGTCAGGAAATCTGAACAAAAATTGCCTGCAACAGATGCTAAACAGAATATTATATGGAGGAGGGAGGGAACAAAAACTCTACCTTCTCTCATTTGTTAGAAGACCCCAACTCCAGATGAGCACAGACCCTTGTTCTATTCAACAGACTCTTGATTCAATCAGAAAAAGGAGGGAAATGCCTTATATATTTCCTGGACGTTTAAAACAGCTGCATCAAAACAAAGCAAAAACCAGCAGAGCCAGTCACAACTGCTTCACAGGCAAAGACAACTATAATAAATGGATCTATCTTTCCTTACTCAAGCTCAAAATATTAAAAACAAAAGTCTACTATCAGACATAAGTCAATAGAGATAGCAATAAAATAGCAAAAAAATTCCTAGTGCCAACATAGCATCAGATTATAGTGCAGACATGCCTCCTTGGGGTGCCACCACTGGGAAGGCCGTCTTCCTAATCACCGCTTGCTGTGCATCAGAAAGAAAGGACATAAAGAAAAGACCCTCAGACGATGAGTTCAGCAATTGGACAAAATGGGCTAGTGGCGTCCTGGACAGTACTTGAACTTTTACACCAGGTTCACGCTTTCTAGTTTGGTCAAGTAAGATGAGCTGCAGACAGGACAGGCTTTCTAGCAGTTTCCTGCATGGTTAAAAGTGCTTCAGCTGTATAGCTGGTATCTTCCTACTACCTGATTCAGTAGTGCAGTATTCACATTTGCACTGAATAAGCTGAGCCACTGAAATTCTGTGGTAGGTGTAGCGAAACTCCAGTTTGCCACTTCCATTATGGCTTGTATGAGTGCTGCAGAGCTGCTTTCATGCAGGTTTCAATGTGACACAACAGCAAGGCAATTATAAAATAGATTAGCATCCTTGAATAACTTGAGTACAAGGAGGGAAGTTCTTTGTGGACAGAGTCGCATATGGGCTTCTGAGCCTCCACAAAACCTAGATGGGGTTCAATAGCTCAGTATGCCTGAGTGAGTGAGAGCCCTTCCCCTTCTGGCTCCCATGTATGTACGGGAAGGAGCTCCCACCCAGTCCCTCAGTGCCTTTTCAACCACCATTTTGTAGACTGGGAATCCTTCACTCTCACTCAGTGCTCTCCCTAAGTACATTTTTTGTCTATTCAATGCCTCCCTTTCTCTCTAACTGAACCCATCTTTTTCTTCCCCCTTCCTTTTTCTTCACTTGGAAAAAAAATCCTTCTCCACAAAAAAAAAAAAAAAAAAAAACCCTAAACTTTTTTTTTTGACCCAGCCATCCTATTTCTTCTTCTCTCTTTCTCTGCCTCTTCCCATGTTCGCAATGGCATCTGTGGCTTACTCTTCAAAACTGCACAAAGAGAGCTGGCATGGACAATAGGGGAAGTCCCACACCCCTGTAACAATGCCACAAATGCATAGATGTTTGTGACCCTTTCACAGATGCATGCAAGGGTTGTAATAAAAATGGATGGTGAAAATAATGTGATCCCCATGCACACAATTATATCACACATATATGCACACAATTATATCACACACATATTGCTAGGAAAAGATTATATCTTGAAACAGATACGCAGCTTCAGTGGAGGGGAACCGAGAATGGGAATCCATGCTCAATGAGTAACAATGGTGGTTTTATTGCATTTAAAGCTGATTGTCAGAAAGGCCCCCAAAGTCACCCTGCTATGGCTAAGGTGTAGCTGAACCCAGCACTATCTCAGTACTTTCCTGCTATGTGCAAATACGGGACAGGTGTGCTACAGCAGAAAGTGATGCGTGCTCAGAGTGAAGCGTCATCCAGTTTTCCCTTCTCTTGTTTGGCTCTGTGAATGCTAACCGTTATTGCATTTACACATAGGCAAAATAGCTGAAAATGGCAGAATGGATAAGTTGGTATTGCAAGCATCCAGTCAAGTCCTTTCTGTAGAGCCTATTATGTATTTTGTGTCCCAATGACTAGAGCCCAGGCCACATGTCTGAAAATGCAAGCCTTGATATCTCTGCTTTGTATCAGCATCCTGTAAGTTTAGAGGGCTTGTGAGTGTGTGTGCACATGTGCATAAGAGAGGGAGAGCACACACAACCCTGTAACCTTTTGGCAATGATGTTTACTATTCTGCAATATCTCTTGGCAATCATCTGTTGATGTGCCTGGGAGCATAAAAGTTTTTCAGCCATCACAAATGATTAATTTATTGTGAGGAAAAGAACTCCCTACTGTGTACCTGGAGCTTCCTCACTCATAAGGTTTGTCTCACTGATTTAGAAAGCGACAACCAAATCATGCCTATATTCCTTTGTGCATGCAAATCTGCTTTCTCTAATGGAATAAATGAGACTGATCTGATTAGAGCAGTTATCTTCCTTTAGGTGTAAGACAAACTTTTCTTTATGTGGCATAGCTTCATTAATATACTAGCAGTCCTCCCTTGTTCCTTCTTTATGCTGATTCTCCTTGCTCATATTCATTCCCCTGTCCATTGGGTCTCCCTGAACATAAGCAAATGTTTAACCCACTGTGATAAACCTAATAAATGTTTGCATTTTTATCATACAAATTAAGCAAACTGCATAACATTCAATGAAATTGGGCATTATTTATTACTCTGTTAGCTAATGAATTGTGTTCTTTCCTTTTTAAGTCACAAATGCAATATATAATGATGACTAGATAATAAAATTGTTTCACCTCCATTTTCCCCAATCACTATGCAGGATGAATCTCTTCAACGCTTGCAAAAGGAATCTGAAATCTTACAGAGAACGTATGCACACTACTTTGATCTTACAATTATCAACAATGAAATTGATGAAACAATCAGGCATCTGGAGGAAGCCATTGAGCTTGTTTGTACAGCCTCACAATGGGTTCCAGTCTCCTGGGTGTATTAATCCTCTCACCAGAAGAATTTCATCATTACTGGGAACCACCTCATACATGGAAGAACCTCTTTGTTATTGACCTTGTGTCAACAGGTCTTGGCCCCTAGAGACTACCTTGATGTAGTGTGACCTAAATTTATAATTATCGTCATGTCCTTATAGATAGGAGGAGAAAATGCTAATTTAAAGAGACAGTATCTTTTTTAATCAGTTCTCCTAAACTTTATTAAAATGTATCTTTAAATGTATGTATTATTCAATCCTTTGGAATGTTATATTTTTGGAAATCATAGCTTTTAATTTCAAAGGCCCCTAAAACTGCACAAAATAGATGCTGCTTTCTATAATCTATTTTAATAATGATATGATCTGTTACTTAACTTGGGGGTGGAACACTACATTCTTTTTAGAGTCTGATTTTGTGAATTGGAATAACTTGCTTTCCTTTATTTATTTGAAATTATTAGCCCAATCACAACAAGATCAATTCTTAAATTCTAATGGCCTTCCTTCGCTTTTTTCATTATTTTTAGAATAGCATTTTGAAGTACTTTCATGTAATATCCGGATAATGTGATACTGTCTCTTTGAAGAACTCTGTAAAACTTATAGAGATTTGAAGTTGGGTCTTGACTCTTAATGCATGTGGACAGTCGCAAGCGTTCATGCTGTTGGTGTATCTGTGTTGAAAAAACTGTAATCTACAGCAAAGTACATTCCGTTCATGGGGGGAAAGTACCCAAGGGAATAAAATAAAATACTATGACTAAGTTGTAAAACCTATGCACATCCCTTGCATTTTGGGCAACTTTATAAACAAAAATCCTGATTTTTATTAATAATCATGTAGTGAAATGTGTTTGTAATTTTGTCTCAATTTAATTTGTTGTAAAGGTGGGAGGGGAAAAATTACTGGTTTCACCATTTCAGATCTGTGTTGTCTGAGAGTATTAACGTTTTAATTACGTTTAAGCAAAGAAATGCTGATTTTTAATATGTATGTAATTGTTTTGAAAATGCACACATTTTAAGAGAAAATACTGTGCAATGAAGAAACCAGTTTAGGCATTGCAACAAACTAATAATTCCAAAAGACTCAACCTGCAGCCCTGTAAATTCCTTTAAATGATAAATGACTCTACAGTCTGACCAGTTTTTTATTTTAAATATACTTCCTTTTATGTGTTCAACAATTAAATGCCTTGGGTCATTCATTTCATCAAAGGCTTCTTCAGGTCGTTCAAAGGCCAGCCAACTCCTTTGCAGATGTTTAATGGGGGTGGGGGGACAGAATTTTCTGGACATCTTTATTTTCATTTGCATTCGTGCTTTGATTGCAAGCCTTCAGGACCTGTGGCTCACTTAGCAAATAAGGGTCGCTTCATACATTGACATTTCTAGCATGTCTCCACATTATACATGCTGATGATAATATATCCCAAACTACATGTTATGAAACAAACATGGTAGACAGGCACAATTCACAGGGAACTTCCAATTGGGCATGGATCCCTCAAGTTTGTACGCTGATGAGGAAGCATGTTCTTGATAATGTGTGAAGCACTCCCAAATGATATATGCAGAGCCTTAATCCACAAATATCACCATGTATTCATCTCAGGGTTGCTGCTATTTTCGATTTCTCTGATCAGTCCCTCTGCAATCTATTCCCTGCCAGAAGCGGGGCTGGGGAGTTGAGCTTTATCCACTCCAACTTGCAATGTCTTTGTGAACCTAACCACCTTTTATCACCAGTTTCAATGTACCTTGGACTGTTTTGCATTTTTATTATTTAATGGATTTTTTTGCTTTTGTTATTAAATTCCAGTATGTTTTTGCACAGCGTTATCCTTAACGTTAAAATACAGAATTGTTATTTGCTTTTAGATAGTTTCAGCTCCTTAAGAACCATTCATTTCTCTAGGTATGTTAGCATTCTAAAAGACTAAAGTTTTTAAAAGGCCATTAGATGTTTGAATCCATTTTGATTCTTTTCATTGTTATGTAGAGCTTGTAGGACTGCAGTTGGTTGCCATCAGTTCCCTCAGTGAGTGCTCCAGTTCTCAGAATTAATGGTAGTAATAAATCTAAAATGCGCTTTGATAACAAAAGAATCAAAGAACAAAGACAGCAGGTTCCTTTGGTACAGGGGTCACTTTACACTTACAGTTGATAATACAAGATCATCTTCTCCCTCTGTCCCAAAGTATAGCCATAACACCTTCTGAAATTATTATGTACATTGCAAGCTAGTTTTAAATTTCTGAATCTGTCACCACTTTATATTTGCTATGAAAAAGTTTGTTTTTCTTTTCTTCCTTTGATTAAGATTGTTAGTCAACTGTATCCCTTAACAACTTGACCTGACTGGGTCATTAGAGGGTATCGCATCCTTGCAACCATAACATCATGCTTGATAGAATTGATTCAGGTCACAAAGCATGATAATCCACCACAGGCGGCCAGTCATGATGAGCTGGCATGTCATCCAAAGCTGGTACATTCTCTACTGTTTGCTCACTGTTTGCCAACAAACCACCCCCTGAAAACGCATGGCTTGTTGTAGGGTTCTTCATGCCTATGGTGGGTTGTCATATCATCCAAACCCAGAGAGTGATGCTCTCGTGGGTTGGTGGGTTTGGCACAGAGTTGCCTGGCAAGCGTAGCAAAATGCCTGTGCTGCTGCTTGTGATCTCACCAGTGCTGCCTCCAGACTCCCTAACCAGTGACTGCCCCTCTACTAATGCCCCAATGGCACTTCCAAGTGAGCATCATTCACTGTTTTTAAAAGGAAACAAAATGGTACCTTGGAAATAGGACACCATGTGTGTGATTTTTTAATTGTTTCCTCCTCTGTTCTTTCACGTGGCTGGAACACTGGGCTGAAAGCAATGAAATGAAATTCAACAGGGACAAATGCCAAGTTCTGTACCTAAAAGAAGTGAACCAAATACAAGACAGGAGATAAAAGGCTCAACAAAGGTACAAGAAGGATATTGGAACTGTAAATCACAAGTTGATTATAAGTCAACAATGTGATGCGGCTATGAAACAGGGAAATCTATATTGGGCTGCATTAATGTAAGTATAACTTTCAAAACATGTGAGGTACTGGTTCCCCTCTATTTGGCACTAGTTAGGCCCCATTTTGAGCATTGTGTGCCATTCTGGGCTCCATAATTTAAGAAAGATGTGGACAAGCTCGAAAGGGTTCAGAGGAGGGCAGCATGGATGATCCAGGGATCATCCTGTGAGGAGACGCTGAAAGAACTGGGCGTGTTTATCTGGAAAAGAGAAGAGTGAGGGAAGATACGGTAGCCCTTTTCAAATAGCTTCTCAATCATCCCATAGTGCAGGACATGGAATTCTGGGATTAAGTTAAAAGAAGCCAGATTCCAGCTGGACCTTAGAAAAATCTTCCTGACTGTTAGGGCAGTGTGCCAGTGGAACCGTTTACCTAGGAAGGTTGTGAGTTCTCCCATACAGTTGGACAGGCACCCGTCAGGGATGGTTTAACTGAAGTCCTGCATTTGAGCATCCTTCCAGTTCTACTGTTCTATGATTTTATGTGTGCCAAGAACACAGATTTGCCTGTCCAATGTGTATTGCCTTCCCTGCCCCCTTTTCTTGTATGTTTCAGCTGTCCAAGGGTGGAGTAGCTAAAAAATACAAGGGAATTGATAAAATGAGATGGCATATAGATTAATTTCATACAGTTGTGAAAGATCAGGGGGGAAATAATAGCAAAGGAAAACTGAGTAGCACAATTCAGAAAATTGGGCCGGGGGAGGGGGGACTGAATGGAATAAGTGTACCAAAAATATACCTGGGGAAAACATCCCCAGTGGCGATGTAATCCAAGGCATCAGCAGCCCTGCCTACACCACCCCCACCACCCCTGCACCTGCAGGCTCCATTAACTACAGCCCATGTATCTGACTGCTAAGGGCTGGTTAGTTTGTTAACTGTCAGAAAGATTGCAGGCACAGTAACTGATCCAACCTGCTTAGCTACCCTCTAAGGGTTTTTATTGTTAGAGATATTTATGCATATTTAAAGGCTGGAAAGCAAATGGGGGGGGGGGGAATGTGTGTACTTGCAGTAAATGCTCTGAGATGGAGCTGTGAAAACTAGGGAGCATAAATAACTCCTATTTCTGGAGTAGCTGGAGACTCGGGGAAGGGTTGAGGACATGGAGCAGGGTAAGTGCAGTACTTAGAAGTGAAAGGATAACATCACCAGAGTGAGAAGTTGCCCCCCTCCACCTTTCAGCACACCTACTCCAATACTTCGCAGCTGCATGAATTAGTCTTTATGCAGCTTTGTTTGTCTGGTCAGTTTCCTTGGATGTTGCCCATTCCAGTTCAGTGTTCCTTTAGACAGCTGAAACGTACAAGGACATTGATAAGGAAAAAGTACATGGCTCAGTAGGCAAGGGTGCACATTTCTGAAAATACGGGAAATTCCAAAAGATTGCAGACAACTTGTGTAGTCATAAGGAAGGAAAAGGGGGTGGTGATGAGGGCAGGGCAGGAGCCAGGAGATAAGATGGGCTGTACCACAAAGTTCCCTGGCGTACACGCTGGAACCAGCTGGAGGACCAAGGGAAGGAGAGGCTGTGGCCAGCCTGGTCACCTGGCAGAGGTACTGGCGCATTCAGCAAACCAATCCCCCCTGGTTTATTCCCAGGATGGCTTAGTGTAAAAAGTGACTCGTCCATTGCACTGTCAGAACTATTGGGGGCAAACTACCAGTGGTTCTTCAGTATCAACCCTGGTCCTGTTCACACTATCACAGAAAAGGAAGTAAGTGGCTTATTTAATAAGTGGCTTATTTATCCTGCTAGGGAGAGGGGAAGGTCCATAATTTCCCTCAGTAGCCCAGTTACTACGCTGTGTGAACCAGGGGAGAGTGGCTTGTTCCTGTGGTTAATGGACTGGACAAGCAGCCATCACTGGGTTTGCACTATATGGCAAGCTGGGCTGGTGACGGTTCTTAAATTCTCCAAACCCCAGTCATGATTTTATGAAGAACTGAGCTCATGCTTCTAAGCCTGAACTATGGAAGTGGAATCACAATATTGATTTTAAAAGTTTTTAAATCATCCTTTGCACCCTGAAATCTGCATTGGAAACTTACTCCCCATGGATTTTCCAGTTCTTAAAATATATGAATTACTTATCCCTTTACTACTTTACCAAATATTCAAATTATGGAGGCTTAGCAGCCAGTTTCACTTTTCTCTTGAACATTTGTGCCAGTTGTTTATTTCCTTGCAGTATACAGATGTGAAACAATTTTACTTCCTATCACATTGACAAACTCCTGATTTTAAATGGATTAAATAGTGTCTATGATTTATAATACTCTGTTAGTGCTGTACTCAGTCCTACCCATTTGAACATGTGTAAACCCATCAATTTTAGTGGGAGACAGTTAAGAATAAGACATGGTTTGTGGATTAGCTCCATGGGATTCCCATGCCATGGGCTTAATCTACTTTTCATTAAGACCTTCTTATGTTATGCTCATACTCTGTCTTCAGGAAGACTACTGGCAACATCTCATCCAGGTTCCAGACCAAGACCCACCCAGCTAAGCTTCTAGCCATGGAGTGGAATCATGAGTGTGCTCTCTAATTATCCTTTTGTATGTACAAGAACATTGTCTTGGCCTGTGACTAATTAGTTACTGGCAACTGGGATCTCTTATCATATCAAAGGGGTACATTGTGTTTCATTAGCCCTGACCAAAATACTCATTTAACAGCCACTGAAAATAAAATGCCTGACACACTAGATGTTTTCACTATTCAAGGGTTTTTGATTGCTCAGGAATTCTGAGAGTTTGGTCCTTAGAAGAAACATGAATTTTCTCAACCTACTTTTGGGTGTTTAGCCTTTTGGGTACCTCCCAAAAAAGCCTGAAGTGCCCAATTGAAAGCTCTGCCATTATGTAAAGAAATATATTATTGGCTTTAACAGCCTATCCCCACCTTTCACCTCTCCTTGCTGTTTCTTTGAATGAGAACAGCTGTTGTGTGAGAACACCTGCTAGGGGGCTGCCAGGCTGAAATCACATCATCTCTGAACCACTTGAGAATGTTCAGGCCTTTTGAGCTGTGAGCAGCCCTGCTATTGAAGCTAACTTAAATGGACACTGGACTTGGCACCATGGACTTAGGTTTGTCCCTTTCAGCAATCTGTGACAGTGCCCTTTTCTTCTTTTTTAATGTAACTTCTGTTATATGTATTTTATTTGTTTGTTTGTTTGTTTGTTTAGAAGGCTTCTATGCTGCCCCATTCGCCAAAGCCTCGGGGCAGCTCACAATAATACATAAATAAGGACAGAATAAAACAGTATAATATGAGTTGACCTGGCCCAAAAAATAAAATAAATAAATAATATTAACAATTAAAATAGTGTTTGAATAAAAAGGTCTTCGCCTGGCGCCAAAAAACAAATAACGACGGCGCCAGGCAGATCTCTCTGGGGAGCGTGTTCCATAGATTGGGCGCCACCACAGAGAAAGCCCTCCTCCCAGTACTTACCCTCCTAATATCCTTCACGGAGGGTTCCCAGAGAAGGGCCTCTCCCGCTGATCTCAAGGGGCGAGCAGGCATATATGGACGTAAGCGCTCCTTCCGGTAACTAGAACCCAAGCCGTTAAGGGCTTTATAGGTCATAACCAACACCTTGAATTGGGCCCAGACTTCAATGGGGAGCCAGTGAAGCTGACGGAGGACTGGAGTCATGTGAACATAACGCCCAGTCCCCATCAGCAGCCTGGCAGCTCTATTTTGAACCAATTGAAGTATCCGGACCGTCTTCAAGGGCAGCCCCACGTAGAGCGCGTTACAGAAGTCAAGTCGGGAAGTCACCAACACGTGCGTCACCATTGCCAGGCAGTCGTTCTCCAGGTAGGGACGCAGCTGATGGATCAGCTGAAGCTGAAAGAAAGCGCTCCTCGCCACTGCTGTCACCTGAGCTTCCCAAGGAGCACTCCCAAGCTGCGGACCTTGTCCCTAAGAGGGAGTGCAACCCCATTCAGGACTAGGTTCAGGTCCCCTTCCCTGAAGCCCGATCCGCCAGCCAACAGGACCTCCGTCTTGTCTGGATTGAGCTTCAGTTTACTGGCCCTCATCCAGCCCATTACCTCAGCCAGGCACCGGTTCAGCACAGCCACTGCCTCACCTGCATTGGTGGAAAACGAGAGGTAGAGCTGGGTATCATCAGCGTACTGATGATTCCGCAGCCCACTCGTCATGATGACCTCTCCCAGCGGTTTCATGTAGATGTTGAACAGCAAATATGTAGGAGCTGCCCCTTGTTAAGAACAGGACATATTTGATGATAGAGGGGCATTCCTGTCTCTATTCCCGAGGATCATGAGTTGTGTTTTTGCCCTGGGACAGAGCGAAGGTTGCCTCTTCTGCCCAGCGTGGGAGCTTCTTGGTTAGAAATGGGATTCTCTCTGGGTGAGATCCACGGTAGACCAAGTGTTTGTTACATGCCAGGAGAGAGATGGAGCAGAGGTGGGTCTGAAAAGTTGAGAGATGCATGTCTTCATTGTTCTCCATGCTGTTGGTGGGTTAACAAGCCTGTTGTAATACATGTGACCTCATTGATTAGAGGCACAGGAGTAATTCATTAATATGTTGATTTGGAAATTGTTTGAATTTGGGTGTGTTATTTAATTCTGTGGGTTTGTTCACAGATAATGCTTAACCAATCTGTGTGGTTGTCACACAACATGGTATCTCACCTTGTGTTCTGTGTTCACACATTAATGTGGCAACTACTCAGGAGTCATTTCCATGCACCTCCACCATTCCTCCAAATGGCAGCTCATGCCACATCAGCAATTCTTTATTTCCCTCTCCCCCACTTTTTTCCCAGCCTGCTGCTCAGTGGAGTCACCATCTACTCATGAGAGTAGGACAGTTGCTGGGCGAGAGCAACCGAGCAGCACCCCTGAGACTGTTGCCAGAGTTCATGCCCATGCAGAAGCACCCACCTGCACACCCACCCACGGAGCCTTCCCATCTTCCAACCCTGCTAATTAAATGGTCTGTAATAAGATGACACTAATCCACTTTTTCATCTTGGACGAAACAGCTGATCTGAAGTTTATTGCTCAGACATGGGTGGGGTTGATCTGACTCAGCTTTGCACAACTGCGTACTCAGTGCTGCACCACCCTAAGGAAGAAGGGGTGGAATTGCTGTAGTCCAGAAAATTGATAACTGCCTCATCAGCAAAACAAGTCACTTTGGGGCAGGCCTTGGGGGTTTGTACCTGATATTGGGCCATGGAGACAGACTGGGGATGCTGCTGGTGTACCGGTCTCCCTGATAGTCAGCAGGCTGCCTGATGGAACTGGCAGAGATGGTTTCAGATGTGATGTTGGAGGAGCCCAGGCTGTTTCCTAGCTGAGGCTTCCTTTGAAGTGCCAACTCAAGACTCCACGGTCTCCATGACAACCATGGGGGCATCTCAATGTATCATCATCCCAGTTCATGAAGCAATTTGCTCTTTGCTCTGAGTATGAGGTCAGTTGCTTGAAATGGAGAGGGAGGGTTTTCCAGATAACTCTCTTGTCATGATCAGACCATTTCTAGGTGAAATTTAAACTCACAGTATTCCTTTTCTACTGCAGGGGTGGAAAGACTATTTGGATGGTTCACCCCATTCTGAAAGAATCCAATAAAATTAGGAATTCTCTTGCATCTTTCCCAGTGGAGAGAGCTGGTGATGCAGTCAAGGCCCTAGTGTGGTAGGCCATTGACTTGATTACACCTGATTGTCCTCTGTGGTTCTGCAGACCCCATTCTGTACTTTGAAGTTGGGAACAATGAAACAGGCCAGATATTGCTAGAATGCAAATGGCATAAGCCTTAAAGTGTCAATGACCAAGCACACTCTTGAGTGCATAATCATGCTGTATGGCACTGTGTGGGCAACAAAGAATACCAATTTTGTTGCCTCCATTGCATGCTTGCCATTCAATGGAGCTCTTTTGGATGGTTTATGAGGCCCCCTTGGGGAACCACCATGACCTTTGAATCACACTTTGAGGACAACATCACGAATTTGAGTGAACATTCTTTAGAAATGAATGAAATGTTTGTAGATTATGAATAGTTCTGCAAGGTAACTGAAGAAAGTGTTCATGGACTACATAAAAATATGGTGTGAGTTGCATAAATGTATTTGTCCTGTTCCATTGTCTCCAGATGGAAAAAGGACAATGGAAGTCATTCAAGGCAAAGGGCCATCTGCAATGGATAGAATCTACTATTTACATTTGGTAGAGAAGAAAAGAAGCCCCCAGAATCATGGCAATTCCAATATGCATGTGTATAAACGGCAAAATGGCACAGGTTTCAACCATAAACTGTATATGGGGATGGAGCTCTGGGAACATTTGAGTTGAGTAAAGACAGCTAAAATTGTGCCATTTTTAGGAGCCAAACAGTATTTTTGGTAGCATAGTCCAAAAGTTACTTAATAACTCATCTTAATATTGATATGCAAAAGGCCGTTGTTGCAAAAAAGAAAAAATCAATTTCACTCACAGTGGAAGAAACCATCACAGGGTCTTGGACTAAAGCAGCGATAAGAAACCTGTACAACTCCTCCTGCTTGGACCTCCAGCTCCTCAGCACTGACTATATTGGTTAAGGCTGATGGGAGTTGTCAGACAAAACATCTGGAGGACCACAAGCTGCCTATCCCCTGACTGAGATAATTAAATCTTATCTATACTTTTTCACTCTCCAGGTAATCTACAAGAGATATAACCCCAATACTAATTATAGCATGAGATGATTTGTATAGCTGAAGTGCATTTTTTAATAATCCCAGAAAAGAATTAAAAGGTTGCCTTACTTGCATGTACCTAAAAGCAAACCGGTGTAACTGGTCTCCCACTAAAAACCTGAAGCTTTGTTTTCAGTTGGGGTGAGAAACCATACATTATTACTATTTTTAATAAAACCAAATGTGTCTCATGAGAAGAAAAGAGAGCATCTGTCAACAGAATAAGCAGTTCAGAGAAGAAAAGCATGGTAAGTTGCTCTATTGCTTTGTAATATTTTAATTTTAGTTCCTAGTTTTCATTTTAATTGGTCTTCCGAAGGTGACTGTACATCAGCCCTTTTCTTTGGGGAATGAGGAAAGAGATGTGTCCAATACTAAAACTGAAGTATGACAGTTATCTTTAAATGGAGAGTTACCTGCTGTTTATTAGCTGTGATACAGCAAAGCAACAAAACCCTTTTAAACTCTGTTTTACAGAAAAAAGTCAGAATGCCTTCTGTGCATTTATGTAATCATTAAAATAATTGTTTTCTTTCTCATAATTCAATCAGATTCTCACTCTTAATATTGCCTTAATTTTTATTAACAGATTTATATCCCACCAAATAAAAAACAGGGGACTTTAATTACATTCAAATTAAAACATTATCAAACAGATCTATAATGGGGGGAAATAAACTGAATTTAGCCAGATGCCACTGGACTGGTGGAAGTGCCCCTCCCTCCTCCCCAGAGTAGTTTCTCCACACTTAGAAAAATGCTAAACAGGGACAGGGGACTTGACTGAGCAAGTGGGGGCGGTCGATGGAGAACCGCTCTTGACTGCACCTGGGTTTGGTTCACAGTGGTTGCTTTTGAAGATAGCCGTGGGCAGGTTAGCACAGTCACGGAGGGAAAGGTCATCACTCTGGTCACTAGCCGCTGAGCTAGCCTAGTTACCTTCACTGGGCATGGACTGAGGTGGCTCCCAAACCCAGTAAGGGTGGGTGGCTGGGATGTTGAGGACACCACCCTGAAGCCCATGGCTTGCTCTCTTTGCCATGCTGCTGCTAACAGCCTTTAACTGGGTGACAGGAGATGTCACCCAGTCCACTTGGGAAAGACTTAGACTACCCAATTAGCCCGTGGTCTTGCATCCTAGGATGCAGTTACAGCACCTTTTCATCATACATGCAGCTGCTGAGCAAAACAACAGCCCTGCTTCTTTCCTCCCTGAACAACTAGTAAAAATGCACGGTTCCATCTAAGCAGGTTGGATCAGAGTGAACTTCTTACAAACAGAGGGGCCCCTTTCATTCAGAGAACAGACTGAAATCCAGTGGAGGCAGCGCGTGTTGACAAGGCACGTGAAAGATCTGGCGCACTAGTCAATAAGATATGCTACTTTATCTATATGGGCAGATGTCAATGGGACACACACGCTTCCTCTGATTCTCTTGCAGCATAAAGGAATCGGCAGAAGGGTAAGCGCTCCAAAACCCACCCTATATGTATCACTTCTAAAATATAATATTTATGGAAAGTTCACAGGAGGCAGAGGCAGGGTGGGGACTGTAGCATGGCTGGAGGAGAGTTAACAGTTTCTTCTCCACCTGCAATTCCCCTTAAAAATTCTTCACTGGATGGCAATAAAGCTGAGTGGGGGAAACTGCTTCTACTGGCACCAGTGGACACTCAGGTGTCTGCAAAATACATTTGGGCCCAAAGCTAGAAATACACCTCAAGGAAAAACTTTCTTCCATCAATTCCTCCTTCCCTGTGTCATACCCCGCATGGCCTATCATGCTGCCCTGCATGTCATTCAGTTTTCCAGAGCAGATTTTCAGGAAAGGTGAGATGAGGAAGGAATTAGCTAGAATTGCCTTCTCCCTCCATTCTGACAGTGGATTACTACACTACCCATCATAAGTCAGGATCCAGTCCATTCTGCTTTGAATTTCTCCTCCCCTGTGTACTGGGAAGAAGGGTAAGATGATTTGAATGCTTGGCCAAGCCTTTCCCAACCTGTTGTCCTCCGGATGTGCTGGATTCCTGCCATCCAACACATTTTGATGGTACCAAACTAGAGAAGTTTGTAGTTAGTCTTTAATCAGCACTCATCTTGCAATAGTTATTCAAAATCCTCTGATAAATTATTTCATTACCATATAGTGTCTCATCCTAACAGAGAGAAAAGCAGCTTTATGCTTACAACCATGGACTTATTTCAATAAGTGGTCAATTCCATAATGTTAAAAAATATTGATTTAAGAAAAGTGAAATCATCTCTCTTACTTGGAGGTCCTCAGACAGAGGCTGCACCACCATCCGTTAGGGATCCTCTAGCTCAGGATTTCCTTCATCAAGCTGGACCAGAAGGCCTGCAATCCAGTCCTGGGAGGCCATGAACATCCAACCACCCAGACCAATTGGCAAGTGTTTGCTGACCATATCTTGCTTATTCCTTGTACAAGGCAGACTAGACACAACAGCCTTCCAAGGGAGGGGTGTGCTTCATCCAACACAACCATTCAGAAAGATTGGACACTTTGAAACCTGTAATGAGCTGGATACAAACTGCACTCACATTCAATTTCTTCAAAACAGCAGGTTTGATTTTATTGCAGGTATTCTGGAGTAAGCCAATTGCGCATACTAATTCATCCATACTCTTCCAAAGAAAATTATTTAGATAGTGAAACCACTAAAATGCAACATGAGTACTGCTGCTAAAAAACTAGTGTTTTATTTTTCCAAAGGGGAAGATTTTCCAACTATCCAATGATGCCATGGAACACTTCCCCACATTTAAAAAAGTGTAAAGATATAAAATAAATAATCCACATCATGTATGGTAGGAAAGATGGGAATGGTGACACAACAGCACTTGAAACGAGTTTAAACACACTGCATGTTCCTGAGTAGATGGCACCCACATGACTGCCCAGGGAAAGGGGTTCATGTGGGCCTGCCCATCCCCCCTCCACATGTTGCACACTCACAGCACTGGTGCAAAAATGTCCTTCTGACTCATTTAAAAACCATGCTACGAATCTCCATACAGCTATGAAGTCTCCTGGGTTCCTTCTTTCCCAAGCAAGAGGGACTTTGCTGTCTCACATGGAGAGACGCTAGGGAAGCAAAAGAGATGCTCCCATCCCCGGTCAGCATCATCAGAGAAAGACTTCTGTTGTATGTTGTTACACTGTGATTAGCAGAAAACAGGACTGCAGCCCTCCTCATCAGTGGTCTGATGATGCGTTACTCGAACCCCTGTGCAGCTGCAATGGGTTGATCATATCCTGGCAAAGAACACTTTCTGGAAATGGCAATATAAACTGATGATTCTGCAGCAAGCGCGCAGCATGTGTGAACACAATTTTAAATAGCAGCTCTGCTGGCAGTGTCATGCCATGCAAACCCATGGAGTATTGCAGTGGGAGGATTACGCAACTCTTGTATAATAGAGGTTCACAGGTTCTCACAACACAACAATCTCCAGGCAAAATTGCATATGCAATGATGTGCCCATAACAGGTCACAGAGTTTTGTCTGAAAAAGTGTCAGCTTTTAAAGAGGATGATAGATCCACAGGCAGCTAAAACGCCACTTCTATATATATTTCTAGACCTTGTAATCAAGCAGCTCAAAAGGTATCATTATTCTTACATTGTCTTTCTAACCTGCCCTTTATCTGCTTGTGGGGAATTCAGAGCAGCTTACGTGGCTCCATTTTATCCTCATAGCAACAACCCTGTGAGGTAGGTTGGGCTGAGAGTGAGTGAGTGGCCTACATTCAGCCAGTGACCTTCATGGCCAGGTGGGGACTAGAACCCAGACCTGCCAAGTCCCCAAGTCAGTGCTTGAACCACCACACCATACTTGCTCTCGATTATTAATTATTTTTAGAGAAAGTAGCTGACTCTCTATTGTTTTCTAATAACCTCTGGTGCAAATAATACTTTTTGCTAGTTCTGAGAAGACCTTCCCATAATATTGAGCTTCAAAGCTACTGTGTTGTGTGTTATAACTACTATAGTAGGATCTTTAGCTTAAGGATCTTGAAGCACAAAACAGAAATGTCAATAGAAGCAATATATTTCTAAATATACAGTATAAAATAATCATTTGCACAAGAATGTAAATGAACCAGAATTCCTGTTTCTCCTAATGGTTTCTGCTGCCAAGCTCAATATTATATGATAAACAATGATTCTGCCATAGAAATCCTCCTCTTAATCTACAGCATTTCACTGATACAAGCTTTGGAGCAGAAAGTGGAGGGAGCCCTTTTATAATGCACACTTGAATTTAGCATTTAAGAAGATTATTGTGTTTATAAATAGCCTGGAAATCCAAAGTCATTGAATGTAGTGCACAGAATAGATCAATCATGTAGTTATCAAACCATCTGGCTGGTTTCTTCACCAAGAGCAATTTTCATAGAAATCTTTGTATTTACTAACATTTTTTGATTTGGGTGTATTTAACATACCACCCAAAACTGTTTGCTGCTGCTGCTCTTATAGCATTTTCCTTTGCATAGTAGAATCGAAAAAAGTCCATCCATCATTTTAAAAAGTGCCAGCAGCATGAAATCCTGTTTTGCAAAGTAGTTCAACAATGGACTAGAAAAAAGGGTTTAGTCCTTTCCTTTTGAAAACAAGTAGGCTTAGAAGAGCGAAGTAATACAAGTTCATCAAACCACGCACCTCCAAGTCCATCAATATAGTTGTCACTCTGAAAGACTAAGAAAAGACAGTCTATGTCTCTCTTTAAACCCTATAAAATTTGTTAGGAAAGGGCTCAGCATTAGTTGAATCCTCAGTCATTAACAACGCAGGTCATGTTACTAAAGACTGAGGATTGGCTTTTGTGACTGGAATGTATATCTGACATGCATAGTCAAAAATTTTTTTTAAAAATTGTATGTGAAACCATCTGTTTTAACATTTATTTCATGAATATATATGGGGGAGGGGGGAAGAGAATGGGAATGATAGTTAAAAACAGACTCTTTGTGTAGGGAAATTTCTTTTCTCTATTATATTTAAGCTGTTCTGAATTTTGAATAGCATTAAGTCATACAGTGCAAGTTCCAAGCACTTCTGAGTATATTTTTCATTAATATCAAATTGATTAAATCTAGGTGTCAAGTCAATATCTGACCTTTTAGGCTTCAAATGTGTATGTAGTTTGTTTAATTCCAAAAACTAAAGACAGGTTACACAATTGTCCAACCTGTAGACATCTCAAAGTGGATACCGTATATTGACTGTCGTTCCTACTAATGTTTCCCAAGGGAAGCAATGTATATTTGCCAATTTGGTTTCTTAACATGAATATCAACAACTATAAAAATGCGTGTATACAGAGATGTTATAAAGATTCAGAGTGTACAAAGAGGCAATCATAATTGCTGCATGTCTGTAACTATACAGATGTTTTTCCATGTACTCTACAGACTTACAGCTCTTTAATCAGGACCTACAACCTTGTCTGAGCCCATCTCCCATTTTGGTGGTGACGTAGACAGGATGGGGGCCTTACTGAGCAGCTCTGACAGCCATTTGGGTTTCCCACAGGTATGTGTTTAATTTGTGCCCCACCAAAAACGGCACCCAAGGTAGATATGGAGCCCTTCCTTCCAGCCCCATTGACTATATCCCTGTGAATGAATGTTAACGACTAAAGGACAGCTAAAATGACTCGGTGAGATAAAGCAAAAGAATGTGTTCACAATTTAACTGCCTTGGTAATCCCTTAGAAAATTTGCAATTGTATGAACTAGATCAGGGGTCCTCAAACCTTTTGACCAGGGGGCCGGTTGAAAGGTGCTGGTGCTGGGCGCATGCCGGAAAGGTGGTGTCGGAGGTGTGCCCGGGCCGGTGAGGGGGCAGGGGCAGCGCATGCGTGCTGAAGTGGGGGCTGGGCGCGCAGCAAGGCGCTGGCAGGCGCACGGGGTGCGGGGAGGGGAGGCAGGGGCGAGCACGCACCATGAGGCAGGTGCACGAGGCAGCAGTGTGCTCGGAGATCATTTTCTCCGTGTGAGCAAACTGCTGCCTCCTGCGTGCGGGGAAAGGTGGGAAGCAGCAGGCATGCACACGGATGCATGTGCAGCAGGTCAAAATGGGCATGGCAGGCCGGATCCGGCCCTCGGGCCGTAGTTTGAGGACCCATGAACTAGACTAATGAGTTTATTTTCTGAAATCTTCCTTATAGGCCGCCATCCTTCCTGCTTTCAATCTTCTCTAGTAGTTTGTATTACAAAACAAGAAGAGCTATAACAGCATTGTTAACCTTCTTTTCTCATGTCAGTATACATTTGGAGTAAATTCAGTACAGTCACTTGACTTTGGTGCCACACTTTTGGAAGACTTTTGGCAAGAATCAGGCAGAAATCACTGAGTGTGAAAAAAACTCTAAAGGAGGATGCCTCTATGAACCTGACCCTAATTTGAAAGATGCATCCAAACCAGATTTCTAGGTCTAAATATATACTAAGCCATAGTTCACCAACCATAGAGAAGATTGTGCCTCAGCTAAGGCAGAGTTCTATGGGTGGTAGCTTCTATCCTGTACAAATACCAAATCCTTAACTAACCTTAGAATTGTTTTGAGCTATTTATCCTCTATCGCTTGAGCTATAATGAATAGCCAAAGATTAACAGAACATATTAGTTTGATATTACATGTCCCCAGTCCTAAAGACGCCTCATTAGTTAATCCATCCAACAAGGTAGTATTGATAAAGCTTTCTGTGGTGTTTACCACCTCTTCTGAAAGGCCCTTCTGGAGTAGAAATTTGGAGATAAGGCTGTTAAACTTGTTCTCTGTGGTAGATTGCAGTTCTCCAGTTGGAAAAGGACTGTCAGAAGTGACATTTAATTCCTCTGGGTCAAGACAGAAACCTTCAGATGTTCTCTCAAAATAAACATCAGTCAAGTCAAGACCAGCTACAGAGGATGGGGAGGCACAAGGAATATCCCGAACGAGCCTGTAATTCTCCATCCACTCTTTGAGCCATTCAATCCTGCAGTCACACTCCCAGGGATTTCGGAAAAGATAAAGCCTTCCCAGGAAGTAGACTGGTTGGAAGACTGAGAAAGGCAAGGTGGTTAAGTTGTTGCTGTTCAAGTGTAAAGACACCAAACTTGTTAGGTTTTCAAAAGCGCCTTCTTGAATATTGATAATCTGGTTTCTGTCCAAATACAAAACTTCCAGTTCAAATTGGTCCCGGAACCAAGTATTAGAAACATTCCTGAGCAGGTTACCGCCAATATTAAGCATTTTGAGATGCCGGAGTCCATCAAAGGAATTGTCAGGAAGATCACTGATAAAATTGTCGTTTAAATACAGATACTCCAATTTTTGACAATCCTGAAAAGCTCTGTCATGAATTACATTTATCCTGTTGTCTTGCAGATTGAGATATTTCAGTCGGGTCAGACCCAGGAGCGAATTGTAAGCCACAGCTTCTATCCTGTTTTTCTCCAAATAGACATGGGTCAAATTCTCCATCCCTCGTATAGCTCCTGGAATCCTTCGGAAGTTGTTCTGAAAGCAAAAGAGTTCCTGAAGGGCCGGAAGCTCTATAAAAATCCTGTCTGGAATGTTGAAAAGGTTGCAGTCCGCCAAATCCAGTCTGACTAGTCTCTTGAGCGAAATGAAAGTCCTAGTGTGCAGGTACCGAATGTATTCATTATGGGCCATTTTAAGTTCCACCAAGCTAGCTAGCCCTTTGAAAGCCCCAGGAGTGATAAAGGATATGTTGTTGTGGCTCAATGAGAGAGATTTGAGTGATGGGAGGGTACCAAATGCCCTCTCAGCAAGGAATTTGATACTGTTTTTATCCAGGTTAATAGAGTAAGCTTCACAGGGAAACTCACTGGGGATCTGTGTGAGGCCTGCACGGTCGCAAAGGATGGAACAGCTCCTCTCTTGAGTGCACACACAGTTGGTGGGGCAGGAGCGAACACACGCCCACACAGAAAAGACAGGTGGGATGCAAAGTAAGACTGGCAAGCAAACGCACCAGCATGATCCCGAGGGAAAGTGAGGGGGGCAAGGAAAGAGAGAGAAAGAGAAAGAGAAAGCAAGAGATTAGTGAAAACTAGCAATATTGAAACACACAAGATGGAAATCTGAATTGGGTAAAGCTAGAAAATGCACGGAGAACCATTTTTCAAGTACACTGTAAGCAGTCGAGCCAACCTGCAATGTAGGTTAAAGGTGGCCATCTTGTTGTTTTGACCTACAACTCTGTGGTGACCTGGCCCTTGTGGGCACCCTGGTACAGGTACAAAGCAATAACACCTAGTGGAGCAGCACCCAAACTGGTACCAGCTCCTACCACTGGGAGTAAAACAAACCTAGTCTTCTGTGTACCCTGGTTCTTTCAGTCTCTTGGGAACAACTGACCAAGGATTCCACTGTGCTGGACTTTTCTGCAGCCCCTTAGTGTCCTTAGGGGAACAAAGCTAAGTTGCAGATTTTGTTCAGCATGTTACATACAATCTGGATGTTAAGAGTTAGTGTGACCAGTAATGCGCAATACCTCTTTGTGCATCTTTTCCCTTTCATCCTCAAAGCACACAGTCCAAGTTTTGGTGAAAATGGTAAAAGAGTTATTAGGGATTCAGGAAGAAGTACTGAATGGGGAATCAGTTTGTTTTGGGACACAAAGCAACAAACAGTTTAACATCATGATTCAGTGGCAAATAACAATTAAAATTAAAAAATACAGTCCAGCTAGCTAGGGTGAAGTTTTCCTAGTGCTTCTCACAGGTCTTCCTCTGAACGTTTTGGAGAAACCTACAACTGGGCACATGTTATGGAGCGAAATCTTGCTGCAAACTGCCCTGGTGCCTGCATGAAGCTCCCCGTTTCCTTGGGGAGATGCTCTTGAGCCCCATACAAAGTCCCTCGACTTCATTTAACAGTGGAGGACATCTCCTTTGCTCCCTCCCTCACTGCCTGTGTGAAGATTCCAGAAGAATCTTTGGCGTTTTTTTAATCTGCTGCATGTCCAGTAATGGCTCATCCTCAGCCCTAAGATGGATTCTAAAAGATTCTTCATTGTTTAGGTACCGGGGCAGTATACTCTTTGATAGGTTTGCTCAGTAGAGGTTCTTGACTTTGAAATCACCTCAGCCAGGGCAACTGCATTACAGTGCCAACATCCTGGTGAGCTGATCTTTAATTTTAGTGAAAAAGGGAGGCTTCCTTCCCTCGGACCTGGGTAAGTTGGAGAGCATACGGTCTGGCTGAGTGGGCCACTTCAACAAACTCCCATCAGCCCTTGGCAGCATAGCTGATGGTGAAGGATGACAGAGCTTGTAGGCCAAAATATCCAGAGGGCCACCAGTTGTCCTATCCTGCTAGAGGTGGTGAGCACGTGAAGTAGAAGGTAGCCATGTTGTTGCAATATTACAAAACAATACATCGCACCTTCTTGCTTTGTCACAGGCAATAGAGCTTTCTAGCTGAACAAACCTTTTGTTACCACAGGCTAATGTT
Organism: Varanus komodoensis; assembly: GCF_004798865.1. Classification (NCBI taxonomy): domain Eukaryota; kingdom Metazoa; phylum Chordata; class Lepidosauria; order Squamata; family Varanidae; genus Varanus; species Varanus komodoensis. The sequence goes on along the minus strand of NW_025335941.1, from coordinate 8,347,954 downwards.
GTATCAGCAGTAAAAAATGAAACAGTACATATTCAGTGACACTTCTGTGCTAAATCCCAGTCTGAGACAAAAATAATCCACCATGCCACAAGCATTAGAACTAAATGAAATGCATTCTCCTTTTTAAAATAATTTATGAAATTTAAAAGTCTGATTAAAAGCACCTCACAGTTTTGTTCTCTGCATTGAGCAAAAGCTGCACAGCTAGAAAAGTCCAGTTACTCTTACTTTCAAAACCTTCACTGTTAGTGTCAGTGCTTTCTTTACGCAGCAGGTATCTATTTTTATTGAAACCCATTCATCTTGTAAGTAATTTGCCTGCTACAGTAGGCAAAGTTACAGCTACTATCAAAATGCAATGGACAAAGATTTGTCTGAAAGGTTCTTTAACGTCTATGCATACATTTGGGGAAAGGTTTGTCTTCCTTAGCTCTAGAGAAGGAAAATGTAACTACTAAAAGCTAATGCTTTGTCTACTGCTTTTCATTTTGTCTGGGTCGGCAGTGGGAAGCTGGTTTTGGATGGGGGTGACAGATATTCCCCCACCCAGGGCAAGTGACATCAGGAGCAGGGCAGCTCCCCCAAATCTTATTCACTCCCCAGTGGATGCGGGAAGGCTGGGACCTGGCCTCGCTGCATGTGTGCTTCCCTGATCAGCTGGCTGCTCATTTGGGGCAGTTTTGCCCGCATCGCATCTCCTCCCACTGGGGAGGGCGCAGAGTAGCAGAGTAATGCTCACCAGAACCTCTGCTCACACTTCTGAGGTAGCAGTCAAGATTCTCTTCCCTGCTTCCATTCAGGGATGGGGCTTTGCAGAGGTACCTGATGCACCAGGCTGGCGGGACACATCATTCTGCAGGCCAGAGGTTCTCTATCTACTCCCAGTGTTGACAAACAGAACAGGCTTCCGAACTCAGATTTCTCTAGAGCCAGTACAGTCACCTTGGAGAGAGTAAGTCCCCTCTTGGGTAATGATAACATTTTAATTTAGGGCAAGGACCTATGCAAGTTTAGACAGAAAATATCCTAGAATTTCCAGCATTCCTCAGCCAACCTTGCTGGAATCCGTAGGATCTTTTCACCTTGGCTGTATTTAAAAATAAACGTTTTCCTGAAAATGTTACAATCCACACCTTTGTGTCTTTGGTTCAGCTCCAGAATAATAAAATATCCTAGACTGAAATAAGGGAGTAAGAAGCATTTGTTTAAACCTCTCTTTTTCTTATAGCATAACCAAGTGAGCATCATACTTCCAGAATCTCTCTTCCTCCTACACAAGCATCACTGTGTATTTGGAAATGCAAACTGTGAAGGCAACATGAATCTTTGCTGCAATTTTTGACACTTCCCGGGCTCAAACCAGATTTGCTCATTGTCAGTAGGCAGCTTGAGCTCATACTGTTTTTCTCACCGTGAAAGTCTACACTATTTCGCTAGAGCATAACTATGTTCGTCTATGCTCTGACCAGCCCAGGGATAATAAATTGTAATAAATCTGTCTAGACTAGGGACAGTAAGTTATACTGATGACTCAAGCTGTGCAGGAAGAAGGTAGAATGGTTGCAGAGGTCATTTTCTGTTGCTTTGGGCTGCTTCTCACAACAATGGCAGAAGACAGTTTTCTTGAACAACTCCAACAGTGGCTCTAGCACCATAGCGCAGGGGTGATGAACATACAGTCCATCAAATGTAACTACCTCTTTATGCAGACTGGGACTAACAGGAGTTGGAGTCCAGAAGCCTCTGATATGCTCCAACTCCCTGCCTACAGACCAAGATTTCACCAAGGAAATATAGAAAGCTGAGTCACAAAATTGCTCATCTAATGCAGCCTTGGCTGCATTGATTCCAGGTTTTCAGGTAGGAAACTTTCTTCCCAGCAGACGTGCCAGAGATTCAGGATGCAAAATTTTGCCTGTGCAAGAACACGCCCACTCTGTCCAGGCTGCACTGTGTGAGAGCAGAAAGCTCAACATCGCAGAGCCTCAACTTGTGATTCACCTCGTGCAACTTTGCCCATTCATTTTAGCAGGCCACTCCTCTCAGCCACTTCATTGCTCATTTGCCCAGGCATGGAAACAGGACATCGGCATCCAGAGGGTCACAACTATTTCAAGTGGATAAGGGCGCACACCACAACTGGTACAGGCCATATATTGAGTGCACTAACTGTTGTTTTCCAGTAACCCACATAGAAAATCATCTATCTGCAAAGCTAAAATATAATCTAATGTCAACTGAGGGCTCATTTACCTAAAACTGTATATGAATTATAAGCTACCAGGAAGGATGTGTGTAGCTTCCCTTCTTTTGCAGAAACTGTTCTAAGACACAGGACCATTACTTTTAGGTAAAGAATTTACCATTCTAAATTGGATTTTCTCCATAATTTGTATCAGGAAATAAGTAGTATTTTTCATCAATTTTTAATAAATTGTCCTTAACCAAAGAGTTAGTTTCAACATCACAACCTTGTTATAGTTCTTCAAATTCAGAATGCTAATTTTACATTTGCAGCAAGGATCCATTTTAAAAGGGAAAACACTATGCTTAAGCTAAAGCCTTCTTGGGCATTTTCCACGGAAAAGCAGAACAGATATATTTAAATCCTTTGAAGGGTATTAAACCAACAATGGATATATTTTTGCAGGAGAATGTGCCCCTCATTTAATTTGAAATAGTTCAAGAAGCTTTTATATTTGTCTAATCAATAAAATTGAGAAGACAAAAATGTGTTGATATCTGTACGTTACTGGAATTAGTGGTTGCAATGATTAAAAATGCAGATTTCACAGTTATATTTAACAAAAACAGTTCTGTGCTTTGAACTTGCAAAATCTGAATTCTAAAAAATTGAATCCTAAGACAGATGACATTCCTGCAATGAACTTTTAACATCAACATGGCCAACTCTTTCAAAATAAAAGAGCTATATACTGTTCATTTTTCAATTTGCCATGGAATCCGATGGAATTAAGAGTCTACATACCATTTAAAATGATGACAAACATTACCCTGATTATTCACTAGTGACATCTCAGGTCTGGCAAATGCTCTTCCAAAATCTAAAAACAAACAAAAGTAGGAAATATGCCATTCAAATGCATTTTCTAAATATCACTTGCCTTGTTAATATCTTTTTAAGAACTGCATAGTGATTTAAAACAAATTTTACCCTCCCAGATTGAAACACCTGAATTGTCCCCTTCCTTTAGTTTTTCACTGGACTGCAGTCTTACAATGGTTATTTCAGAAAAGACCTGCCCAAGCAGTCTTATGAGCAAATAATTAAAATTATTACAAGAACTTCCCATGCATGCAATTACAGCAATCCTTTCCTTCACAGGGTTCTAACGGGACTGCCGAAGAAGAGCAGAGTCAAGGTGCAGGAGAAAAAGACCTTCCTTACCTGTCAGGATGGTAGCTATGCTGCCTTTTGTTCCGCAAATGCTTACAGTTGGTTGTATTGCAGCCTCTCTGAAGGGCTGGCATGACTTCCTACTCTAAAAAGCTATCATGTAATGGTAGGGAAATCCTCTGTATTGGGGAGGATTAATAGAGATGGAAGAATTTGTCTGTTCTGTAAATCTCCTGGCTTGCTGACAAATCCATCTGCTTTTATTCCTGTTCTCTCCACCCCCAACCCCTGCAAGAAAAACACCAGCCTAGAACTGGCCCTCAGCCACCCCCAGCATTATTAGGAATAAAAAAAAAAAAAATCCTTCAGCCCCAGTTCCTCTTATACAATGAAATGAGGGAGAGTTGCATAGAAGTATGTCTGGAAGCAAAACCATAAGATGTTTGCAGATCTGACAATAGGAAACCAGCGCATTTGATTTCTTTCACCAAGCAAAGTTCACAAAATTGAGCTGTCTGCTATAGTTCGAATTGCAAAATACTGTATTTTTATCAAGAGGTTTTCAAAGTGAATCACTTAAATATCACCAGCACTGGCGGGTTGGGCGGAGTTCAGGGGGTGGGTTGCTGAGTGAGGTTTGGAGTACAGACAGGCCTGGCTGAGGAGTGAAAAGTAGTTCTTTTTGTTATTGTTTATAGTATTTGTATCCTGCTTTTGCATTTAAAGGGTAATGCTCAGAGAGAAATGGAGTAGAAGGTAGAAAGAAATCATGTGGCGGCATTATGGGAGGTCAGGAGTGGAACGACTCCAAGTCACAGAGAAAGAAGATGCCAACTCAGCACCTGTACCACTTAGAAATCCCAGCTCATGACATGCAATGCACAACCAGCTTACTGCCCCTTGCAGACTATATAGGCCAGCTAATACAAAACCATGTCTTTAGTTTTGTGCCTTATGGTGTATCTGCATCTACTGTCTTCCTCACTGGATGTACCAGTAACACCGGGAGAAATGTGTTCCTTGTCCCAGTAGGAATGACTGAGTAGGACTCCATTTCTGGATTTGACATTAGTATCAGAATTTAGACGTGCCTGTTGGGTTACTGGCCTTCTTTGCGATAAAGGACCCCAGTCCTAGTTCAATCTTCAAGGAGACACCTAGCGAGCTGAGGCAAAGAGCCTGAAAGCAGTTGTGCATTGTAAAGAAGAATGTAGGTTTACAGAATATTCCCATAGGGGATAAGAAATGTAAATACAATCACCTTGAAACTATGTAGTCAGGCCCTGCCCACCCTGGTGCCCTCTGGGTGTCTTGGACTGCCACTGCCATGCTTACTAGAGAGCATGAGCGATGCAGGTCTGACACATGTGCCCTTCATAGGCTGTCATTCAGAGCCACGATTTTTCTCTGTGCAGTGCATTGTAGCAAAAGAGCCTCACAGCTGTTTCTTTCAGCACAGGAAGCTTCTCCTAGAACAATGTTCAGTGCCGGGAACTGCCCATCCCAGAAACATTGTTTACAGAGATGAACCCAGAAAATGTAAACATTATGAAAAAATATTTTTCTGTCTCTGGCAAAAATCCCAAAGCTGTCTGTCTAAAAACAAGTTGCCTACTGGCAATCATGTTTCAAGTGGTCCCACAACAGTGATCAGGAGGAGTACCAGATCATGCCCCCCCCTCCCCACCTCCCAGAGAAATGGTCATCAGACCCACTGCTGCTGGGCTGATGCCTCCCTGAGTCACTGAGGTGTGCAGGCTTCAGAAGGCCTACTGTGCCCAAATGCCTCGCTTTGTCTGAGCGGGTGCTTAGTGCAGCGAGGCATCATGCTGTCTGAGCAGTACCACATATGGTTACAGTATGAAGCCTGCTTATGAAAAAGGAGCAGGTACTCAGATGATTGCTGAGCAGAAGCACTGGAAAAGAAGGGCTAGTTTGGCCCAGATGTCTATGTGGTAGTGATAGGTGAGCGTGGAGGGCTAGGCCATGCAGCTGCTCCACAGAGGTCTTCCTCCATCAGCGGCAGCTCCTGGGGCAGAGGGCAGGGTAGCTGACTAAGGCAGAACCATGTGTAGGCAGAGTCCACAACCAGTGGCGTTGACAATGGATGAAGCTGATGGTGGGTAGAACTGGGGCCACACCAGGCAGAGTAACTTCAAATTGGAGTAACTTCCTGATCATGAATACAGGAGGATCTGACCCAGAGAACACAAAACACTGCTTTGAACTCACATTTTTCTCCTCCAGCAGCAATCCAGTGCACAAAAAAGTAAACCGAGGCTAGGTTGAAATAGAAAAAATCCAGTGTGTGTGTGTGTAATTACTGAGTAGAAGGGAGTTCCCAGGACACAGCCCTACCCGCCCCCCACCCCAACTGCTCTCACATGCTAGGGCAGTATACTTTTAGGGGATAAAAATAGACAACTCTTAGTATAGGGTTGGGTGTTCTCAAGACCTGACAGATGCATATTCTGTAATTTCACTCATGCACGCACTCAGCCATCAATTTATAAGCAGCACTTCATAAACCTGCTGCTGCTTCCCCTCAGTCTGGAGCTTGGAGCCCGGGTGCGGCTCCTTACATGTTGACCAGCACAGAAGAGGCCTTGCAGCTGAAGGGTTTCCCTCATGACCTTGGGTTCTGTTCCAAACTAGGGATATTCAGAATTCCAACAGGTAAAGTGAAACAGAACATCCTGAAGAAACTTTCTTCTTCATTCTCTCAGTTTGATTCTGACTGCGGCCCTCCCGTCCCCAGTCAGTTGTCTCTAGCTACCATCACTTAAGAAAGGCAGGCTGCAGATGCTGAAACTGCTCTGCTAGCGTAAACTCAAAGCATCCTTAGGATGAGGAGCTTTGCTGTCTGGGAGAACATGTAGACGGGTCTGGAGACCCCACATGGGAAACACTGATGACTGCTCTTCCTGTCTTGGACCTCATGGCAGAGGACTAGACTTGTGTTCAGCCTGAAGTTCCTAGTTCCATATAGTTAAAAAACTAGTTTAAAAACTTTGTGGGTTATGAGTGTTATTAATATTATTATTTGGGCCAATAATAGGATATTTACATTGTTATATTTATTGTTGTGTTTATTGAACCACTGTTGTAAGCTGTCCAGAGACGTGTTGTAATTGGATGGGTTAGAAATGTCCCGAATAAATAAATAGTTACCAGTGTCAGTTATACTGGTAACTGGTTACACCACTAGGGACACACATGAAAGAAGAAAGAGCCTTCAGATCTGCCAAACCATTGCAGTCTCCTCTGAGTTGAATGGCAAGAAGTGATGCCCTTGGACATACCACTCCTAAAATTCCTGTGTTAGGTACAGGAGCATGTGGAACCTGCACAGGCTAAATATAAGTTGTCATGAAGTATCATTGATAGCTTGAGGTAATGGCAGGCATCCCCCAGGTAGGTGGTTATAATGACAGCTGCTGCAGCTGTATGGACTCGTATGCCTTGGCCAGATGGGGGGAACTCCATTGGCAGCAGGTTCCAGATGACAACTGCCCCCACCCTTGACCTCTGGCGCAATTAGCTCCTGGGTATGGCTGTCCCCAGCTTAGAAATAGCTGTACTAGCTACATTTGGGGAGTGCAACAGCCACTGCCATGTGGTGAGGATATCCAGAAGCTATTGCTGCTGTTCTAACCATAAGGCACACAGGGAAAAGCAGAGCTCGTAAGTACAGGTAGAATGAGGCACTGGGCAGTAGCTTCCTTAGGCTTGGTGCTTAACCCTGCCAAGAGCTGCTGCCTCTCCATCCAAAGTAATGCGTTTCTCCAACTATTCTAAATGTGGCTTTACCGGTGGATAGTAATCCTCTAATAGACATAGCAGAACTTGAAGAGTGAAACAGGAAAAGCGGACAAGCAAGCAGCTATGCTAGGGCTTTATGACAAGTGCATGTTTGCAATTACCCGAAGGGCTCTTTGCATGGGTTGGAGCTGGCTTTGAAAGCAAATTTAACTGCTTTATATAGCAAGCAAGATGTTGTGACAATAGCAGTTTTAGTAATCTATTAATGAAATAACTTTTGTAAATATTAGCAGAACAAACCTTGTTCTCCCTGACCTGTGTATGAAAAAAAGAGTGGTCCCTTACGTAAAGAAGTTGATGTTCACTGTTGTGTAATGAAACATGGGTAGATTTCCATTGTTAACCGAAATGAAAATAAATCCACACACTGACCAGATGCAAAGTACTTCCTTCCAAGCAGATAAGACACCTTAAAAACTTTATTCATACAGTTCTAGAAGCTTCTTTGTGCTGTTGCAGCCTTTACCTTTAGTGATTTAGACGACAAAGTATTTTAAGATGTAATTCATAAGACATTCATTATTGGGTAATTATATCTTTGTTGATTGACAAGTAGTGCTGTGTTCAATGAAACTCGTGTTTCACTGTAGTGATCCTAGTTTTTAGTCTTGAAGATTGACTGGTCAGATCTAAATTCTCATGGAAGAATAAATTAAAATATTTTACATAGTATGTTGTGGTAGGGAGAATCTTTTTATAGTATCAAACGCATTGTCTATCTCTAATTTTTTATTTTTTTTTATTTTCCATCTGTCAAATACGACGACAGATAAATCGTACAAAATAATTTTAATATTTTTTAAATTTTTATTTTTTAAAAAATTAAAAAATTAAAATTTTAAAAAATATTTTTTAAAATTTTTTAAATATTTTTAATCATAAAAATAATTATCAAATATACTTTCAAGTACTTCAGTTAAGAATACTATGTTAACAAGATAATATGATTAAGTAGTATTTATTAAAACATATTTCTTAACACAATAGTTATAACAAGAACCTGCAAAGGTTAATAAAAATAATTTTTATGTTCTGGTTAAAGTGTAGAAAAGAATGCTTAGCAAATCTCTCTAGATGGGGAATTCCAGAATGTGAGTGTTTCTGGTTCCTGTATTCAGTGTTTCGCTTTCTAAATATCTTTAACATGGCCTTTATTAAATCTAAATGAATTACAAACTGATTTGGTACATATCAAAGCAGTGTACTAAGTGCATTAAGTTCAGTGTCTAAAATTATCTAACCTCACCACAGTGTAATATTTTAATATATTAATATAAAATAAAGGATATATTTACTAGCAAGCATTGCAAACTATGGAAAATAGGCAGGATTTTATAAGACATGAGTTTAATTCAAAGTAATTCTGCCATACTGAAGAAAACTTATATGGAAGAATCATGGACACTGACAGAACTCCCCGACAAGATGAACAAGGACAGAGGAAAGTTTCCTTGCAATCAAGCAGGGGCAGAGGCAGAGGCAGGTTAGGGGGGTGAGAAAAGGGTTAATTTCATGCTACACATTTTCCTTAGCAGCATTTTTCTCTTCCATTTATTTGTATGCAGATGAAACAAAAGAGATAAAGGTTAACTGTTTTTACATTCAAACATAAAAGATTTCCTTTTAATTCTGTAGTTGGAAAGGAGGATGGCTGGGTACAAAAGATCTACCTAGGTCACCACTAGCAATCAATTAAGCACCATATAGATGCTGTATCACATCTATTCTGTCACACTCAGAATACCAGGTGCTGTCTGGGAAAGGCTGCTCCAGAGCTAGCAGCATTCAGCAAGGAGCTTGTTGATTGCATACAGATATCCAAAAAAGAAAGATATAGATAATGCAGGCAGGCAGAATAAAAAACCCTAATGATCAAATATTTAAGCAACTGTAATGAGTCTCTAGTGATTATTCCAAGTTTGCCAACTGGCGCTCTTCGAGAGGAACATCACACTTAAGGAATGTTACAGTGATGAGAAACGTTATCAGCAATGCTATTATTTGTCTAGTTTGAATGCAAGGCTTTGAATTAATTCACTTGTGAATCATGGCTGCACACAAGCTAAGATAGTATACTTTCATATTTCCCAATGATCCCAAGAGTGACTTAACTGTTACCATAGTGCTAAATGTCTAAGTGAAACGGAGTGTGCCAATCCAGCATTGTCATGACGAACAGGTGAATTGATTCAAAGGCTTCCATTAAGTATTTTAGATTGTATAGAATTATCTCACCTGAGATTTGGTAAATTTTCAGTATTATTTTGCTTCCATCAATGGAATATTAAGGTATTTGGAGGACAAGTTTCTTTGCTGCTGGAAGCAGGACTCAGAGGTTACTGTTCTTTTTGGCAAGGACTAAAGCTCCAAGTCCTGTGTTGCCATTCACATATCAAAACTTCCATTCATCTGTCCTTCTGTTCTACCATTCAATTTGCTATCATTTTAGTATCAAGGTAGAATTTATTCATTTTCCAATTGTTTCAGATGGCAATTTACACAGAATGGGCCTGAAACACCTTCTGCCTTTTTGGACTTGAGTCACTGTGACAATAGCACAGGACATCTCCAGGAAGTTATATTTAAGAAAGTTTCCTTTCACCAAAGATTTTAGAAAATTGAGTAGTATTCCCCAACCCCTCTACAAGTTCCCAAAGCATCTGGGTGCTTGTCAATTTGAACAGCAAGGGTTCCTGCTTCCTATGGTTACTTGAGCCCCCTTTTTTTTCCACTTCTTGAACTGCATTTTTAGCGAAAGCTCTCAAAGTGGCTAGTTTCAGCTGCACAGTAGCTTAGTCTGATACAGCAAAACATAGGAAGACTTGAACATGCCATAAACTCCATATCCCACTCTGCTGAGAAATGGCTACAATGATTCTACTGTATTTCTAGGAAAATATTAATTAAATCAATATGATCCAAGTCTTAAGCAAGCTGCTTGTGCTATCCAAAGGAACATAGTGTTGCTGACCATCCACTTGGCCATTTTTCTGTTTTTTTTTTTTTTTGTTTTAGTCATCATTGGACATAAAATATCTCCATTGCACCTTTGCTCACATAGGTAGGTTTGCAGAGGGGCCCTTAATTATCATGAAGAAGTTAAGTTTTGTCAACTTCATGTACAAGTGACTAGTTCAAATTCATGACAGAAAGCAAGTACATAAGGCTGAGTTATAACGGCAATTCTTACCCAGAACTAGTGTCATTACTAGAGACTGTGTCAGTATTTAGTGTTAGAGCTGAAGCATATGGTAGAAGTGGAAAACATGTGGAGTGTACTCCACAAACCATAGGTCAGTGAAAATCTCTTCATGCTCTGTTCAAGAGTTGTTAAAATGTAATATAATCAATGTTAAAGAGAGCATTTACAAAGATATATGTCATCCATATATTTGAACTTCCTAAAAGAAAGCCACTTGTGGTTAAAAAAAGGACTCTGTGTCATTGTTTAAAAGGAGAGACATATTAAACATAATCTGCATCTCCTGCTTCATTTGTAAACCCAAGCAGCACATATATAATACAATAAAGGAGTACAATTACCTGTAGTATGCAGTTAGGATACACAAATTTCATGAGACTTCTTTGAGGATGGTTTTTAACCATCTCAGAATTGTACTACTCATTTTAGAAATCACAGTGCTATCTACTTCACTGGAACAAAAACTACATCTGCCATTGAAAGTTTGACATTCTGAGATTAAAGAGAAATTGTTCTCCTTAGGCAAAACCATCACAGGGAGCCTATAGAAATGTCAAGGCAAGTTAAAAACAGTATTTTTATTTGCTAGGGTTCTGCCTGCATTGTCAAAATTGAAATAACTTGTCTCTAAATTAAAAAAAACCCTAAATACAACATGAAAAAACCCATACAAATTGGAAGGAGACTTTAAGTGCCATTAGTGCCAATAGCTTACAGGAATTCATCCTTTCAGGCATTCATTGCAGAGACATATACACAGAAAAAAGCAAGAAGTAACAAAAAAAATGCTGGATATCCCTTTTAAAATAAATTGGTTTTGGTGGCTACAGGCTGCTGCTTTTATTTGGATAGATTGTTACATAGCTATGAATTTGAATGTTCATTTTATTGAATATTCAGTAAAATAGAATTTGACATCTTTCATGTTAGGGTGATCGCTCCAAGAATGATAGTTATCATAACCTGTTGCATATCCTCAGACTTGGAATGAGACAGAAGAAAGAAGGAGCCATGCAGAAAAGCATTCGAGAGCTGGAATTTTGAAAATTTACTTGACACAATGCCAACTGTAACTCAAAATTAGGACTGAGCGAAAAGTACAGGTTAGGGTTACGGATTGAAAAAGTGCAGTCATCACTATGGTATGCATGGGTCAGAGGTATAAGGAGCGGGGAGAAAATGAGCTGGTAAAAGAATCCAGCTTTTCCGAAAAGCGGCATACAGACCTGGGCATTACAGTCACCATATGGAAAATGCACAATGTTAAGCTTCAGAAAAAGAAAATCCCAGTGTCCCCCGAGGTTTGGAAGGAGTCAAGAGTGCATTGAAAGCATGAGCTGTGGAGAAAAAACTCACAAAAACTAGAATTGGGAATATCTACCATAATGTATGTGCATTTTACCCTCAAATTAGGGTTCAGGTTAAGGTGGAGGTTAGTTTGAAAAATTGCACTCCCCAAGAACATCAATGGGCTCCAAAAGTGCTTAGGGTGGGCAAAGAGAGTTGGAAAGAGAAGTTTGGCTTATGCTGGTCTTTTTGAAAATCTGCATTGAGGACTTGGCAATTGAACCACAAAGTACCCTACAGGAATGCTTCAGAAAGGGATAATCAACCCATATTGTCCTGAAGCTTAGAGTTCAGAGGAGGTTAAAAAAAAACAAAACACAAGCTGTGGAGAAAAAGCTCACAAAAATTAGAATTGAGAAAAACCACCATAAGAAATGTGTGTTTTAGCCCTGAATTAGGAATAGAGTTAAGGTCTAAGTCAGGGTTTCAAAAACCTGGCTCCCCACAAATGTCTAGAGCAGTGACAGCAAACCTTTTAGAGACCCGAGTGCCCAAACTGCAACCCAAAACCCACATGCGTATCACAAAGGGCCAATACTGCAATAAAACCTGAAAACTGAAGTTTTAGTTTAGAAAAAACTCAGCCAGTCCAGGCAAATGTACATATATCCTTGGTAGCACACTGATCCGCTCAGAAAGCTTGGAGTCGCAGCTCATGATGGCATCACCTACTCCTTTCCAAGCATGTGTATGGCCCCTATGTGTGCTGTTATCCAATGCTTGGCTGCTGGGGGAACTTGGCTCTGCATGCCAACTGTGGCACACGTGCCATGGGTTCACCACCACTGGTCTAGAGGCTCCCAAAAGTGCCTAGAGCAGAATAAAAGAACTAGAAAAATCTGGCTTATCCCTGCCTTTTTCAAAATCTGCATTGAGGCCCAGCTATTTTGGCCTGCACGCATCCTTTGGGAATTTGTTAGGCTAGAAATCACTTTTTTCCCCGCTTTTTTCTGGATTGGTTCGTAAGGATTGCAACTCCTTTCCAAATTGCACTATTCCTAACTTTTGCTAATATATTTATCTTTTGGCTTTTCAATGTGAATTTTATCTTCCCATTTACAGCATCTCCAAGTTCCACATTCTTACTTTAAGCAAATGGCTCGTTTCCCTTCTCTACAGGATTGTGGCAAGTTGATTCGTATACTCAGGTCAATGTCTTCCTATGATCATGCAATCCAGTATTCCAGAGGGAAATTCATTTGATGTATTCATGTTTAGCAAGTATTTAGCTGCCAACAAAATCTCTATCGGGCTTATGAACATTAGACCAATACAAGCTCCTGACATATTCTAGGGAGTAAGTGATTAATGTAGTAGCCCTTTGAATCTTAATGACTCTTCCATCTGAACAAATCAACACCCGATATGGAAAGCTGTATTTGAAGCAGTGACTATGTCAAAGCCATTGACTAATAGTGCAGTCGGTGCTAAGTTAGCAAGGATAAACCACCTTTGTTTTGCCAAAAAAATAAAAAAACTACTATGTCTGCATTTCAACTTTTTATTTTATTAAAATTGAGTAATGCACAGCACATGCAGTGCTAGCATCTAAACTAATACAATAAGCAATTACTAAACCTACAGTGACCTGACGTTCAAATTTTTTTATTTTTTTTACACACTCAGCAAGTTTAAATCCATTCTTTGCATATGATTGAATCCTTATCTGAACTGATGAGTATTGCTGGCTGTAAAACTTGCTAAAATGCTACTGCTGAATGTACAAGTCACTGATTATGCCAATACAACAAAGAACCACATGTTTGAGGATTGCAATGTGCCAGACATTCACTGAAAAAAAAACACACAACTAAACAAAAACTCACGCAACAAACATCTGAGAATCTGGACACTTCACATCAGTGTTTTGAAGTGTTTCATTAATATCTTAAGACAAGTGTATCAAAACCTTGGCATGTTTAATTTTAAAGTTGCCAATTTTTGTTTTACTATCAGAAAGTTATGGCTACACTGCCAATGCCGGGTCTGCTTAATTTGACTTAAGAGTTTAATATGACTTAAACATTAAAAGCTCACACTACCCCGAAATATATAATTTCACGCATACGGTGACATTCAACATTCAAGTGCCAGTGTTTTTGTACTGTCTTTTGGTCAAGTTTCTTTAAACTTTCAAAGAATCACTTTTAGGCTTACAAAAATAAATATTTGTCAAAAATGTTTAATAAATATTACACAAAACTAGCAGCAAAAAGTATCTAGAAATCTGTCGTGTGCAAATAGTTTTCTTCCCAACCATTATTCCCATGGTCCCAGTTTTAGAATCTAGTTCCTTCTCCTTAGACAAGCTGCGTTCAGTCTCCCAAGAGACAAAATAAGATTGGAAGTTAAAGACACGCACACAAGACATATAAAATTCTCTGAATGTGCAATAAAAGAAGTATTTTGTAAAAAGTTATGGGCAAAATGTACAAGGGCCTAAATCTAGACTAATTGAAATAGCACCATAACAAATGACCTCAAATACTGTCAAGTGCACCTACTTAAAGTTTAGAACAAGGCACAATACACTTGAAAAGATCTATTGCACTTTAGGAGATTTTGCTGTTGTCCTATGTCACTTAGATTAAGAGTTGGTAACAACTCTGGCCACAGATGGTAGCTCAGAGAAACTAAGTGGCAGAGGCATTTTACTGTTGGAAATACTTATCTTTGGCCAGATTCAGCATAACAGACTAAATACAATGGAAACCTATGCAACTAAAACTGACTAAAACTGCACTTGATATAGCAGAATTGAAACCTTGTGCAGTTATGTACATTCCAACCTTTGTGATCTCAGAATTTGTTACTCTTCTGGAGCCATTTTACAAGTCTATAGTAAGCCAGTTAACACTTCAACGCAGCTTGAACAGAGTAATGTGAATCTGCATTAAAATAAAGCCTGCTGCATAATTCTTCCTGTTCATTCCCCCTTGACCAAAAAACATCAACACTAGCATGCGTTAAGACCAAAAAAATCAGTCAGGCCCTTAAAAAGTGGACCCGTCACTGTTGTGGTCAGCCATTCTACCATTTCAATTTTATATGGCAGGCAATTTTGAGAAGTCTAAGTAGATGAATTCTCCTAAAAACTATTTCAAGTTCAGACCTTTAAACATTCCCTGTAATGTTCCGCCTCCATTTGGCTAGCTCACATTAATTATCTGCCTAAACACTGGAGTTGCTGTGTTTACTTGCATTAACTTTTAACACAGTGCTTGTATGAATCCATACATCACCTCATCATGACTGGAATGGCTTATTAAAGACTATCAGGTTCTAAGTACCTATCCAGGATAGAGTGAGCAAATCAACTTTAACTTTGTACAGTTTTGCCACATTAGAAACTAATTCCATTGATATGCTTCAAGATGGTTTATTTTTCAAATCTGAGTATGAAAGCCCCTAATGCAGGCCACTGCACAAGTTTTTTTTCTTTTTTGTAGTATAAAGTGGATGAATCAATGATTCCTGTAAGTTGTATCACACCTGCGTGCCAAGGTTTGATTTTTTTAAAGCCCAAGTTGAGTAATTTTGTCAAGACAATTGATAATCTTGGGCATTACTGAGCCAACAGGACATCAAAATAAAAAGTTGTCTAAAGTTAAAGGCACAGTACATTAACAAATGATCCTCAGTCACAAAATTATAAATACAGTCTGGGAGTGGGGTGGGTGGGGGAGTTAATCCTGACTACAATGGAGTCTTTAAACCTTCGGAGTAGGGCTTCTGTTCCTTTCCTTCTTCTTGTGACCTTGAGCTCCCTTAAAAAAAATTCAGTGGAGAATCACAGCTGGTAATGTACTGCGAGTTCTTGAAGCTACACAAGGTATAGTCTGGCTAAGTTACATGTGGTTTCCATATTAGCTTGTTTGGTAAGAATCTGCAGCAAGCAGATCAGTTGCCCCACCAATCTACCCCCTGAGAGTTGTAGTTTCCTCCATATCCATCACTGTTATAGAAGCCGCCATAGCCACCTGTTAAGACAAAAAGCAGGGAAAAATTATGACCAAGTGAATTTTGCTTTACAGGGTCATTTTTCAAAAAAAAATCACTTAGAGTGGAGAGGAGATCAAAGAATACCAACAGCCAAAATACCATAAAAGACTTACCTCCAAATCCTCTGCTACCTCCGTGACCACCACCACCACCACCACCACCACTCCGTCCACTACTTGCGCGGCTACTGCCAAAGCTACTGCTGCCAGCACTGCTACTTGTTCGGTAATCCCTGGCACCAAATCCTCCACTGAAGCGCCTAAGGAAGGAAGCAACAATTAAGTGGTAAAGGTTATGCCTCTTCAAAGTAGATGACTTAAGTCACAATCCCATGCAGACAGAAGATCCCCCCAGCATAACTTTGAATGCTATAAATTCTGAGTTTCTTTCAAGACACACAGGGGTATGCACTTTTAGCTGATTGCTTAGAATTGCCTTCAAAAGTTGTTCAGTTTACATAAAGGTTCCCTGATGCAGCATCATTACATGAGGCACTATACAGACACTTCCTTTTAGAGACTGGGCACCTGGAAGCCTGTTAATCGTCTCAGTTGTGGTGACCAATCTGTGGAAAATTTTCTCCAAGAGGCTTGGTAAACAGTAGTTCACTGTTCAGTGCCATGTGAAGACCTTTTACAAAAGGCCTGGAAAAGAACTGCTAGGTGTGTTCTTTCCAGATATGTAAAAAATATTACTGAAATCAGCTATCAACACTTGAATTCAAATCCTGCTTGGGAGTCCTAAACCTGAAGGGAAGGCTGCAACAGATTTTTAACTTAACTATCCAGAATATCCTGGATATCACAGAAGTTCACAGAAGTTGCAACTCTACTGATAATGTCTAAAAGCTCAGCTGATGCCAGCTATTTTATGGTTGCACATGCTATTACATATAGCCCATACTTGAGCAGTACTTCAAGCTGAATCTTGCAGCACCAAATTTTAAAACTGAGTTACTATCTTCTCCCTAAGACTGTCAAGAACATAGCACCTTCTTGGCCAGTGACCTCTTCAAAAGCACCTCTTCCATTCTGTCTTTGCTCAAAACAAAAGTAATTTAGGCTAGCATATACCCTTCATCATTAGCAATGAAGGAAAGTATCTGTCACTAATTTGTCGGAAGCTAAGCAAAAATATTACACTGCTACATGTACACATGCTGTTCATGAAGCATGAACCTATCTCATCAGAGGATGTAGATAAATACAGGGATTAATTCAAGTTACCCTTTAGAGCGCCCTCGACTGCTGCCACCCTTGTGATGCTGCTCATATGCCATGTTTTCTAACCAAGATGGTACTTCCTGTTTAGCTTCAACAAGTAGGTCCAGCAAGTCCTTTGTGATATTTATGTTTCTCTCATTGAAGAAAGATGTAGCCAGACCTAAGGCAGAGAGAGCATGTTAGGTAAATACCAGTTTTCAGTGAAGTTTTCTGTCCTTATGTTCGAAATACCATAAAGAATGAATTCGGCAGGAATGGATTACAGACTAAAAGAACACTTTTAGACAGCTATAGTTGAGCCATTTCTGTTAAGACATTCAAATAGAAGCTTTCTGAGCAATGCCAGAGCCTGCTCAGTACTTTTGTTCATATTCTAGTATCATAGACTGATACACACTCCAGTTCTCAGCATAGACACGTCAGAGAGGTTTTGGACCAATGAAGATACCAAAACCAAGATTACACTGACTATTTAGATAGTCTTCCAAAATAAGCATCCAACTTTGCATATTTGTTTCCTTCTGCTCACCACCTTACAGGGAGCCAACAACCTTCTATTTGTCTTCGTTAATCACTGTGTAGAATGGTTCTCTCAGCCAGCGTTCCTTACCACTTGAGAAGGTTTCTCTACCACATTACCACTTTAATGGCATTTAAGATTACATGGCAGGCAGCACATGCTAGGGTGTGCATACTGTGAAAGTCTTGTTAAATCTGATTATAAATAGTATCTTACCAAGATTCCCTACACGGCCTGTACGGCCAATACGATGTACATATTCTTCTATGTCACTTGGCAAATCAAAGTTTATGACATGCTTTACATTTGAGATATCCAGTCCTCTTGCTGCTACCTAGATAAGATAAGTTCAATAATCAGTTCCTGAAGTTCAGAATATAGTAACATAAAAAGCCAAATACATGCTTTAAAAAAAAAAAAACAATAAATCTTTACTCACTGCAGTGGCAACCAAGATGGGACTTCTGCCTGAACGAAACTGGTGAAGTGCTTCTTCTCTGTCTCGCTGAGAGCGATCACCATGGATACTTGTGCAAGCATATCCTTCATGGTACAGGAAATCCTCTAAGGAATCAGCTCCTTTTTTAGTCTCCACAAACACAAGAGTCAAGGAATCCTTACCTACATAAGCAAAAAAAAAAATCATTAGAAGAGTGCCACAGTTGCCAATATAGCACCACCATGTGGTACAAAGTAGTATTTATGGTTGCAATAACGAAAAACGACTTCGGTAGTCAAGCTAACTGCATGCAGATTTAATTAAAAAGAAGGAGAAAATAGGGAGGAAAAGTCTGAGGCTTTTCCTCCACCTAACATTGATTCTCATTACCTGAGCCATGAGAGTTGTGTTGGAATTCTCCCAAACAGTCTTTACCTGTGGCATTTAGGAGGTCAAGCAGAAATGACCGTTTGTCTAATTCTTCCACCCAAACTACTTTCTGTGTGATGTTCTCAGATGTAGAGCCAACTCTGCCAACAGCCAGAAAGATATATTCCTCCAAGAAGTCACGAGCAAGCATCTAAAAAACAATCAGCACTTCAGTCAGTGACCTGGTTTGTGCAATCAGTTCAAAGTTCTTTCAGACATAGTGTCATGAATGCTGGCCATCTGCATATTCAACACCTGGCTTGTTGTGCAAACTGAAGGAGTTCAGGTTATGTAAGGGTTAAACAGAGCCTCACACAGTTGCTTAACCTGTGGTCCCCCAGGTTCATACAACACAACAATCCATGGTTGGGCACTGAATGTTCAGAACCCTACCTATACCATGAGCTGTCCAATTGTACAAACCAGCCCAATATGAGACAACCAAATAATCTGCCTGTTGAGTTTACATATTGATACAAATTTCCATGAGTATATTAGAGAAGACCACATTTTGAGCTAGAATTCTTCAGACCCTGCCCCCCACCCCAAACAAGCAGAAGTCTGCTTATTCTTTCTGTTCTGGAAGTTTGGTAAGCTAGGCACAACTTCTTGACCACGTGAGATTACCTTGTCTTTGACCATAACCACCTCTAGTGTTAGATCTCACTGGCAGCTGGACAAAAGAAGTTTAAGACAAAATACCTGGATTTCCTTTGGAAAAGTAGCACTGAACATCATAGTCTGACGGACACCCTTGGGTGGCATGGTGTCTTGCTCAACAATACGGCGAATCTGAGGCTCAAAACCCATGTCAAGCATGCGATCAGCTTCATCCAGTACTAAGTATCTGGAAGTAAGAGAACACATCATGAGTTCCAAGGATCATGTTAACAAGCTGCGATCAAGATCAAAGTTTATTAGCATTGCAAATTGATCATATATGTGGAGCTCTCTCACTTACTTGCAAAAGTCCAGTCCGATCTTTCCTCTCTCCATCATATCTACAAGACGACCTGGAGTTGCTACAAGCAGGTGACAGCCACGTTCCAAGTCTCGTATCTGCTGACCAATGTCAGCACCACCATATACAACACAGGGACGAACTTTGGAACGGTATGCAAACTATGGGGGCAAAATTAAGAATTTTAGAATCTCAAGTATTTTGAATATTCCCACTAGCAAGTTTCCAGAAGCATTTAATACTTACTTTTCTGGCTTCTTCATATATTTGTACTGCCAATTCTCTTGTGGGAGCCAAAACTAGAGAGATTGGATATTGCTTACGGCGCCCATACCTTCCATTTTCCTGCAACATTAAATATCTATTACAAACTGTAAGTTAGTAATGGAGATACTTACCATAGACCTTCTACACAAATGATTTTCCTACCCTACTTTTCCTCAAAACAGCTGAGATATATAGATAGTTTTGGGTGCCTTCCAATCCTGTACTGTTCAGGACCAACCCTCTTCCCTTTAGTAGAACCACATGTTATACCATTCTCTACAGCCATTAATATTTTGGCCACACTAGCAAAATGGCTCTATCAAGATCTTTGTTAGCCAGGACTAGTTCAAAGATACTGATCCTGTAAATCCTGTCTTGTCCTAGGAAACAGGGGGGGGGGGGTAATAACACAAATCAAAGTGGCTACCTACTTCCTCATACCAAACAAGGAAGCTGTCTACTACTGAAACTACACTCAGGATACTCTGTATTTTTGTTTCGCACTCAGTGTTGATATGGAAGCCTCTCTGATGGCAGTGTTAAACTAATGTGGTTTCTCAAAGTACAGCTACAAGTGTCTTATTCATACAAACCTGTGTCTTATTTATACAATTAAGTTCACTTTTGTACTATACATGCTACTAACACAGTTAGAAATGGCAATACAAAGTGTAATGAAGTATTTAATAGGGTAAAGCACAGAACAGGTCCATGTATTTTAAACTTGCCTTCATAGCTCTCAGGGCATCTCCAGGGCCATCTGTATATATCTGACTCAATATGGGCAAAAGAAAGGCTGCAGTTTTCCCAGACCCTAAAAATAAAGACATTTTACTCTGGACCACAGTACAAAAAAAGAACTTTGTATTTTCATAAAATTAACCAAATCTTTCACAATGGAATGTGATAGTTGTCTCTATTCCAAGTTATTATGGGACAGGCGTAAGGTATTGCCTGGTTCTGCTAATCACTAACAAGGGGAAAAAAACAGAGGCTCTTTCATGATTGAAAAGAACATTGATCTAAATCTAGAACTGGCAAAGAAAACTGAAAGTGACAAAGACTACATTTTAAAAGCAGTATAACGATCACACCAACACACATCAGAATATACTTACCTGTCTGGGCACAAGCCATCAAGTCTCTCTTGTCTTTGATGATAGGAATAGCATATTTTTGCACTGGTGTAGGCCGAGTATAGCGGGTGAGCTCAATGTTCCCCATGATGATTTCACCCATGTCAACATCACTGAACTGTTAAGATATTTGAGATCATTAGGAACCTGCCTTGTAAATGAGCTTGAATTTAGCCTTGAAGAGGGCCTGGTGGAGAACATGCATCCATCCTTTGCCAGACCCTCTTAGCAGCAAAAAGCAGACTAGTCAAAAGTTGTGCGGTAAAGTTGATTTAAAAAGGGAGAAAATTCCTTGCCTCCTCTACCAGTACATCTGGTTCTTATGCTCTACACCAAAGGGAAAGATTGCCTTCATCTACAGCCACCCAGAATATATGAAGCTGCTAAAGGAAGGACAGGATATCCAGTGCTAACCCATACCCCTTTCCTCAGCATTGCTGGCTGATGAAGATGTATAGCCAGAAGCGTGGCTTCCAGATGTAGAACAGTATCAACACCTTCTGTATGACTCTGCTGTGCCCACAACTGGAGTACTGCATCCAGTTCAGGGTTCCATATTATAAGACAGACATAGCTAGGTTAGAATGTGTTCAGCACAGGGTCCTAAGAATGGTTGCCGAGTTGGAAGGGAGGACATATGAAGAGAGACTGAGGTAGCTGGGTCCCTTCCAGCATGGCGGGGATTCCAAGGGGATCTTTTAGCAACTTATAGGTATGTGAGGGGATGTCATGTGGAAGAGGGCTGTGGCCTGCAGTGAAGGGCAGGATGTGTTCCAATTGGGCAAAATTCAAGGAACCAGGCTTCAGGTTGGATGTCAGGAAGTACTTCCTGATGGTTAGGACCCTAGGATATGAAATGGGCTTCCAAGGGAGGTGGTTGAGGCCCCATCAGTGAGGGTGTTCAAGGAAAGATTGGACAACTACATATTGCGGATTACATGAGTAAAGCCACGGAGACAAGATGGCCTGGGAGGCCCCCTCTGACTCACTTTATTTCTATGTAAAATGCCCTTCTACACACCCAGCATAGAAACAGTGGCTACCAAAAGCTAGTACTCCTTTTCTCTTCCACCATCCTGCTCACTCACCTGGATGTCACAAAGAACAAGAAATTTCAAACAGGAAAGTTAATTATATACAAGACTATTAAAAGGAATTAGTATAGGGCACATTCTTAAAATGTGCTTTGTTCAACACAGTCCGCATTCTTCAAGCTAAAGTAGTGCAGGGACTGACTAGTGAACCTGGATGAAGTAGCACACCAGAAATATACAAATGCAGCATGATCATAGGGAAAACTCACGTAATACATTATAAAAGCTGCAGCATCAAGCTTAATATAAAATATACCTGTATGCAAATTTGCAATCGCCAGAGCTACTACAATTATATGCTACCAACTCTACAAGAGTTCTTGCAACTCTTTAGTTCTCTATGGGCTCTCTAGAGGATCGCTACGTTCAATTAATATTTCTTCTAACTCTACTACCCTCACCCTGGGCTATCTTAAGTATCACTCCTCTAAAACTATATATAAAATTTAATTTGTATTCACTGGAATCCCATATAGTAACATCATGCCCTGTTTGCAACTCTGGAACTTAACAAAATTGCAACCAAACATAATCAGAATCTGACATTTCAGACTTGAGCTTTCTAGGATTAATCCTGATTTACAGCAACTTTGCATCAAGAATTTATTTTTACTACGCAAGCTATGCCCAGGACAACTATTTGATAGCATTAGTGATGTTTAAAATTAGATGTTCATACATGTGAAACTGCTCTGGCTTTATTTAAAAAAAAAATAAAGATTCTCATACTCCATCTAGGTCTACACTGTGAGTGAAAAGTCCAGATTTAGAAGTGGAGACACAAAGGCAAAGCTAATCTGTCTTGTTCAATGGTTTAACACACTGCAAAATTTAAAGGACTTTTGACTTAATACTACTTATCCTTTCCAATCCCAATTACTCTTTTTAGTAAGAAATGCTGGTATTTAAAGGGAAGAGTTTGAGGGACCACTAAATCCACAGTACTAATTTAAGACTATATAAAGTATCAGAATGCTCTTATCTTTAATATTGTCACATGAAAAACTAAATAGAGAGTGAAAATACTTACACTTTCAATATGTGGAGGACAGTTGTTGCCTGTTGCCTCAACTGGAATGTCATCATATTTTTCAAAATTAATGCCAGTGTTCCCACCAGCAAACAGCTCCCTATAGTAAGAACAAACATATTATCACACAGCACCAGACTTGATTTATACATTGACAAAAGCTGTAATAGTTGATACTCACTGTTCCATACGTTCACTTGGAGGAAGTGGTTTGGACCAGTCATCTTCATCGCTTTTATCACACCAACGACTGTTTCCACCACGATCAAATCTGCCAAAGGCACTCCTATCACCCCGACTAATACCATCCAAATCACTGCCTCTTCCACCACGGTCATCAAACCTGAATCATGAGATTATGGCAAGACCAGACTTCATTACTTCATGAGGTACTCATTCCCCAAGATCATGTGTTCACAAAGCATACTCATGAGAATTATACTATGCCAAACAGTTCAACTGAATAACTCACATACACTGGAAGTATGTGGATAGAGTAGCAAGAAAGTCTGAAGCCGCAGTCCAGGCAAGTGCAGATGACCTTCAGACTGCATTTAAACCAATCACTTAACTCCACTAATGTCTGCATGCACATGTGAATTATAAAGTGAGCAAGAGTTTCTGCACACTGATCAAAATAGGCATATATGTCAATGTGCACACTAATCACTCTAACCTGAAGTCAATAAAAATGTACTGATCCAATTAACTGGAGATTTCATGTCCTCAAACAACTTTTCAAAAACAAAATTCAGACTGTGAAAAATAGAGAAATCAGCTATGTGACATTTTTACAGTCATGAATGAACCCTTGTCCCATCCCCTAAATTCAATTTTTTAAACTCTGTATCCCCACTAAGTAGACAATATTAAATAGTTAACTGAGTTTGTGTGGCAGTAGAATATACTGATTTGCTGAGAATGGAGCAAAGATTTTTACCTTCCTCTTGAGCCATTGCCACGATCAGAAAAGAAGCCTGATTTTCCTGATCCACGGTCACTTCTTGCACCAAAACTACTGTAAGCATCCCTGTCTCTGCCAGTATTCCAACCACCATCAAATCCTAGAAGCAATGCAATCACTGGTTAAATGTAGTAAATCTACTGTGAAGACAGAGTCAACCTAAGAATCACAGGCAGCACCATGAAGGTACTTCAGTAATTAACAGTCACTCTTCCGAAGGTAATTACCCAATACCTGATTATACGTTTTATTCAAGGCAGGACACTAGGATCCAGTGTTTTACTGTGACTATCATAAAATGGCTTAGAATGCAAATACCTGATACAATTTGGTTATGCAGTAAATGATATTCAAAATGCAGCAATGGCTGATCCTCTCAAGCTGCAGTGAACCCAGAACAGCAGAGTCTTAGTTATGCCCAATGGAGGACTTTGTACTGTCTTGCCTATAGCATAAAACTAACATATGATTAAGCAACCCCTAGCATTTTCTAAAATCTGAAATACAATCTTTTAGATCTACATCAACTTAAGCCAACTTCAATTTATAATTTGAATGGTGAAATTTGCAACACAGGCTGAAAATGGGATGGATAGCATCCATTTCCATAATATGCCCACATGTACAGGAAAACCAGTATGAAATTTTAAGTGATGACAAGACGGGAAATGTTTGTGTTCACTGACATACAAAATCTGCAGTTGGTGGTAACTAGGATAAGATTGTTTGAGCAAGTAGCTACATTCTTTTTAAAGACTCTCATGTGGGTACAGGATAGGAATGTGTAACCTGTGCCATCCCAGATGTTTTCGCTTATAGCTATCAAACGTAGCCAGCCTAACTAATAGTCAGCAAGAATGTGCATTATAGCTTATAACATCTGGAAGACCACAAAGTTGACTGTTTCTTGTATAAGCTTTGGAAAAGTTCTGGGTCCAGAATTCCAAGGATTATCTTTCAGTAACTGTTGTTAAGTGTCAATAGGCCCCGCTAAAATAGCCAACTAAGAGCAACACTAATTCCATAGCCTGCCTGTATAGGAAAAGACAGCTCTTTAAATCCTGCTTGAAAGTGAAGAAGTCTCCCAATTTCCTGAAGTACCATCAACTTGATGCTACTATACTCTGAACTAAAGCTCTCTTAAAGGTGTTAACTTTGATGACTCCTCAGAGCAGCAAAGGACACTAGTTGTGTTGGATGAAGGGTGACAGGTCCCCACGCCCACCTCTGTCATCACGTCCAGATCCTCCTCTGGATCCAAACACACCGCGATCACGATCGTAGCCATTCATCCGGCTGTCACGATCATATCCATTCATATAGCCATTACCTCCACGAGAGTCCCAGCTGGGGGAATCTTTAGCAGAGAATAAAAAGTTAAACAATTAAAGGATAAAATGTCACTTGCACTAGCAAAGTTTGCAAGCTTCACAGCATCAGTGTGACTTGTGCTGCCAGAAATTTACATCAAGGGTGCTTTCCTTGGGGAAAGGGCAACCTTGGGCCCATGTTCTTGATCACAAATGCAAGCCTTCACTTGATCAGGATGCTGCATTAGTGTTGACAAAAGCTGCAAACGAAGTTTACAGATAGTTATGCATTTTGTGTATCCAAGAGTTATTGAAGAAAACTACTGCAATGATTTGTATGTGTTATTTTTGTGCACCAATACTTACTGCCATGCTGTAAGCTGAAGCGTGTAGTGAAGAAAAATAATCAAAAAGTTGAAGCAGGCTTCAAGATTCTGAGCTAAGCTCAGTAAAATACTGTTTGTTAAGCATACAGCTATTAATGGCACAATTATAGTAAGCAAAGTTATGCAAATTGTTGAGATTCCAAATCCAGTTTCCTAGCAAAAGCAACTTAACAGAATTAAGAGCTGAAGTTCGCATTTGCCACTATAAATCTCATGGAAAAATGCCTGCAAGAATCTAGCCAGAAGTCAAAGCCTTTTGGCCTGTTTTTTATAATGGATTCAAAACTTAGCATGAGTTCTAGGTGTGTTCTGGGGCATAAGCTACCAAGGGCCAAGTGCATGGGATAAACAAGGCTAAAATGAAGGGCTGAAAAAAGGGGGAGGGCACTGAACAGATCTATTATGGAAGAGGTCTTTCCCATTGCCTCAAACTCTTTCAACTTATTAAAAAAATCCTATTTGTGAAAAACTGCTTCTAGAAAGAATCCAGCTGGCTGGATACAATGGCACACCCAAAATAATCAGCTCTTTCTCTCCCCACTTTGCCTTTTCTCTGCATGGAAAAAATCATGTAGTGCTTGGAGAACTGCCTCTAAACACCAATGAGGTTAAACACCTCTTTCATGTGCCATCCTTATTGGGGCATCAAGCAAAGGAAGGGATTGAGTAAGCAGTTGCTCTAACGCTTGCAAGTGCCAGCCAAATGCATCACCAGCTTTACTCCTACTTCTTGCTCTCAAGGCAATAGGGAGCAGGAGTGATGTGCCCCAGGCAAAGGCAATTTTTCTGTGTCTCATCCCTGGTAGCTTCTTGTGAAGCTTGGGGAACAGATAGGGCCAGCAGAGTGAACCTAAGTCTCTGTGGGTTCAACTTTTCCATCTGTTTTAATTTAGTGTACTAGGGCATTCTAATTCCTGTAGACACATACATCTCAAATACCACTGTGTGAGGCTAAAGATTTTATTTAGGTCAGTTGGAAACTATTTGGAAGGAGGAACTGTTGCATACCAGAGATTATTTTGTGACCCCAGGATTACATTTGATAGCATCTCGTTTTTGTATAATACTGACTACAGATTATTGAAATCTAAATATTAAGTATTCTTGTGTGCTACAATAGTGATGGGTTTCTCTTTCCTGCCCTATTTTTCCAACAGGAAAAACAGTGCGAGATACATTTAGAGAGCAGAACTTACTGCTCCACCTCTAGTACTGCTTTAATTGTTTGAGTAAGAGAAAAGTATCTAGCATTTCAGAGACAATAAATATCACTGTATGTACAAAGTTATACGTAAGCTAATAGTTTATGTATGAGTTATTTTCTACTCTATCCAGAACTGTGTGCAATCTTTAAAAAACTATTAAGCCCTAGAAGATACCTATTTCACTATTACCTGAACCATTTAACAGGTATTTCAGTTTGGGGTTTATTTTCAGGAAAAAACAGCCCATGACTCGAGCATTTCCTGAGATTAGCTCTCCGCGTCCATGGAAACATAACACTTCTGTAAGATGCAACTAGTTTTTAAAATCCTGTCACAAGCACTAGATTTTGATAAAACTATTAAGACCCCTAAATCATTTACATACTTTTAAACATGCTTATAGCAAAGAATGAAAAAAGCAAGTATAAGTGACCTGCTGAAGAGGATCTTTAAAGAAATTGATGCTTTTATTAATGTGTAATTTTTGAGCAATTATATGAATGTGCTTGGGGAAGTTTGTACAAATATTTATAAGAAGGAAATTTAGTCTTTTGGATCAGGAAGCTCCTATTTAATTAGTATATGTACTACTATCCTCACTAGGATAAAATATATTTTTCTGTTAGAAATATAACTATTATCTTAAATTCTAAATCCAGGCAGTACTGCATTTATTAATCTCACACTGAGCAAACACTGTATGCTTTCTGGCTCTCATATAGTTGTAAAACTACTAAGTCTGAGCCTTGACAAACTTAAGCTAGCATTAATAAGGTTTGGACTAATTTCAAGTGCTTTGCTTGCCAGCTAATCTGATGCTGTGTTGAAATACTGATGATCCCCCTACCTAGCTTCCTAAAAATTGAATTCTGGCATTTACCAGGACTAAACAGGTCTAAAAAATAAAGACTGTTAAGTGATGCAAAAGTGAAATAATCATTTAAGCATGTCCAGGTAAAATATACAATTCAAGTTGTTGCTTCTTTACTACCTATTTTATCTTAAACACACTAAAGACAGTATTAGACTCAATTCTCTTCAAGTTAAATTGTAAGCTAAGGCATGCCTTACTATATGCCTGAAGAAAAGTTCACACAGTTAGTTGACTGCAAAGTACTGCTATGCAATATGCTTAAATGCATGCTCCCAAATGACAAGCTTTAAGATCACTCCAGCCTGACACCAACTTACAGCTTCTTGGTGGTGGCATCGAATTGGAATAGTAGTTTGGCGTATAGTTATAGGCATTGGCAGCTGCAAAAGA
Organism: Varanus komodoensis; assembly: GCF_004798865.1. Classification (NCBI taxonomy): domain Eukaryota; kingdom Metazoa; phylum Chordata; class Lepidosauria; order Squamata; family Varanidae; genus Varanus; species Varanus komodoensis. The sequence goes on along the minus strand of NW_025335941.1, from coordinate 8,319,995 downwards.
GCCATGAAAACTCCCAGCATTATGATTCAGTTCAACTGCTTAAACAAAATCTCAACAAATGAATACTGTGAAATGTCTTCAACAAGTAAAAGATTTTACTCAAGCAGCTTACCAGTGTGATGAAAACTACTTCCTAGGCTTCTGCAAGCTCTCACTCACACCAGTTCATCTTGGGCAGTGAGAATGACCCACATTTTGAGAAGCATAGTCGCTTGCTCCCTTCTGCCAAATCCTTGGACATACACAAAGCACTTGGAAAAAGCAATCAGCCTCTTCACAGGGTGGGAAACTAAGAACCAAGAAATTCCCCTCACCCCCAATCTCAGTCCACCTCAAAGCTGATCCTTTTCCTCAGTGTGCTTCACTCCCGATAACAGATTACACTCTGAAACAGTAACAGAACTCTGTCTTCCCACCTTGTAAAATGATTTAAATACAAGTCAGGCTGTCCCTGTTTTAGTCCTGTAGAAGGCCAGGGGCACTGACATTATAGTGGCTTGGAGGACTACGTAAAAACAAAGTGCCACTTGTGTGCAGTCTAGTCTAAGCCTTCCATAACATAGTGCCCCACTATTTTGGACAATTAATCTCACCAGCATGGCCAATACAGAATGTAGTCCAAATCATCTTGAGACTTCCACACTGGGGAAAGTATGCTTTACTGCATTGTAACACACTCATAAGAAGGTAAAGTTCTTCTCACACATACCAGAGGGAAAAATACAAGTTGAAGCAACCAAAGCGTTATTAACACCAGCCCACAAACATGTGCAGACTCTTAACAGGTCACAACCATAAGAATGAGCTCTATTGCTTTTATTATTTGAAAACTAAGAACTTGAGTGGTGTGAAGATATGATTCTGAGCTGCAAGGTCATATTAAAAGCTTGGAACATAGTTGAATTCAACTGGGACATTCAAGAACACAACGGGGGGGGGGGGAGTTCCCTGCCACTCTGGTCTTCTGTAACCCACTATACTAGAAACAAGCAGTTGGGTTCTCCTGACTTATACATTAAGCACAGTATATGTGCTTCTTTATTGTATATTTGCTACAGCAGTAGCATGTAAATATGAAACTTACTTGAAAGTAAAATTTGTCCATTCCTTCTCTCAGATACAGTATTTCTAAAATAATTCATAAAAAACCCCTACAACTTCCACCATGGCTACCTGGGAATTTTAGGACATTCTTCTGCCTAGGATTGTACCCTCAGGAGATCAGTTTATCATGACACTTGTAGAAATTCCAACACTGCAAGACCACAATCATAATGCAAGCAATGGTGTTTTAAAAAGCACTACCTGTACCCATGTCAGCCCAGAAGCCAGGAAGCCCTTTTACACTCTAGGGGAAGACAACTTACCAGCAGGTCATCAAGGAGGATGGAGAATAGAAAAAGAAAAGTATCTGTCCTTGACCACAGCTTTCACTCAAGATATTTCTGAGTGGTAACCAGGGTATTAACTGCTAGAGTACTAGGTCATTCTCAAAATGCATTCCCCTGCTGCATTATTAATTTTAATAATCAGTTGCTTTCCCATGACAGAACCAGTCTCTTTAACTATCGTCACTTTTAAAAGAGCAATCCGTTTTGTTCCAAGTAGTATGCTTCCTTGCAAGAAACGGCAGTTACTTAATTGCACCACTCAAACCTATCAGTTACATAACTTACCTAGTTACACCTGAAGCTTCTTCTCCACTCACACTGTGGAGAGAAGCTAATTTTTAGATATCACACTGCTAGTGGGCAACTTACCTGTACTTTTTAAAGAGCTTCCCATACACTTACAGTGTAAGTGCTCATATTTCTAAGCCCTAGTACAAGATTTCTATTCATGTATCAACAAACATACCCTGCTTTGAAGCTTCTCTATTCCGCAAGTGAGGAGGAATGTATCGGCCTTCTGAAAGTTAGAAACAAGAAAGATGCTTGTTAGTTTCAGCAGCCTAGGATTCCATCCCACAAGATCCTTTCTACTTTAAGGTGTTCATCTTTCTAAGCACTTAACTAGAACCAGATGAATATAATGAAGTACCACTCCAGAATAAGCATGTAACTAATTATATGAAGTGCCATTATGTTATCTCTAAAATGAGTTACTATTTCACTACTAAAAATACATATATGTTCCACTCCAGCAAACAATACACCTCAATGCTGAAACACAGCACACTCAAATAAATCCCATTTGATCCACAGTGAAACAAGAAAATTATGCAAGAACACACTGCCACTTTCAAAATCAAGTTCCATTCCTAGAACTAAAGGTATTCTGTTTCATTAACAATTTAAGCAGCTGACATTGCTTTGGAAGACAGGTTTCCTTGCTAATTCCAGCATAATACAAATAACTCAAATACAAATGAGATTAACATTGGGCTATCTAACAGTGATGTAACTTCAGCCCCATTCAATGAATCTACTTTAAATAGCACTAACACTGGCTCCAACTTAGTCTTCACATGTTACACATTTGTTCCCCCAAATATAAAAAGATGGAAGGCATTTTATACTTCCTTGCTGTTCCAACGAATTAATAATGATTATCTAACTTTGGCAAGGTATCTTTTGAACAGTATACTTACTTGCTGTACCTCCTCCACTCTGAGAGTCTGAAGAATTCAAGTCTAGACCAGCAAACTTTAAAAAACAAACACACACAAAACCTGTAATTTATATGCACAAATAGGAAGCATTTTTTAAATTCTAATCTCAACTGAACAAAAATTGTGCCACTTAACAGGCTTCTCCCTTTAAATAGCAACAAACTTACTTTGATAATACTATTACCCACTTATAAGTGCTCATTAGCAGTACTTCATGGCATTTAGAAGTTACGATCAACTATTTAAGGAGTAATCCTGTACATGTTTAGACCAAAAAAAGGCTTTTAACTCACAACATGGCCCAGGTAGCCTTTTCTTGTTGAAACATTTGCACATTTGTTCTCTTAGCTTTGTATATACATGCTTGCCCTCACAGGGTTTACATTTAACACTGCTCATTTAAACTATAGCAGTCAACCAGGTGAAAAAAAACTATTGTTAATTATATTTGCCTCCAAGTAGCAATGAAGACTTTTGTTCAGCTTGTTACACCACTGGACCAACTGCTTATCAGTTTCATATCCATAAAAGAAAATGCCTAGCTTTCAGGTTATCCCCCCCAACCCAAAAGCACACCCTGTTTTTACTTTCTATGACACCCTCTATTTGTGACTCTGTAGATGTTCTGGACTAAAGAGAGCCAGTGTGGCATAGTGGTTAAGAGCATGGGACTAGGACTCAGGCGATCCGGGTTCAAATCCCCGCTTGGCCATGGAGCCAACTGGGTGACTTTGGTTGGGCTGAGTCTGTGACTGGCCTAACCTCACAGGGTTGTTGTGGGGATAAGATGGAGGAGAATGATGTAAGCTGCCTTGAGCCCTTTGTAGGAAAAACGCAGGATATAACTTGAAAAATAAAAATAAACTCCCACAGTTCCTGACCACCTGGCCATGCTGACTGAGACTGATAGGTGCTGTTTACTTTATGTAACAAGCCATGTTTAACACACCCAAGCATTCCTCTAGAGCTAGTTGGCAATAACAGATGATGTATCTCGATTTTAGAACAAGGAGGTTCACATGGCGCCACCGGGCAAAAGCATCGCCCCCACCAGTTGAGAAAGATGGGGGGGGGCTGACCAGTCCCGCCATCCGGTGCTGAAGGCCGCAGCACAGGCCGGGCTCTACCGCAGCATGCCGCGGCCTGCGCGTTCACTGGCAGCCGAGGATCCGGCAGCGTCACGTGGCTCCACTCTTCCCTTCCCGGCCGGCTCCGTGACCTACTTCAAGCCGCTTCAAACAGGGCCCGCGGCGCTTGCCGGCCCCAAGCGGCACGGAGAGATTTGTATGGAAAGAGTACAATCCACGGCCGTAAAGGAGGAGGAAGGATAAACGATCCGGACTTTGGGCCGGGTCACCACCCTTCTCCCCGTTCGTTTTTCCTTCATGGGCCGCGAAGACAAAGGAGCAGGAAATGCGCGCGCGCGGTTAAAAAAAAAAACCGGGGGGAGCGAGAGCAGCAGCGCCATTGTGGATCCAGCTCCCCCTCCCCCCTCCCTTCCCCCCCCCCACAGGCTGGGGGCCGCGCACGCGCCTCCACGGCCAGCCACCCTCTTTCTCTCTCTCGCCCGTTTCATCATACGCACAATGGCCGCCGTTGTCCCCCGCCCGCTGCTGTTCCCGACCGCCGCCACTAGGTGGCCCGGCAGATGTAGCAGCCACCACAGCCGCACAAAGCCTCCCGAGTAGGGAAGGCCCGTCTCGTCCGGCCCGGCGTCGCTTCACCCGAGCTGCCCTTCACCCTCCGGCTCACCCGTACCTCCTTCCGTCCTCATGGTCTACCCCTTTTTCCTAAAGCTTTCACCTAAGATTGATTTGGGATTCTGAGAGCCGCTGGGGCGGTCGCCACAAAAGGAACTGCGTCACAGTTAAATGCGCCACCAAAAGGCCGGCAGAAAATCCGGGTCCAGGAGGAAACAGGGCGGGGGAGAACAGAGTCAAACACACAGGGATCTCATCCAAGAACCCAGTGCGGCTCCGAAAGCAAACTGATCAGTGCGGGGTGGGGTAGAGGAAAAGGGAGCATCCCGCTACTCCAGGCCCACCCGCCTTTCCTTCCTTCCTTCGAGGCCCCTCACCTGCTGATCTAGACCGAGGGCATTTTCCACTGCCACATGACTCATAACGAGAGATCGTCTCGGGAGGTCCCGCTCCGTGTAGAGAAATTCGGATTCACCAGACGTAGAACTCGCTTTCGCCGCTGCAGCTCCCTGACTCTCGCCTCGGAATCGCTTCTCTAACTGAAACCCCCCCAGTTCGGCCTGGGCCTTTATATATTCCTCCGCCCCCTCGCAGCCGCCGTGCTGACTTAAGCGCGCAAGCCACGCCCCTTCTTCCTCCTCTCGGTCCCCTCCCCCCACCTCTGCTTGCAGCAAAAGGTATCGCGGGGAGAATTCTCCGCTCCGCATAAAGAGGTGGGGGGAGGGCAAAGAAATCCCTAGGCTCCCGCGAGAACTAGGCAGCCTGCGGACTCCTCCCGATTAAGGAGGCTGTAGATGCTATCGCGAGGTTTCCTTACACAATGTTTACAGCGCTATTCACGCGAGGTTTTCCCACCTGCTTGCCCCCCCTCCCCCCGTTTTCGTTTCGTTTAAAGCTCCGGCGAGTCAACCCCTCCCTTTATTTCAAAATCTCGCGATATTTCTGGTTAAAGCCTGGCTCCGCAACAGAAAGCGTCTCCCTAGGTCACGTGAGCATCCTTGGTCGGTCTCGCCGCCATCTTAAGCCGTTTGTGGCCTTTGCTCGCTGAATGGGAGCGGCTTTGAGTCGTGATAAGGAAATGGGGAATTATTCTACGGGATGCCAAAGCTGCTGAGCTGTGGTTTATGTTCTAAGGAACGCGAGAAGTTGCACAAGAGTGTGATTGCGTCACGGTGTGACTTGCTTCTGGCGTAGGTGTGACCTAAAGAGAGGTAGCCTGGCAACAAGCATGGCAGGCAACTGTCTCTTCTCCTGAAGAGGCTATTAGCCACCCACTTTTTGCGACCTCACAGAAGCACCTAACAATAAAAATCCTTGGTTCTTCATTCAGCGCTTCTTCTATTCCCTGTGATCCATAAAAATCCTCTTAGTATCTTAGTCTTCTTCCTATGGCATCTCCATTTCCTTGATCGTCAAAATAGTTTATCTTGAAAGTGTTACTCTGGGTAAGAAACGTAGAGGCATCCTCTCCTATTAGTCCAGGCAGAGAGCAAAGCAAGCTATTTGATAATAGGACTGGTGCTTTCATTGTTGGACACACGTTGGACCCATGCCAGCATTAAGATGCATAAAGAGATGCTGTACATCGTAAATATAACCACATGCGAAAATGATAAGCACACTTAAGCATCAGGACAGCTATGGTTCCTTCCTTTGGTAGGCCTACCCCTGCTTTCAAATCTCCAGTCTTACTGTACAACAAAGATACGTTTCTTGGTTCTCTGGTTATCAGCTTTAGCATTACATTCTAACGCTTCTGAGTTTGTAACTGTCATCCAAATTACTGTCAAATCCAACATTAACCATTTGTTCCACGGCAAAGCTTACATAATAGGTTTATGTATGAGTATCTGTACAGGGCTTCTGTTATTTGAAAAAGTTGTGGATGGTAATGGCTTGAACAAGTTGAATGGTAATATTGGATATATGACACTTGTGCAGTGATGAAAACCAGGTTTCTTCAACTGGTGGAAGCTCTGTGTAAACCAATTTTGTTTAGAAACTAAATATTTCTAATTCTATCATACTCTTTGGAACAACAGTGAAGGAACTCAGAATTATATGCCCTCAAAGTGTTTTCCTGCGCTATTTATCAATTAAAGTGTTGTGTTTTATTTCATGTTGGGTATTGTTCTATTGAAGTTTCTGATACAGAAGGTAAAGATTCAAAGACATAACAGACTTTCAGTGCTTTTAACTCCTCAGGATGTTTCTTGATATTATGATGCATTATTTTCAGCTGCCTTAGCATAGCTTTGCTTTGTCAAAACAGAAGGATAGCTATTCGTTTTTTTCTTTTTCTTTTTTTTTCTTTTTCTGGGCTTAGTTTAGTAAATAAATAGAGAAAATAATGCACTTAAATGCCTGGAGAACTCTGGAAATCCTTTAGTAAATCTTTTATCATGCATACCTAACCACATAGAGTTCTACTGTCTTATAGAGTGTATTTCTGTGCATGTTATCTTTAAAATAAACCTTATCAAACAGAGCCACATCATATGTATTCTTTGTTCTGAGCTAATGCATGCATCTATATAAGCTGTATAATATTATTCCCTCAGACATTTGTGGTCCTTTCGAAATGAAATGTCTCCACTCTCCTGATAAATGCAAATTTACACACTAATCATTTCAGTCACATGCACTGAGTTAAAAGGCACATCATCTCAGTTAGGTATGCCTACCTGTCTTGGATGCATGGTGAGCGGATTTAAGAGTGACAGGAATGCCAAGAGCAATGCAGATGGCCAGGTCCACCCAAGGCAGAATGGTCAGAGCTGAGACACCAGACTAAGGATGGGGCTGCCATAAATCACAAGTGATGTGATGGCATGTAACAACAACGGTGTGCATAAGATTACAGATGGTAATTTTCTTCTCGTATCGCCTTTGTGTGCAAAATGTGCCTTGTTGCAAAGGCTACAAAGATGAACAATTAACTGGAAGCAAACCTGTTTGAACTTCACAAGGCTCGTTGCATGTACTGTAGCAAGATTCAGAAGCAGACATCTTTAAACTGAATTCTGTTATGTAAACAGGGTTGCATTGTTGCAAAGTATTATAAGCAAATTTATATAATTTTGGCGGTTTTGTTTATGGAGATCAACAGAACTCTTGTATGTAGCTGCAAGTAATGTATATTGTTCACTTTCTAGGCTACTGCCAGGATCAATGACATTATGCATCTTTATTCAGGATAGGAATTTGCTTTTATGTTTGGCTCATTCCTAAACATAGGCTACCTAGTATTACACGTTTTTACTCCGGAATGAAGTTACAATGAGTACAGTGGGGCTTATTTCCTGTTACCTGCCTGGAATTACAGGCTTACTTGGGTGTGATTCCTACAGACTCTTTGTGTAAATATATTTATTTTGAGCCATAGCTTAGTGTGTACATCATACGTTTTGCCTGCAGAAGGTCCCAAATTCAGTCCTCGGCATCTCCAGGTAGGGCTGAAAAAATTGTGATTGAAACCCTAGAAAACTGCTGCCTGTTAGTGTGAATGGTACCAGATTATAGAGATCATTGGTCTGACAGTTCCAACATCAGACAGCTTCTTGTGTTCCTAAAATCATGTTTGAAAAATACCTACTCTTAAAGTCTGGCCCTTTTGGCACATTGATAAATTGTTATAAAATCTTCCTCAAAAATGTCTTATTTTATACAAAGTACAAGTGAACATTTAATAACAGTTGGGTTTTCCCACTCCCAAAATTACTGATTGATGATTCAAATAGGTATAAACATTTTTTCCCACATAGATGTGCCCATGTAACTGAAAGTTTTTCTTTCTCTAGTGAAAAGCATAATGTACTTATATAAATAAATGGCAGCTAGCAAACAGTTAAATCATCAAGGTAACATATCTTTCGGATATAAACATCTGAAGATACTCATTTTACATGAAATTATTACAATTTCTGGTTTTTTCCATTAAACTTTTCCTTTAATGTGTCCCAACTGTGAAAGATGGATGCCTTTAATTATGCTTCAGATGTGGATATTTCAAATATTTTCACATTTGCTGGCGTTCCCTTAATCATTCTTATGAATATTAACTGAAAATATTGGTTCTGTATTTTAAAGGAGTGCTTGGGTAAATTGTGCTTAAAGTATAAAGCAGTGAGATCACATTTTTGGAAAGCTAAGTATAGCACATTTTTTCTTAAATGTAAAAGCTACAAGAATTTATTTTCAAGATGAGAATGAAGAATCCTAATGCTATAAAGCTGATGCCACAAATAGTTTATATTGCATAGGTGACTAATGTTAAAAGGAATAAGATCCTAAAATGTTTAAATGCTGTATCCATGTTTAGTTTGCATGCATGAAACTAAATAAGATTGCACTCTTGGGTTTTAACATTTCTACTGACATATCCCAGAAGAAAAAAATATGTATCTTCTAGCATTTATTCTAATCATTTTTATGGATTTGTGTTCATTTGATGAAAGTGAATGTCTCACAAAAGAGGTAATTCCCTGGGATGTCCCTAGCAGTTTAGATGAGCATCATGAAACATGCTCATCCAGATAAAGCAAATGTGTTTCTCCACTTTCAGATTACTCAAGCATCACTATGATGTGTTTTATTTATTTAAAGAATTTTAACCCTAGAAAAAGACCTCCACAGCCAGTCATAAATATCAGCTGGCCCTCCTGATACCTCTGAGACCTGGGCACCCACTCAGGTTCTGCCATGAATCTGGCAGTACATGCAAACTCTGAACCAAAGTCTTCGGGGAGAATGAACATCCATCTATCCAGCACAGATTGAAATGCCTAATCTGACTTGCTAACAAAGCCCAACGCTATATTCACTGCACCTGTATCAAACTATGGTATCTGAGGTGGTACAGTACATTTGATCTGCACAAAGTTGCACAAACTGGTCCTCATGGGCTACTGACTGGTCCACATTTTTCTTTTGCGTCACTGTCTAATTAAAGTCTTTGACCACCTGCAAAAGCTCAGCTAGGCAACTCTGTGCAGACACAATGGCGACAGATAACATTTATTTGTCACTCCCATTGCCATGGAGTAGCCCATGTTCATTCAGACTCATTTGCAGTTTTTCACCAATGTCACTGTGCTTACTTGCCCATTCATTTCATTGCTCCTAGCTCAATGGAAGACTGAGGAACTTGTTTGGCTCTGTTCAACAGCGGCTAAAGTGACAGCAAAAGTGACAGCAAAGTCTCTAAGGCAGAATTACACCTTGATGGAAAGAGCAGTTCAATACTGTGTTTATCCAGATCAATCAGCTTCCTGAGGCAGACCTTCTTAACGGATCCATTGCAAAGGCTCAGAGTTCTAGTAATCTAAATCCTAGTAGGTAGTGATGCATCTATGACTATGGAATTATAGAAAGTTCTTCCACCTCTGGATAACCATCCTCTCATTCACTTAAGAGGAAACTCAGAAAAAAAATCAGATTCAGACGGTGTCCTTCTGGATGAGGATTCGATAGAAAGCAATTTAGACTCGTGCAGGTTATGAAATCCTGAACCACTTCAGACAAAGCAGGCAAAATACGTATGCTGAAGATCTCCTAGCACCATCCAAGGGGACTTTTCCAGAAAGCTGAAGATCTGAAAACCATTTAATCTAAACCTAGAAAACTGAAATGAGAAAACCAAAGAAAAGGAACAGTGGAGAGTACAAGTTCTACCTTCGTATTTCCTTTGTTTTAGTTAAATACACATCCATTTTTTCAGTCTGTGTATCGATGGACTATTTCTTTGCTTTCTTTTGGCTATCATAGGGGTACAAGCAGCAGAACTGATATTGTTGAGTATGTTCTGAGACTATAAGTTTATCCTCCCAAAATGTGTCAGGCATTGCACTGTTCTGAGTTACTCTGTGGAGAAAATTACCTGCCTGCAATGGCTGCATCATCATCATCATCATCATCATCATCATCATCATCATCATCATCAAAATGCTCTGGTGTGATAGGAAGATTCTAGGAAAATGAAATGGGAGCTGCTGGATCTATTTGCATTTATTCTAACACAAATGCCCATCAGTAATGTAAAGTGGACCAAACAGCTCTTACATGTGCAGGGCAGTTTTCTATATTTCATAATTAGCCACCCAGGAAGGCCTCAGCAGTTATAGGAGGCCTATAAAATATATGTATAAATAAGTAATTGCTGTATACTAGGAATATCAAAAGGTGCCTAAACTCAGACAGATCATTGCTCCATCTGGTTCACTACTGCCTTAACAAATAGCAGCAGTTCTCTAGGGTTTGAAGCAGGGCTTCACCAGCACTGTGTGGTGATGTTAGAACTGAATCTCGGCTATTTTGCATGTGCACACTGAGCTCTGCCACTGAGCCATGGCCTTTCTATTAGACTGACTTTTACAAATCAACAGATAGTACTAATGATTCAGGTGTGCATTAAATAAGCTGTCTAGGAGGCAGTACTCTGGAGTATTCATTAGCATGAATAGTAGAAATCAATAGGGAATTCAAGCAAGTTCTATTCAGAATTTTTATTATGTAATGTTAAACTGTATCACTGGAAAAATGTATGCAATCTGTGAGTTGAATTTTTCATATGAAAGAATTAACCAACTGGCCAATCTTTTATTAGATCAAATACTGGTTTAAAAATACTCACATAATAAGGTGTCATTGGTGCTAGATCAAATACTGTAGAAACTGCGTACAGGATTTCATGCAGGATTTCACAGAATTCCAACTCTGTCTCATAACTGACTGCACTCTACTGATTTAATACTTAGGATAATGTTTGTTTATATCTTCTACCATTCTAGTTTGTATCTGTTATACCATTAAAACAAGGCCTAGGGCAGTTACAATATATGAAACTATTTTTACTGCCATACAAAAACAAATATTAAAATACCCTGTAGCAAATCAGAGAGAGGCTGTAACAGATAAAATAGTTTTAAAGACATGGATCAGTTAATTAAAATAAAAAAAACCCAAAAACCTCTTGAGCCCAACATGCCAAATACTTGTCAAAAAGGGAATGAGAGATATGAGAGTCCAAAAAAGAGGACCTAAGTAACTCCTCTATCTATGGAATTCCAAACTGTGGCCTCAAAAAAAAAAAAAAAAAAAAAGGCTATTTCCTGCATCCAAGGCAGTTCTTTTGCTACTAATAAAAGTCAAAGCAAGAGAGTCTCCACTATTGACCCTGAGCACCCTGTTATAGGAGTAGTTTGACACTTAGAAATTATATATTATTTAACTAATAGCTGACATCCACCTGTTGTTTATTTGTTACTTTATTGTTACTGTAGAGACGTTTAATTGGTCGGCACAGTCATTTTACCTTACATTACAGTTCAGCAGCTTGAGACCCCAGGGATGGGAAAGGTGTATGGAAAAGTTTGTGGTTGTAATAGCAGTAATGTCTCACAATCCACATTGTCAGATTTGGACGGGTGCTTAGCCCACCTCATTCCATCCACTCCTCAAAACAGCCCCCTCATAAAATGGGTTGCCAACCAGAGCCCTTAGAAAGGCAGCTGCAGCCCTAGAGGGAAGCGCAAGATGCTGACACTAGCCCTACTTCCATGCATTCAGTAGAAATAGGAAATTCCGCAAACACCTGGAGACAACAAATGTGCAGAGCTAGAACTTTTTTAGCCATACATGTTTCCATAATTGTATGGGGAAGTTATGCATCCAGAGGTTGCCATGATTAGGGAACTGGTTGATTCGCGAACAAGCTATAATTACTTGTGATTAGGGAAGCCTAACTCTGTAAATCAGCTACCAAATTCAACTTCCTGGTTTGCTTGTTCTCCCAGATAAACAGATACATAGAAAGCTGCTTAGACAGGGATAAGCTGATGAAGTGAACTGACCTGTTATTTTGAAACAGGTTCAAAGAGTTTTGTTTCATTCACAAAAAGTTGTTGAACATGAGGAAACTTCAGAGCAGCCTTTCCCAATGTGATGCCCTCCAGAAGTTTAGTGTAACACATACGGCAGCTGCAAGATTGGTGAGATCTGCTCTGGAGGGTGCTAGTTTAGAGAAGCATGTCCTGAGGTAATCTAGAAACAAAAAAATGGGTTGCACTAGTATGGATGAGCTACTTATCTTGCTTTCTTACCAAAGGACCAAACGGACATGATGTCCAAAGCATATTTTCATTGAATGTATAGGCTGAAAACAAATGCATATCCTTGAGGAGACATAGCCCAAGCATCCTTTGGGGGGACCTAGTACAAGTTGAGATATGAGCCCTCTCCCACATACAGAGCAATTATACTATGACCCACACTGGGATTTTTTTTTAACCATGCCCCAAACAGCTAGCCATTTCTTTCGTGCCTACTATTTTTGTTTAATAGACTGAAGAGCAGTCCTGTAAAACTTGCTGACTATTTTGTGATTTCCATCAGCTTTTAAGATTCCTGATTATTATGATACTTTGTTCTTCTCCCTCTCTCTTGCCTATGCACAAGGAATTATTGGATGAGTAGTTCTTAGGGGCCTCTCACACAAGGAAGCACAACTCTGTGTCTCAAACTTCAAGTGCTAGTTTAAACTGCACAAGCATATTCTAGGTAAGGGTCTGGGCCCGCAACTCAGCTCATCAGAATGTTGCTTGTTTTATTTTATTTTATTTATTTATTTAAATCTTTTCTAGACCGTCCCTTACCAAAGTCTCGGGACAGTTTAACAATACAAGAATATAAAATAAAACACAACATCCTAAAAAATTCAGCTGACAATAAAACCCCAGTTAAAACAGTCAGATCTTAAAACATTGGGAAAATAAAAAGGTTTTAGCCTGGCACGGAAAAGAATAAAGTGACAGCACCAGGCGAACCTTCCCTGGTGGGCGAATTCCATCACTGGGGCGCCACTGCAGTTTTGTTCCTGCATCACTTTGGACTGGTTCCAGTAACTTTCACAAAATCTCAATAACTATATAGATATAAGAAAATAAGTTTCCATCAATATTGTCAAGCGTGATGGACTACTTAGACTCAGTTGTTTTCCTCATGGTATGGGGTTATAGCTTGGGCCAGTTCACATCCCCCTGCCCAGATCTTTGATACCTGGTAAAGTATACCCTTTCTCCTGTGCTTGAGCCCTGGGAAAGGAAAGAATTATAATTATCAAGCTTACAGGTGGCACAGAAGCGGAACTAAATCACTTCCTCCCCCAGTGTGTTACGCCTGTTCCTTAGCTAGTGTTTGCTTGGTGGGAGAGTCCTACCCTCACTGGTAGTTACCATTTATGTGAAGCTTGTGGAGAAATTCACACTGTAATGGCTGCAAGGGTGGGGACACTGGCACACGTTACAAAAGGGGAAACTCAATATAGACTTTCTTGTTTTGGTGGCTGTCCCTAGTGTCTTATAGCATGTAGTTTTGAAGGTAGTAACTCAGTGATTGAGAAACAAGCCAATAAGCAAGTCATGAAGTCTGTCTGAAGGAATGTGGAGGAGAGAGAAAGAGAATGAGGGCTTGAAAGAAAGTGTGCTACTTCCTATCTCATCCTCCCAGTAGTTTTAGGAGACGGGGTCGTAGGGCAAGGTGAAGTGGGTGGACTTATAAGCATGCAGACATAATAGGTTGATGTATAATAACTCACACCCTCTGAATAGACAATGGGCTAATTATAATGCACATGTGGTGTATTTAGATGTATGTAGTGGGATATGTAGTAAGCGGACAGAAAGACTTTGACCTCCTAGTACCTTACCCAATGAGGAAAAAAGGGAGGACTTTGGAGGATGGGCAGAGGGGTAAAAGGACCTGTTTTGTGTGTTTATACTTTGCAGAGATTGTGATAGAGAGCGCTCTCCCCATCTATTGCAATAAATGATGGAAACGCCTCACTTTGTTGGTAGTCTTGGTTATTTAACCTGAGAAGGATTTTTGCAGCTTTTTGTACAACAGCCACACCTCACTTGAACGTAATCAGACTTTTCTATGTATGTCAATAAAGAGACCTTAAACATAGCTTAAATGTTAATCTGTGACGCATACTAGAATATAAACACCATTTACATTATAATATGTAATGGTTTGTTTTCTGAGTAAAGGTGTACAATTAAGGGATGATACACCTGATTTATAAGCTCATGAGTGGTGGGAAATTATTTCATTCTCTTGAAGGCAACTCTATAGACCATTTATTAAAAGTGCAATAAAGCATTTTATTTATATTCTATTATGGGTTTTGCCAGTAACTATGCAAATAAGTCAGAATTCTTTCATTGTCTACTTCAGTTGATTCAAGGCATGATAGAAACTCAAGCCTGTATTGTAACCTGAATTAAAATAAACACTTTTGTGAATAAACCTTTAAAAGAAGGGAAAAGGTTATTTAAAAACATTTTTGCCAGCATAATTGTTGCAAGTTTAGCATCTTGGACTGTGATGAGCATGAACAGTATTCCACCAGTGATGAGCCAAACAACTTGTAATAGGGAGTGGGTGGCAGAGATGTCATCTTCCTTCTCCCTTAACTTGGCAAGGAAGGACATTCTTATCCAGAAACGCTTATGTTCCATTTGTGCGCAAATTCTTGGTTCTCTTTCCAGTCTGCTTTATACTCCAGAAGTATAAGAAAGGCACAAAGAAAGAGGTTACATGGTAGAATCCATATTTAATCTCCTCTATGGGGAACTTTGATCAGGTCCACAGCTGCCATCTGCTGTCCTGGGAGGGAAGCTGCTCTATACTTTCTAAGTTTAACTCTTTTCTTACTGTTCCCTAATGAAACCTCCGACTCCTAGTAGTAACCATCTTCCAGAGAACACAAAGCGCACAGCAACCTCAGCCAGCTGCTCCAAATATACACTCTGGGGTGGGGGAGGTGTGGCAGTTGTTTCCTCCTTGGCCAGTGATGCTCCCACTTGGGCTTCTAATCACCCCAGTGCTGAGCAGCCGGAGCCTGAATGGGCTGGTCCCTCAAGTAATGTTAATTTCAGTGGGCCACACTGATGGCTCAGAACCCACTTGCTGCCTTTCCTGCTATAGGTGGAAACAGCAGGTTCCATTCTGAAACAAACTGAAGTTTAATGGGATGGGATTTTCATAGAGGAAACTGCAGGAGGGTGGGACAGTTAAGTCCTCTTCTCAGTTTCAGTACTGTGGCTTATAACTCTGGGTTAGGTCTCTGTCAGAAAACCAGAGCTCTGGTTTCAGATTTTATAAAGAACAACCTAGCAATGAGCATCCCTAGTTTGCCTCATACACCAGAGGCAGTCAAGCAGCACACTTAGTCCCAAACAAACAACCCAGTTTACAAACTGGGTTTGTTTCACCATGCAAACCAGACCAATGTGTGCCTATCATCCATTATCATTTAGGTACAATGTACCTTTGGTGCAAATGTGATTTCCTTACATGGCCAAAGAGAAAGCACAGGAAAAAGCGGGGGGGGGGGGGGGGGGACACGACCCTTGTGTTAAGTGGCCTGCCAAGGAGCATGCTGGACTATATGGACCCATTGATCTAGCCCAGCAGGACACTTACTATGTAAATTGTGAGCTTTACTTAACCCCATGTGTCCAGGGAATGGCTCTAGACATCTAGGGTAGAAACCACTGTTGTTGTTAATTCCCCAGAAGAACAATTCTGCAATAGATTATTCTATTTGGGAAATGAGCATAAAATAGTATATATCATAAAGCTGGAAAAATAAAATCCAAAGTTGAAAAGAATATGTTAATCTATATAACATTCCAGTATACTCTTTAAGAATGGGTAGAATTATCACAATTGAAGTAGCCTGCATTAGACTGCCAGTTAGGTAGAATAAGGGATCATGTGCCAGGTTTACACAATAGCAAAGCTCTTCTGATAGGAAGGAAAGCAATAGAACAAGCTATACGGTTGTTTGAGGCAAAGATCATGAGCAGGGAAAATTTCTTGGGCAGTGATCCTGTGAGTAAAGCCATACAGAAATGACTGATGGAAGCAAATGAGACAAATGTGTTGTGTTTTGATGGTAGAGCTACTGTAGGAATGAGCATAGGATTGTGTTTAAGCCCAAATGGAATCAAGCTGCTTCAGACCATTTCTAGTGCTTCCCAAGATGAAGCAGTGCATTCAGAAAAAAGCTGGACCCTGCTTCAGAAAGGTAGGCGGTGTATCTGCAAAAGTAGCATTTTTTGTTTTTATTTCTGTCAGTACTGATTAGGGGGATGGGTGTTGAGTGACATGTTCAACTTATAATTCTAGGGCACATTTTACCAACAAGTACTGATTGACTCTCCAATCTGTAGATTTTGTGGTAAATATGGGACCCCCCCCCCACACACACACACACTTCTTGGACACACATCACACCTGATGGTGAGAGGCTTTGACAAAAAAGCCAAAAGCAAAGCCACCAGGAAGTCAGATTCTCTCACTAGGCTGGTCTTCTAGCAGGGTCACCTAAGGCAGAATGGTCAATGCTGAGGCATCAGACTAAGAGGCATCCACCCTCGTCAGGAGTAATGGTCACATCAGCATAAGAGAATGACGGGGCAGAGACACTACTGAAGGGCAGCGACTGGGCAGCAGTGGCAGCTGAAGGTGACACTGGTAGATACTATTTTCTGGAGACCTCTTGCAGAAGCAGAATCCAACCTTAAATTAGGTACTCTGAAAGACCAAGAGAGGGATATACTATCTGACCAGGATAAGATAACCAGAAAGCAGATATAATTTACAGAAGAACTATCCAGAAGAGATAAAAAGATATCTTTGAAAAGGAAAGATAGTAGGAAGAACCTGACTTTAGAAAGTGAAATGAAAGCTGGTTTCACATGCAAGTTAATTGCATGGCATTGCAACAAAGAATTTTGCCCTAAATGGAGTGAAAATGCCTGACCTTCATGCAGGCTTCTAAAAAAGAAGCAGCACTTGAGATCATATTGTAAATATACCTTGGCCATTCAAGTACACCAAAGAATTTCAGAAGAAGATCAGTGTATTTTATCTCCGTCTGTTCAATCTGTACAGAGAACATACCACAAGGAAGACCGGATTAGGATCAAAGGAAAGAGCGAAAATTGGGAGAGGTTTCATAAATAATTTATGCAAATACTACCATACTACTGGGAGAAATCAGCAATGACAATGACTTCTAATGAAATTGGAAGAAGAAAGTGCAAAACCTGGACTGCAACTGAACATTAAGAAAACAAACATCACAACTACAGAATCAGGGGGTGAGAGTCCTGAATCAAGAAGTGCTTCTACATGCACATTCCTTTCTGAATCTGAAAAGGCTATAAAAGAGACTTCTCTTCTTGAGGAGGGACAATCAGACCATTCCATCTTGGCACTATATGACCACTAGACATTATGTGGTACTGCTCTACAAAGAAAGGCAGACTTTTTGTAAGCAACAACACCCCTGCAGAGTCATGCACAATTGCAGGCAGGGTGTTTTACCTGTGTTTCAAAGATGCATTGTTCCTAAAGCTAGTCAACTTATTTTGGCATGCGAGACAGAAAATTCCACAAACCCCTCCCTTATCATTGGCAGTAATGTATGATTTTACTGAATACAGACTATGATGGATTGCAGTGGTCAGAAGCAAGAGAGGACAGTTTTCCTGCATTTGAATAGTTGTGTAAAAGATAGAATGCCAGCATGAGAGGCTAAACCTGTTGAAATTACCATTTCTACACAATTACTAAACGTGCAGAAGGTCTTTATTACATCTAACCACTCCTTCTGCAGAGATAGCTGGAGTAGATCTGAAGCTTTATTTTTGCATGTGGAAAATTTTTACTCTCAAATGAGCTGTTCAGGTTCTTGTGCATGCAAGTATATATTAAAGTCCCAGCCATACAATGATTTTTGTATTTGTACCTTTTCCACACAGCTTTCTTTTAAATGGTATTTAGATGGGGGGTTGGGGTTCTGCATTTTTTAAAAATGGCCTTTAGGTGCTTCAATTCCCTCTTAGCAAGTTTTTGTCTCCAGTGAAGTCAGTAATAATCCCACTAGTTCACTTCCAATTGTCTACAGAATACACAGCAAAAACAACGCCACTGATGCCAAATTGAGGTTTCACAAAAAGAAGAGAGGAAGAATATTTCACCAGAAAAACTCAAAAGCCTCATACTTTCATCATATTGGTATTTTATTCTTTCTTTTTATCTCTCAAAAATGTGCCATTTTAAAGTCACCCTTAAGGAAGAAGAAACTGTTGATTTTGTTCTTGAGTCTTGAAGCTGCCTGTGTATTTCAGCCATCACCAAACCTCCAGGGAAGATACTATGAAACCAATGCTGTCATTAAAGTGTTAGAGAGTCTGGGAGGAAATTAAGAAGGGAAAAACAAGGTAACTTGAAAACAAATTCTTCAAATTAATTGGGTTAAAGTTATACTTGAAAGAGCTTCTGAGGTTTCCAACAGGTTACCAATGGAATATGGTCACTTTGAAGGATACAACTATTTTTAAAGTGTGGTTATTACTGCTCTTGTAAGTTTAGTTTATAAAACTGAAAATGCACTTAATCATCCCCTAAAGAGATAACAGCAGATATTTCATAGATTTAACTTTGGCTATCAACCAATGATTCCACTTTCACTCAGAATTTTCACAGAAGAACCTTAAACAAAATTGAATGTATACATCTGAAATCCTTTGTTTTGCATACTTTTCCATGCATTCGTAAATTACCGTGCATCTCTATTTCCTGTTACCCCTAAATGTATACATATTTTATCAGTTTATTTTTTTAAATGGATGTTATTTAGTATTTGCTTGACACAGTATGGTAATCCTAATCCTAATGCTTGCTTTTGACTGCATAGATTCAACTTGTAAAATGCGCTGAGCTTTAGCAACAAAAAAAATCCTCAGACAACTGAAATGTAACTTTAGCTACTACACAGAAATGTGAAGAACCTTGCAAGAATAGTTCTAGTAATAGTAATTATAATAGTAATACAAGCAACTATTTAAACTGCTAGCATGAAGTGGGAACCCCTTCAAAGAAAAGGGAAAACATCCATTCTCTGCTTGCTTGCTTGCCTTATTCTCTTACTTCTGTATGCTAATCTGTCGAAGTAGAAACAAAAATACAACAATGATAATTAGGCTGTAATCATACACACATGTACCTGGGAATTGAACATGCTGAGTTATGTCCAGTAAGTACACACATTAAAACAAATGGGGCTTTAGTTGGACTAATGTTGGATACAACCCAGTACAACTTGCTTTTGAGAGAACACCCATAGTACTGCACTATTAAACTGTCATACGTGGAACTTTATGCAAATGTCATTGGACACTGAAGAACAAGGGTGGTTGTGGTCTTTATGGAAACTCCTCTCTTGGTTAAGAAAAGAACAGCCTTGAAAAGACCAGAAAGTTGGATAAGGTCTGCTAAAATTGTACATGGATTTGTTTCCTCCTTGGAACAGCAGGCTCTTTTTTGTGGTTGGTAAACATCTATAAAGGAGCCCTTGACAACCACTGCCAGGAGACTATTATATATGTACATGCTGGATAGATCATTGCTGGAGCACGAAGCAATACAATTGCTCTCTGTATTGTGAGTGTGTGTAGTTCTCCTCTGGACTATCTTCAGGCAGATGCAGCGATGTGCAAACCTGCAAGAACTCAGGAGAGGGCTAGTTAGGGCAGAAAAATAGAAGGGCCTTTAGAGACAAGAATCTTTGCGTATAAAGACTTTACCTTAGCAGAAGCCAGATAAATCAAGCAAAAGGTTGTATCATTCTAACAAGTTCCATTTATCTCATTAGGTCTACTCTAAGTAGCGCTAAATTGGATGAAATCCAAGGCACTGCCTCTTTTGACTGAGATATATTTGGGATGGCCTCAAACCTAAACCCTCTTGTACAGTTGATATAGAATGTTACACTATTAGAGAAAAAAATATACTGGCATAGCAATTCTACGGTACTAGAGGGTGTATCATAACTGCCAGTGTAATCCTTCTGCTGATGGTGCTCAGAACATAAGCTAAGAAAATCTGGGGATGATGGGAGAAGGAACAGCCTGAATGAGAAACCTATGCTCACTCAAGTTGTCAGTCTCATTTTGAACCTGTCCCTCTGTTTGCTTCCCTCTCTAGTTGCATGCCCATCAGAGAGGATAGGACTCCAAATAATTCAAAACCCAAATTGGCACAATTCAGTGATAGCCAAATCCCTACTTGGGGGCAGATGCACAGATCATATAGCAAGACACAGGGAAGGGGCCGGGCTCAGAGGATGTACAGCAAAAGATGGCCCAAGCTCCTTCTCGTTTCCCATTGCTCAGCACAAGGGAGACCACATTCCTTTGTTGCTCAGAAACAGTGCAGCTCAGCTCAGATGAGTAGCAGGAAGGGGGAGCACAGGCAACCCTGAGCTGGGCTTCTAAGCTCACTTGTTAATCAGATCATCCCCCAGCCCACAGGTTCTACGTTCTTGCAGATCTTGGGCGAGTGAGATCGCTCTGCTGGCACTGGCAGGAGCACAGGGTGTGGAAACAGATGACAGCTGCCCAATGTTCCCTGGGATACCAACTGAAGGGAGGAGAGGGAGGTGGTACTTAAGCACCTGTTGTGCCCACTGTTAGTCAGACGCAGCTGGGTTCCCAGGCAACCCTAAGTCAAGGGTGGCTTTGTAGCCACTTTGGGATTAATGTATCAACCGAATCCACCAACTGAGTCAAGCAGGACACACACATACAAAGCCAGTGCTGGCCTGGAACATTTTGCTGCCTCCTCTTTTGCAGCCTGCTACTACCTCTCAGCCTCATTTACCTCAAAGAATTATTGTGAGAGAGAAAATGGGAAGTCCTTTAGGGGTTGTTCTTGGATGAAAGGCAAAACAAAAAATATAAGTAAATAATTATAAACTAGGAAAACATTATAGTCTTATAAGATCATAACAGGCCTTTCTAGCATGTAAAATAGACACTGTGTACCACATTACTGTGTACTCATTTACATGTATAGTAGAGACAAGATGCATCAAGTTAGCAGCTTGGCGATCTATATTAGAGAACTTAATTCAGGAAGCTTGAAGTATTGGGAAGACCATCAATGGGAGATGGAAGACTAGGCTGAGGCATGCAGAATGGAAGAAAAGTGATTGCATCCTTTTTCCTATTTACTCACATAAAATCCCCTAACGAGCACATAATCACAGGAGTTATCTGTATAGCTATTACTTTATTTTGCATCACCTTAGTCATATTTTCTTGTCCTATCAGGGGCAACCAGTCTGCATAAGGTGCCAGTATGTTCCCCTACCCTAGTGCCATAGAGAACACAACTAACACCTGTTGTAGCATCAGCGAGGTCTGGTAGGGAATCCTTACAGACCTGGTGTCTGGAGTAGATGATTTGCCCTGCCAGTCCCAGACTTGCTTACTGGTGACCATGCTGTCTGATCTGAAATAAACTCTGTAACATCTGGGGGCAGAGGTGGACTATACTGAGGAAAGCTGCTATGGTATTGCATTCTCTGTCTCTTTGGAATCCTGTGTCTTGTGTATTTTATATACATCTACACTTCAATGTAATTATTAAACTCTATGTTTTTGCTTTCTTTCCCCTGAACTCACTTTTAACTTTTCCTTCTATTTTCCCCTCTGTGTGTATATATGTATGCCAATGCATCCACTACATCTAATGAACTGGCTTCTTTATTAGTGGGGTCATTCCATGGATTTAATTAAGTGAGCTCTGATCTACAAAAGCTTATGGAAAGTCCGACAGCTCCCAACATTCCCCAGCCAGCCATGGCAGAGTTTTTAAAAGATTTTTTTAATGTGTTTGCTGCTAAAGAATAACACAGCTACCTCTGTTGAAAGTGTGTCTTTCCAGGGCTCCCTAACTTAAACTGGCCCTGAAGCTATTTCCTCTGCAGAGAGAAGCAAGAAGATGACTGTTTGCTTTCCACCCACCAGGCAGTATCAGTTACAGAATGCTTACGTAAACAGGGAAAATGGCATGGGAAAATGCTTAACTGCCCTGATCCAGCATTGCAGTCTCAAGCTAAATCTGTTTTTTCTGCCCCAGCCAGTTCTTCAATTTAAAACAAAACAGTGGGAGATGCTGCTCATGAATCTCCTGTCATTACTAATTTGGCCCTTTGAACAGCAGTTGAGTGTTGCTGCTGTTTTCCATCATGTCCACAGAGATGTAGTTTCTGCTACAATCTAGTAGCGTGGCGGATGCTGCTTGCAAAAAGGCACCAACATCTGAAATGGCTTCGATAGTTTCTATGGGATTAAAAAAGAAGTACTTGAGCAATTCAAAAAAGCTTGGTACCTGCTGACACATTTCATCCAATAAAGATTACTATTTAAGCAAGTTGAATGATATCTGCCTTTCCTAGTGATCAATACAAAATTGGTAAAGGAATGAAGATGCTGTACTCCTGGGAATGAAAGAAAGCGGGTCAGCAAAGTGCCTGACGCTGCTAAAAAGAAACAAAGCACTATCCAATGTCGGAAGATAGGGGCTTTTTAGTGTGCCTCCATACAAAAGCCGCCCTCTATGTCTTCCAGTTTCCTAATAACCCAATAAACTTGGACTGTTATCTAGCTTTCTAAGAAAGCTAAGAAGCTCTGGCGCCTTTCAGTAGCCCCTTGCCAAACGGCAAGGCGGTAAATGAAGCCTTTTTTCATCGCTGCCAGGGTTTAGCTTTATCAGTCTTAACTGTTGCTTGATGACGCAACTGTTAAATTCCAAGAGCCCTGTCAGGAAAATAAGAGCGCTAGTAACCCCAGCAAGTGCATACCCCCCCCCCCCCTTTTGCTAAAAAGGAAGGCGACAAGCATTGCATAAGCCTTTGCGGCAGCGCTGGGCAATATTGTCTTCTGCAGGAGTTCTTTCGCCACACGATGGCACAGTTTGCTTGCAGAGCACAGGAAACTAGGTTGGTACGCTTCTCAAGGAGCAAGCCTCACCTTCAGACAGAAAACACGTCCTACAATTCCCAGCATTCCCAGCCAGCCTTCCTGATAAACGCATTTATTAAGGCATGAGTCCCACCGACTACAGTCCGCTTCAATTCTGAGCGAATGTACACGAATTGTTACCCTCCAGTCAGGCACAGACAAAGGTAGGTCCCCACTGTGCACTAGAAAGCGACTTTTTATAATCCGGGGACCAGACACCCTTTCTATTAAATCCTGAGATGGAGAAGGGACAGAAAAACCCTTGCAACAGGTGCAGCACCCAGCCGAACTCAGAGCCAGGGCGTTTCCCACGTGCTGCAGAGAATGCAACGGAAAGCCCAGCAGCACGAGTTCCTCTCCGGCGGCAGGTCCAAGTTCCCGGATGACGGAACTACATTACCCACCAGGTCCTGGAGGCGGCAGTGCTCGTAGCTTTCCTGCGTGGCCGGAAGAACTTGTTGACGCCGTGACCTCGTGCGCTTCCTTCTTTCCGAGCCGGGCCCTGCCGAGGTAAGAGGGGCCTGGAAGTATCCGTCTCCATCGGGGATTGGCAGTCCTCCACCGAGCGCTCTTCGGCGGCATCGGCCTTTTGCTTCCCTTCCGTACCTTTTGGGCTTGGGCAGAGGAAGCTCTTGGGTGTTTTCGATCTCGGTCTGGCGAACTTTTTTCTCCCGTGCCAGGGTGAGCCCAGGTTCTCCTTAGACAGTGGAGGCCACAACCGGTGGAATGGGCTCACCGAGACCAAACAGGGAGGAAATGGTCCAAGGCGGAGTGGGGGGATTTTTTTGGCTTTTAACTTGGCAATGGTAGCGATGCTATGTGCTTCGGCGTCTTGCTGCAATTGCCGTACAGTGTGAACATTCCATCTTCCTCTGAGTTATGGTTGCTTTTCAAAATTTGGTATTTGCACTGTTACTGTCATATGTTCTGGTTTTTTTTAAAGCTAAGGACCATTTTCTAAAGTTTACCTGCACAGTGCAAATATCTGTTAACCTGTTTAGGTATCTGTCAGATCAGATATCAAGATGGGTTGCCACATATTCATTAAAAACTTTTCAACTTAGTAATGATAAAAAAAGAAACGGTGTTTCTACCTTCTAATGTATTGTGTGAGACTTTGAACAAGAAAATAAGTTTCTGTGTTAACAGAACCACCAGCCTTAAGATTACACCAGCCTTAAGAGTCCACAATTGTAAAAAAGTATAAAGGTTTGGAGAACCTTTTAGCAGTGCATCAAACAGAAGAATACTATGTGCATTGCGAAGGCTTTATTCCAGTTACTGATGGTAGAGGTATAGGACAAAAATTGCAGCAATTGACATACATGTGATATGAAATAGGACATATTTAATATAACATGTTTAAATTGTGATAGATAGCATGGAGAACTAAATTGCAGCCAAGACTGGTTTGTTGCAGTATGCGTAAAATATTTTTTCTACCCTAAAAAGAATCACATCTCTTAAAGTGCTTATAACTGTTTTCTAGTACACAATGGGCCGCGTAATCAGAGGTCAAAGAAAAGGTGCAGGGTCTGTGTTCAGAGCTCATGTGAAGCACAGAAAAGGTGCAGCAAAGCTTAGAGCTGTCGACTTCGCTGAAAGACATGGCTACATCAAGGGCATTGTAAAGGCAAGTATCAGCTCAAGAAGTTGTTCTGATAATGTTGTACTTGGGAATATTTTGATAGTTTCTCATAGTCTGGTGAATCATTATCCAGGATAACTAAGTTAAGGAGCTCTGAGGCATCTTTTAAAATATGATATGATAATAGGTACCAAGAGGGAGCTGTGGAAAACATTTGTAGATCATTTAAGAGAAGACAAAGGCTTCTATTTAAAAAAGGATGGATGGGTTTGGCAGCCTTGAGAATTACAGTAAGGGATGAAGACCAAAAATATACATTGAAAGCCAACACACACACCCAGATGAATCCATAGCTGGAGTAAAAAACCATTTTTATAAAC
Organism: Varanus komodoensis; assembly: GCF_004798865.1. NCBI lineage: Eukaryota > Metazoa > Chordata > Lepidosauria > Squamata > Varanidae > Varanus > Varanus komodoensis. The sequence goes on along the minus strand of NW_025335941.1, from coordinate 8,294,835 downwards.
TACTTATTCAGACAGTTCAGTTTTTAATTTAGGTAGGAGCTATCATTGTGTGGTTGTTAAATATGTGAAAATGAGGTAGTTTTTGGATTTGTGGGCATGTAATATTACCGGAATTGGTAACCATGTTGTCTATATTGTTAACCCTGTACTTGAAACGATAAGATTCTTAAACTGATTTTATTTCAATAGGATATCATTCATGATCCTGGTCGAGGAGCTCCTCTTGCCAAAGTTGTTTTCCGTGATCCATACAGGTTTAAGAAACGAACAGAATTGTTTATTGCAGCTGAAGGCATTCATACTGGGCAGTTTGTTTATTGTGGCAAGAAAGGTGAGTAAGACAATGAGCAACCATGTCTCTGTATTTGAAATAGCTAAATAGCATGAAAATGTAGTTTTGAGAGAGACTGCTGCTTTAAAAGTGTTTTATATACAATTAAATCTGTTTTAGCTCAGCTCAACATTGGCAATGTACTGCCTGTTGGAACTATGCCAGAAGGCACCATTATTTGCTGTCTTGAAGAAAAACCTGGTGATCGTGGTAAACTAGCCCGTGCTTCTGGAAACTATGCCACCGTTATCTCCCACAATCCTGAAACCAAAAAAACCAGAGTGAAACTGCCTTCTGGATCCAAGAAGGTGATCTCCTCTGCAAACAGAGCTGTTGTTGGTAAGTGTTATCGAAAATGTATGTCAGACTTCTCAAGTCTGAGATGCTGAAGTGTTTAATTAGATGTATTAGGGCAGAACAGTGTGGTACTTGTGTAATTGGGTTGTAGAGAAGGTCCTGACTCCACAAGTTCAGTTTTTCTGTTTTAAAAGAAGGGGATCAGGGCCGTGAAAGTGGCCTGCTAAGGCCGCCTTCATGATCTCAGTGGGGACATTCACAAGATCCCTTTCCAAGGATCACTGGTGTTACTTCTTAGGGACCTTTTGTGTGAAAAGCACTTTATAGATATTCCCCAAATTGCCCTGATTGGACGAATGGGGGAGGCAGAGTTAAAATTGGGGAACCACAGCTTTCTTTTGAAAAATCAAACCGCACCAAGCCTCAAGTCTTATGGCAGTGAGTGGGGAAGCCTGTATCAGCTACCACCCAAGTGCTACTGTTGGACTGCTGACCATGGTGGTCACCACTTGTTGCTTAAACAGAGCAGCCAGCCTTTCTGTTGCTGTGGCCAAGTGGCTTCGCAGGTTTTTGCCTGACCAGTGCTTGTTGTATTGTCGTTTTTGACAATATGCATGTTGTGCAACTGCAGTAATCAGTAGGCAAAGAGCAGCTTCACAGAAAGTGAATAGAGCTGGATATAAATGTGTCCTTCCATGCCATATCATCCCGCACATGCACTAAGATCTTCACAGGAACACCCTTCTCAGAGAATCATCAGTGGGAGAAATACACTACATTTATAAAGAAAATCACTTTTCCTGTAGTGGCACCCTAACTTTGAAATGCCCTTCCAAAGGGGCTATGACCAGTGGCAACTCTTGTTTTCATTTTGGTCCCAAATTCTTGCATTTTACATGTTTGATTTTTTAAAATGGTGCTTTTGTTTTGTGCTCTACCTGCTGAAGAGTTCTCTTTTCATCTTTTATTTTACAAATCTGTGGTTTTCACATAGTTTTTTAAATTGGTTCATACATCAGCCTGAATTCCCTAGTAGATGAAAGGTGATTTATCATTTTTTTAAAAATAAAATACATTAACTGCAAGATTTTGCATTTTAAATGGGTTGTTTACCTCAATATGAGAGGTTGCTTTTGACAGAAAGTGTTTATTCTGAACTCCAGACCCTTCAAATATTGTATCTAGAGATTTTTACAAAATACCTATGTGATATTTTAGCCAGTAAAGAGTTTGGTTATACTAAGTTGCACGTTATCTGATGTCTACAACATAGATACACGCACAAGAGTGCAATCTAAATTCTTCCTTGACTTTGAGAAACAGGTAAATTTGAATCGGGGTGAGCAATATAGGAAGGTCCAAGGGGAAAATTTCTGACTACTCAGGTCCACACCTCCCCTTCCCATGCTGAATTGCTTTAATGCAGCATAAATGCTCCTACAAAATCTGCATTCCCTGTGTACCTTGATTTGAAATAAAAATGTGGTTGTTTCCTTGATGCAGCCAAAATTAAATGGCAGTTTGGACAGCAAAAGAACAAGAGAATGACCCACCAGATTATTCACTCCTGAATTAAATCATGACATGGGAAACTGTCAGCTGTCGTAACCAGTGCTAATATTTGGGAAAACATACAAGCAGATGTAGTTGTCTGATAGCAGCTCAAATCTTCCAGGTATTGTCGCTGGTGGAGGTCGTATTGACAAACCTATCTTGAAGGCTGGGCGAGCTTACCACAAATACAAGGCAAAGAGAAATTGCTGGCCACGTGTCCGTGGTGTAGCTATGAATGTGAGTACTTCTTTTATGTTCCATTATGATTTTTACAGCTTCTTAATTATATGCTGACTTACTGCCAAAACATTCAAGGTCAATGCAGTTTTAAACTGTAATTCAGTATTCTAGAGACATGATAAAAAGGGAAATGGAATGGAAAGAAAAGTAACTATGTACTTTTTCATACTGTAACCAAGCTAGAGTGGTTACTGCAAAATGCAGTTCTGGAAATGGAGGACCTAAAGGGCAGTGCTTGCACTATCTTCTCTGTCAGATGGGGTTGGGTGAAACAACTTCTAACAGTGTTCATACTGCTCAGAAATAGGAGGTCATTTCCTCACACATTGACCCAATTTCTGGAGGAAATCAGGTTCTTGATTAGTCAAAGCAAGTTGACTGCCCAGTTTTCAGTGCCATGATACTAGGCTTTTTGCTGATGTTTGTTTTGCAGAACTAGTTCCTTTTGGTATTTGAAATTAATTCATGTCTGGCTTTTAAATCTGATTACTTCTGTTCTTTCCACAGCCTGTCGAACATCCCTTTGGTGGTGGTAACCATCAACACATTGGTAAGCCTTCAACCATCAGGAGAGATGCTCCAGCTGGTCGCAAGGTTGGTCTCATCGCAGCCCGGCGTACTGGCAGACTGCGTGGAACAAAGACTGTGCAAGAGAAGGAGAACTAAATATTTTGTTCTGCTGTTCATAAAGAAATAAATGCCAGCTTTTCTGTAAATTGGTAAAATGTGTGGGAGGACTCTTTATTTTTAGTTGTAATTCCTTGTTCAAGGTATTTTAATTCACACTAACAAATGGCCCTGAAACTAGAACAGGTGTCTATCAAAGGAAATTCTCCGTGGAAGAGGATTTATAAACCATGGCCATACAACTTGCAGAAATATCAAACCTTTCCTGGTGCCTCATGTAATTTTTCTGTGCTTTGTTAAATAATATAGGAATAGGGAGGGCTGTAGTACAATATTGTATCTATATTCTCCTTGTGCTTATCTGTTGTTATGTAAGAATGGGTCTTGCTGTGTGAACATGAAGAATAAGGCTACTCGTTTTGGCAGCTATATGTTGTGTCCAGTAAAGCAAGTCAGTGTGCCTGTGTATATCGGTTGCTGGGAAACATGGAGTGAATGACATTACTGCTGTGAATTTCCTATGAGCGGCTAGGTGGCCACTGTGTGAATGGAATGCTGATTTAGATGAACTGTGTTTTGATCCGGCATGGCTTCTGTGTTATTCCTTTAGTTAAGGTCTTAGAAAGTCTGTTAAAGGACTATAACCTCATGGTCCTTTCAGACTAGCTCCTTGCTGGAACAGCAGTTCCCATTCTGCCATTTGGCAACGTACTGTTAAAGGTAGCAGGCATATTCAGAAACTAAACCAAGTGAGGCGGTAACAGTAAGAATTGGCCAGCTAGTCAAAAAAAAAATGGAGGAGGCTATTTGAAGCAACCCTTAAAATCCTAGTACTGGAACAATGATGCTGTTGCTGTATTGATAAGGATGTCAACTTGCCTAGAGCTTCCTTCCTGGACCAGCCGGAGTGTAGTTCTGATCCAGCTGCTGAGAGACTGTTGGGGAAGTCTTTACCCAGCTTCCCTTCCCCTTACGGGATCAGCACTCCACAAAGCACATGGGACTGCTATGCGATGATACTCTTCTAAAGCTGGGGTGATCTGCCTTGCACCATTTGTATAGTTGGTTTGCCCCTTTACATTGTCTAGTCAGTATAAATATCAAAAGGCTTGCTCTTAAATAGATTAGACCTAGTATTTTTGTGCTGATGCAGCTCTCCTAAATCTAATTGTAAGAAAGCCCAGTAGCCAACAGGAAGAGCTTTTTAACATGTGCTGCAATTAGAACCTGTTTATTTGTCTGGAACTTTCTTAAACTGAATGAATGATGCAACTTTCAGTAAGGAACAGTTTATTTTAAAAGTGCTTAGGGATGATTTAATGTTAGAATGGGGATAGCTTAATTAGAAGCATAAACTTGAAACAACGGTTAAAGATAATGCAATTAATGTCTAGCATTCAAGGAGCTTATGCTTCGTTTAAAAAATTGTCTAACCCACTTCAAGTGTAAACATGTATTTTTACTCAAGGGCTGCATTATTGGGGACCACTCACCATTAATTTCTTCCTTCATGCACTTTTCTTGTAAGCTTACGAGTAGTACCTTTCTATGCTTGAGCAGGTAGCAAGTCACTCCCTTTCTTGTCAGAACTAACTTGAAGCATCCAGCTCACAGCTTGTCTCCTTGTAGTTTATGTTCTCAGCTCGGTTAGTTTGAAATTGGCTCTTAATGGAACACACTGCTTTTTCTTGAAGTTACCTGTATCATCTTGTCTTCAAAAATACACATCTTTGTAAGCCTTCAAGTATGACACAATGTAAACAAAATTGAGTTAAAGTATTTCCAGAGATCCCTTCCGCTGGAGAATGGAAGGTTGTCAAGTATTCTATTGAGCAAGGGGTAAACTAGCCCCTTTACCTAAAGTTGGCAAAACTGTTGTCAACTCCATTCCTCTGCTGATAGAAAAAATAACATCCAATGTTTCAACATGCCAACTTTACAACTCAAGTGCAAACTATTCATGTAAGAAGGCAGAGAGCACTCAGAAGACATGATTCTTCTGGGCTATACGGTTATTCAGAGAAAATTATTACTTGAAGCCTTACAATATACAGGACTTTTTTTCCCTCCATTGCAGTAATTTTTCTACTGAGTTTTAATATGCACTGTCACTGAAGATATTGACCAGAAGATGAGGGTAAACAGACTGAGCAGAAGTTCTTCCTCTTTTAGAATGGCATTAATTTCATTACATAGATTCAATGTGTTGCACTAACCAGCAGATGCCATTTTAGCTTTTCCCTCAAGTGTACAAAGACTGAAGTTTCACAGGGTTAAGAATTACCTGGTATCTGTGACTCGAAATCAATCCTGACGTAAGATACTGGCAAATACGCTAAAATGCTGTAGCCCTTTTTATTGGAAAGTAACATTTTAAATCTATCTCCAGTGGTACAATGAAACAGGAGACATCCTAGGGCAGCAAATTTTAAGTAACTGCTAGTGGAATTCATATTACTGTGTTACAGTTAGCCTTAAGTTTGCTACAAATGACATGCAACTTGAACATGAGGTATCTTTTGTTTACATGGAGATATACAGTGAAACTTGAAGGATGCAAGCCCCAAGCACACTTACTTAGGAAATGCATTAAAATGGAAAGAGATGGGATTTTCAGGATCCATGTTTAGATCAGGATGAAACGCAAAAAGTTCACTAGTCACATTGAAGCTGCCTGACTTCAATGTACAACATCACTGCAGTGGCCCTGAAAACACAACTTTTAAGTTCACTCATTACTAATCTTTCAATTTAGTACTGCAATTTCAGAGTCTGCTAATGAAAATCTAATGCTCACAAAACTTGTAGCTACTAGTTTTTTGTATCAAGATGTCAGTTGCCAAAATGGAAAGTTGCTTTTCATTCTTTTACTTTTCCCCAATTGAACAGTTGCATACATAATTCAACATTCCAAATTTTCAAAATCAAATGTCACTCAGATACCAAATGGTAATATTTAAGTTCAAACTCAGTATTCAGAAGCAAGAAATACGTAACTCCAAGTTAAAAATGTTTCAGATCTAATAAGCACCTATAGAATACTCCTTAAACAAAATTAGAAAATGCAAAATGTTTATACAAGTCCATTAGCAAAAGGAGTGAGGATTAAAAGGGATATACAGCTTGAAAATAACCCATCTAGGGAAAGGAAGGAAAAACATTGAAGGCATTGATTTGTATCCAGTTAACACTTCCCCCAGTGGCAGAATGACTTCCATAAGCACAGGGAAAGAAACAATTGCCTCTCCTGCCATGTACTCTCAAAATGTTTTGGAGGGTTATGGGACTCTCCAGAACAGGTCCTAGAGAAGGGCATGGATGTAGTTGTGGTGTGGGGGAAAGGAGAGAAAAGTCCCATTGTGTGAGCAGCAACTATGAATTTGCCCATTACACTTTAAAGTATTGTAGAAGATTTACAAACTGAAATATTCTCCCTATCTCCCATAAACTAGTTTGCAGCAAATTCTCCCTATCTCCTAGTTTGCAGCATACAAAGATTGAAAAGTTTCAAGTAAAGGATTACCTGTTTTCTTCCACACATAAAAACATAACAATCTTGACAGCATTAGTCAATCAGATAAAAATGATGAAAAGATTAAACAGTTGCATAATTTGGAAATAGTTGTTTGGACAAAGGTTCCATCATTTGCTTCCCAAGCTAGAATAAAAATGTGATCTGTACTGTAATAATCCGTCCAAATAAAAGGAACATTCAAATATATTTGGAATACAATTTATATTTTCATCTGTCCCATCAAAAAGCAAATAGAAAATGCTTATAGTCACTCTTTGGCAAAAGTCAGCTGAATTTCCCTTAGTTACATTCTGGAGTCTTCATAATGGCGACAGTCAATTATATGTTGATAAAATACTGTTGTTCTATCGCTGCCTATTTTGAATTGGATACTAGTCTTCAAATACCCTACACATGTAAAATGCAGAATGTTTACGATACACGTCAAGAGAATGAGACATTCTTAGAGACAATAGCTTGTACCGCAAATACATAGAAATTATAGCTGGAATAACTTCCATGCTGAACTACCTGTAAAAGTTTTAATACACAGGCTAAGCATATGGAAGCAATTCATTGACTGGATATCCATTGGCTTAACAGATGAAAACAGTATGCTTCCCTAAAATTGTACATGTGGGCATTATATAGCAATATTATTTTCTTTCCAGGAAGTCTTAACTGTCTCTATTGTCTATCTGAAATGTCAGTGAAAGTCCGATCATCTTAAAAGGGTCAGCAAACAGGAGCCCAAACCCAAAATGTTATTGTAGGAGAAAATCAACTGTCACTAACCTAGGGGTGAAAACTGCAAAGGAAATGTATCTGTGGCAAACAGAATGTGCTGGCAACCATGCTGAAACCCACTAGTCCTCCCTTTTCAATCCTGACTTCAAAGAGAACAAATTAACAAAGTTGTAAAATGTAATTATTGTGCAGTTTGAAGTGTTTCAAGTCAGGCAAACATGGTATAATACTGAAAACTTAGCAGCCAATTTATGCAATGTAAACACCAGGAACTTAAAAATGGACAAATTAGATTTTGCACTTATTCCAGGAATGAACTAGTATAGGATAGACTGGCAGCTACAGGTACAGAAATCAAATGTGGAATTAACACATAAGGAACTCGTAGGCACCTAAGGTGGCTTTTTGGGAGGCTGGAGAGGGAGAACCTAAAGTCAGTAGGAATTAAAGTGGAAAAAGTACGTCTACAAGGGGGGAAAAGCCATTCAAAAAAAGACATAAAGAACAAGACCTAGCATTTTAAAAACAGCTCTTCAAGTAGTAAAATGAAGATATATAAGCCCACCAATTTGATACAGTAATTAACACCACTACACAAAATTTTAATGCTCATATTGGAAACTCAAGCAGTACCATGCAGAACTGAAGAAAATATATTCAGAATGATTATGGCAGATAAGAAGACAGATGTATAGGCTGGATCACACAAGCTGTTTGCGTTCATAATCACCAGTGGGCTAAAAAGAGTACTCAGGGTGACCTTAAACAAAAACATTTTGCTCTGTATGTCACTAGCAGTGATTGCTGTGACCGAAAGATTCCTTTCCATCCAAAATAACTACAGAATTCACACTGCTCCTGTAACTGACAGGAGTGTCATGGTAAAATTTCCTCCCCTGAATACATCTTTAGGGTTGGTTGGGAGTGTTAATATAAACAGCAAATTCTATCTGAACAGGGCCTTTCAAAGTAGAAAGATTGCCAGTTAGTTGGAAAGCTAAACTTAAGAATGGGACAGCAAATTGGATGCAAGTGTTAGTGTCAATACTGACAAATAATTTCACTGAAGGATAATATTCTAACTTTGTATCATGCTGAGTTTCAAATGGAGTTTATATGCATTATTTAGATGTAGTCATAACAGCTTTTTGAGCTAAATGAACATCATTCCCCCAATATTACAGTTGATGGGGACTGAGAGTGGCTCCCTAAAGGCCACCAAGTGAATAGCTGAGGTGACATTTGAACTGTTATCTTTGTGACTTGTAGCTCAAGACTCTTTAGTCACTATGCTACACCTGTTTAATCAAGCACCATCCTCTTAACAGAGTTATGTTACCCTGTAATTTACCTGAGTTATAATTCTACTATGTTTGCTAGTTAAGCACCTAGGAATCCACTTTGGTTCAAACCCATAGCAATACAAACATGCAGAACAATGACTTTTTGCTGATCTGGCCAAAATTGTGAAATGCATTTGCAACTATCTTCTTGGGCCAGGAATTGCCAGTTTCTGGTAATACACTATCCTCATTTTGACCCTGCTGAAGCAAGGTTGAAAGAAATGACACAAAAATAAGTTAAGACCAGTTACAGTTCTATAATACAGCATATAAAACTTTTGGAATTAAGTAGTTCATTGACATCTGATAGCAAACTAGCTAGCTACTCACTCTGAGAACGCAAGTTGGAAAAGGAACAATGTCAGTACAAGTATTTATTCATAAAAGTAGAATTATTTTCTTTTCTGCAGCAGTGTTTATGTATGTGATTTTCAAAAGGAAATTCATTAAGCTCCTTTGAGCATGCTGGGGAACAAATACAGGTTTTGACCCATTTCAACTATCATATAGCAATGCAGTGCTTTCCTATCTCTTGTTAGTGGCTCCAGTGGGTAAAAACGCTTGAAGCAGAAAGCGCCAGAGGAGCATGGCAGGCTAAGTGCCTGTTCAGACATATATTTACAACATTTGATCAACACATGATAATTTGTGAACTAACCACTGAAAAACACTGGGTTGCAGCTTAAGGTTACTCATGGAAGGAAGGAAACAGGCAAAAGATTTCCTGCTCTCCTGCTGTGTGCATCCTCCTAAATCATTTACTAGTTGCAGGTTCACTGTGTATGGGGATAGGCTGTGACCCAGAGGGAGGGGCGAAGGCCCTAACTCAGGTAAAGGAGCCTTGTATGAATGGAATGGTGATCAAGGATAGTCTTTTGACCAAGAGTCCCTCCTTTCCAAGAAGCCTTCCATTCCACAGTCCTCACCTCAACCCTTAAAAGAGGCCTTTTGGAAGATGAAGATCCCCTAAGATGCAGAAGACAACTTTTGGGGCAATCTTCAACCGCCAGCAATTTTCTTCCTATTAACAGTTCTTAGGACCTGGTCTATTGCACATATGGTGATACGAAAGCTCTAGTCAGGATACTTAACTCTTAAGATGGCCCTTTTACAAATAGGTCATTAAGTTGACAGGGCATCATGAACCAGCTCTATGCCACCTCTGTTTTCTGTTATCTGCCATAATCTCCATTCAGGAGAAATGTGTTTGCAATTCTTTCGTACTTCTGTCTTCTGCTATGAGAACTTTCTAACGTCTTATATTTCCATTTCTATAAAATATATAAAAAGAATATGGATCCTCACAAAATTGCTTTAATAATGCTAAAAATGCCCATGATGTATCCTACAGAATAAGAAAAATAAGTTAGCCATATAGTCATGTTTCCTAATGCTACCAGCATGTATATAAATGATACAAAACTTGAGAAACAAAGTTCTCTTAACTCCATCTCCATGAGAATTGATGGGCTTGTCCCAGGAGCACAGCACTACTTTTATTCGAGTGCCACTGAAATACATAGGAACTATGCAGAGGACAACCCCAGTACATTGTGCCACCCAGGAAACTAGGAAAATATACTTTCTAGGAAACACAGACACTAATGCCAATGAACATTTTGCAGTAAGTTCTTAAAGTGCAATTCCATTTTGAAAATACCACTGTGGTGGTAGTCACAAGGTAAAGTTCAGTTCCATAGGAAGGTGCATCTAGCAGAACAACAACTTACCTACTGTATTTCTACCTTTTAAAATTTCAAATACATATTTTTCTTCCTTCATAATGCACTAATTACATGAAGAAATGACACCCAAAGTCTTATTACATATATATATATACACACACACACACACACACACACACACACACACACACACACACACACATACATATACACATATACATACACTGCCTGCAAAGGTTTTACTAGTTACAACTTAATTCTGTTTGGGAAGCAAACCAAATTAATACATGCATTTCTAAAGCTAATTCTTCAAAACTCATGGTCAGTTTTAAAAGACATTACATGGCTTATGAATTATGAGGTTTAAAATTCCATTTTGGGTCTTTTTATCTTTTGGTTTTTGAATCTTCAGAGGACACTGCAGACATGCTTTCAGTTCTTTCCACAACCACTAAAAACTAGAATCTAGGTTTTTAAAAAAAGTGAGGCTCCCATGACTTTTGGCATTCAAAAGCTTCCTCAAAGTGACAGTATATAACAATTCCCCAGCAAGTTGGCAGCCATGCATACCTCCTTAACTAGGTTGGCTTAACACGAGAACAGAAAATAGAAAGATTACTCACTGAAGACAGTGGCAAAAGATTCATTTGCACATGGAACTGTTCCTGTTAGAGTGAAGGAATCTATTTACATAAACACATTCTGGTTACAAACACACTAAGAGCTTTTCCTACAGGTGTTCAATTTCTTTACATTTAATGTCAAATTGTTAGGAAAAATGTAAGATTACTGTTGGATGGATCACTTTTATGGAAGACAGGGATTTTCCATTAGCTGTTACAAACAAAAAACAGGATTTAATAAGTAGTGGAAAAGTAAAATTAAACATTTAGGCACTTTGAGGACTTGTTTTAATGTGTGCCATTAATATTGAGGTATTACATTACAGCTTTGAAGTGGCTGCTGCCAAAGCTGACAGAACCATGCATTATTCTTTTAGAACATTTTTCACTTAAAATGAAATAAATTTGGTGTTTTTCCAAGGAAGGAAGGGAGGAGGGAAGGAAGGGAGGAAGGACAGAAGGACGGAAATTACTTCTCAGGTTTCTGCTACACATTAATTTCAAAGAGGCCATCATCTCAGAAGAGTCTCTTCCAGGGGAAAAAGATTAGCCACAATATCCCCAAAACTGGTCATCTGAAAACTTGTTTTCCCATGGAAGGGAAAAGCAAGTTACAGCCTTGTGAAAATAAAGTGTTCTTTAAAATAAGACAAAACAAAAACATTTCCACAATCACTTCACACTTCATCATTCTTTCCAAGGCCAGAGTAACAAGTTCCATGTTTCTGTATGCAAAGATAACTTTTGAAATAATATATTTAACAATAATTACTGGTCCAAGGGAATATGAGAGAACTGTTGCAGCTCTTAATACAAAAGCAGATTAATAGTTTGATTTGAGCAAGTAGTAAACATACCCAAATACATGGGGAATGTTTCACTCAAATGTTCTGAACCAGTCCAATTAAGTGCTATTAGAAGCATAACAATTAACATGAATACTAAAGAAAATCTGGAAGGGTAAAGTGATCATTGCTACATAGCATATTTAAAAATGATTTAAGACTATCTCATTACACTAAATGCAAAAGAACGCACTTGTGATTTTCTCACTTTGTTCATTTTAACTATAAATCCTCGGTTTGATAAGCAGCGTTGTTTGTATTAACTCAATTGTAAAAAATACCATCAAGCTTGTGCTCATTAAATATATATGTATATATAAAACATACAAAAAGTACAAGATAGTCACATTAAGAAACTATTACAGTTTTCCTTTTTTTATTCTTTGTCAAGGGTCAAATTTCTGTCCACCAAATCTCAATGCGACTTTAGTTCCAGAATTCAGTATAGTGCACAGAATTCAAATACCTGTGCAGTGTTTAAAAAAAAACCACACACACACACCACAGGACAAAAATGATCTTCTTAAATCAAATTCTATTTGTGAATTCAGCAAAATAATTTCTATAAAATAAAACAGCAAATATTTAAATAGTATAGGGTGGGCTGTATCTGTTTTGCAGGGGTATTTGGTTTCTCGACAGGTTTCAAAATAATTACACACATTCAAGTTACCAATTTTAATTTAAATACAGTATTTACTGATGTGTTCCTTGAAGTCTTTAAACAAATGTTTACTCTGGAATTGAGATACCTCAGATTTGTATTTGACTAACCGGTAGCTGTGTTTTTTTTTTAATAATCAAACCCTGCTTCTAAGGTTAAGATCTCTCTTATGGATAAAGAACTAAGACAATTCTTGCTTTCAAGTAGAATTGTGAATGAGCGGAAAACCAGCAAGTTTACTTGGTGCAGTGGCACAAGTATTGTGTGATTTTGTTGACTTCCATTTCACTGCAGTGCAGTAGAAAGGAAAGTGTTAGAAATTTATCAAATAAGCTCTACCAAAGAAACAAAACAAGCACACCAAATACAGTCTATTATGCTCCAGGCATCCTGGCATAGCAAAAATTTGCATATTTGTTTTAAATCTTTTAATTTCCTATTACTGAAAACTAAGTGTTCTTTTATCCCACCCAGAGACAAAACTGTCAAACATTAGATGTGAGGAACATATGTGCAACTGGAAACCACTTGTCTGTCACACTGCCCAACCCTCCCCTCCCTGCTTTATAATCTAGATGTCAGAAGAAAAGGCTCTGAACTTGACAGCTGTCTCTTTGGGACAACTGTCATTTTTATTTCCTCACTGGCTACACTAACCTGGTGTGAAGCCATGCTAAATGTTGCAGCTTAACTATAGCTTCAAAGTGATTAACCTAATACCAGAATGAAAAAGGCAATGAAAAAAGACCTAGAAACAATGTTACATCACCAATTTTCCACATCAACCAAATAATTAAAAGGTTACCAGTCATTACGCTGCTCATAGTAAAATCGACTCCAGTGGCAAAGAATTACATGAAACTATTTTTCTGGTTGACATGGAGAGGCTTACTTTTCGTGGAGAGGGGAAGGAGTTGATCCAACTGCCCTTAGGCAGGCAACACTGGTTGTAGAGCGCAGCAGATATATCAAGAAATTAATTGTTGTAGATCTGTGAGTCTCATCAGGACAAAAAATGTTTCTTGCTTAAGAATTAACAGTCAAACATTAATATACTATATACACCTTTGCCATTTACACATTAGCATCAGGCCATTTATTACAAAACACTATACACTTTCCACTGCAGGCAGGTTATATATTGACAGCAATTTTCTGCAGATAAGACAGTGAATAGACTCTTCACTCCATGTTGATTAGGAATAGTTTTTTTTCTAAATATTAGCCAGACACAGAGAAAAGTTGGACTGTAAGGCCTGGGTGCACAGTCTTGATGGAGCAAGTTAATTATGTGCATTTCTACTATTCTTTTGTCTGAGGCGGTGAAACCTCTTCACTGCCTTCAAAATTTTCTTGTGCTCGTTGGCCAGTTCGTTGAGGGTTGTTCATATGATGTGCTGCTGGGCCTGTATATGGTTGTCCATGCACATGATTATTCTATAAGAGAAAAAAACGTATTTTAAGAATATTGTATTCTATTTTTCTTTTAAACAGAAAAGCAACTTGGTGAACTTGCTAATACCACTGTTTTAAAAACCTTTAGAGCAATACACTTGCCTATAAAATAAAGCTAGAGACCAAATAAATTTGCATGGAAACCAAAATATAAATTTTGCATTGAAGTTCGCCTTCATGCAAGAGGCTGAAGCAAGAGGAATTTGAAAAATTGCTAACCAATACGATAGGATAAATATCCTGAATTGAAAATAGGTCTCCAAAAATGAAATGATTGGGAGAAGGTAGTTTTAATTTGTGTAGAGAAGCAGGAAGTATTAACTGTGAATTATTGTCCAAGAAGGATTCTTGTTCCAAACTTAAAAATGGCTCATGATAAAATTTTTAAGCATTAACAAAACTAAACTGGTCAGTGTAAACATATATACACCTTGATGTAATGTGAACTTACAATTATGAATATAACTGGAATAAAAACAGAGCCATTTTGTATGTTAACAGGTGAAAAAAGCCAGCTCTTCTGAGAAAGTAAAGGCACCTCACACTAATTGATAAAGAAGCTAGTGGATAATGGAGTTTAATTTTGAGAGGATTGGATCTATAGCACGTATCAACTATTTTACTGCAATTATCAGTAACAAAAACAAGATGAAAGCAAACAAGCAGGAAAGGGATTTAATGGATTAAAGACCTGGAATAAACAATTCAGGAAAGAAAAGGGAACAAACAGTGCTGTTACCTATGACTTACAAGCACAGCTAATGCCAAAGTAAGATCTTCACTTTTCAAAGTTAACTCAATCTATAAAGGCATTTAACCTTAAAGAGAGGTTTAAGCTTGAGTATGCACATTTTGACCTGGAGCTCCATATTCATGAATTAGATTTCATATATCATATGTCATTTTTGGTTTCTGAAAGATTTGAATATACTAAAATTCAAAAGCCTGAACTAGCTCTGAGCTTGATTCCATCGATTAGAACTATAGGACAAGAAGTCAGATAGTAAATTATAGCACAGCAGAATCAAAATTCAGTGTCCAGAAATTTCCATTAGAAGATAATTTCAAGCATTTGGAATATATGCATTTGCTTTCTAAAGTGTTCCCCTAAAAAGCATCATCAGTTGAACACATGACATGTTGGAAATTATTTACTGGATTTACATGAAAGCAAATTTAGGTTCTGCTGTTGGCTGTGACCATGGCTTAAGGTATGGAAAAAGTTGGCTAGACAACCAGTTCCCAGCAAAATGCAGCAGCTAGACTAATAACTGGGACCAAGCAATCCAAACACCTAACCCCAATCCAGGGCCACTTGCCATAGCTGCCTATATGTTTTCAAAGCACAATTCAAGGTGCTGGTTTTAATTTATAAAGCCCTCCATAGCTTGGGAACACAATACTGATGGAACACCTCTTCCAGTCACAGTGTACCCAGAAATTACACTCAGCTTCTGAGGTTTTACTCCAAGTGCCAACTCCAAGAAAGGCTTGGCTGGTATCAACAAGGTGGATGGGCTTTTCTGTGGTAGTTCCCAAGGCATGGAACTATCACCCCATCAAGGACTGTCTGGCACCAAATGTATTATCTTTGGTACCAGGTTAAAACTCTTCTCCTTGTCTAGGCATCTACAAACTCCTAAAGCACATGGGGTAGTGGGGATATTGCCAGCTGCTATTTTTGAGGCTTAGCAGTATGTTATGGTTTTAGTTGTTTGGGTATAACAAGTTTTCAATTTTAATATAATTTTATGATGTTTCATCATTTTAATCTGGATTGTATTGTATTTATTTTTATTGTTCACTGCCTAGAGAGCTTTGGTGATTGGGCAGGAGAGAAAATAAATTAATAATAACAGTGTTCAAAACACTTATCAAAGATCAAAATGTGCCCAGAGCCTCCTGTTTTACTACATAGCTGTGAAGTACTTACCTTGTGCCTAATAGTGTTCCCAATATAGTTCTAATCAAGTGTAAGCAAAAGACACATGAATATTAAAAGAACTGAAAGAAATTTCTTTAAGATGCATTTCTGCTCACCTGCTGAAACTGGGAGCCAGGTGAATGAGGATATAGTGGAGCATCTTCTGGTGGAGAGGACTCATGCTCATCAGGGGCATCTGGATCATCTGGTTCCTAAAAATGAAAAACATTCATTAAAACTCCTTTTTACATTAAACACTGTCTTGTTATTATTTTCTGATGGCAGGTAATTTCCTAAAATAAATATATTATCTCACCACTAGCTAGTGTCGTATGAAAAATTACAACGTGGGAGCATGTGAAAAATCATTTATGTGAAGGTGCTCTGTTTCCCTTCTTTCCCAAGGCAACTCCTGGAGTATCCCCCAAACTAAGTGGCGCAGACACAGGATAGGGAAGGCTTGTTGCTTTTTAAAAGCCCACACTCTGATCACCAGACTGCTAATCTTACTTACTTACTTACTTAAAACTTTTATATGCCGTCACCACATGCCTCAGCATCTCGGGACAGCTCACAAATGTACAATTAAAAAATAAAACAATACAAATTCCATAAAATTATATAAAAACAAAAATAAAAAAGCAACCGTTAATGCTAAAAGTATTAATTTTTAAAATAGCAATTGAATAAAATGGTTTTAACCTGGCACCGAAAAGAATATAAACTTGGTGCCAGGCACACCTCTCGAGAGAGCGCATTCCATAATCTGGGCGCCACCGCAGAGAAGGCCCTGCTCCAGGTAGCTGTTCTTTTTATCTCCTTTAATATACTAGAGAAGGGGAAAGTTTCAGGGTTGTTTATGGAGCAAGCTATGTAGCAGCCTCAAACTTGACCTGCACAGCAGCTGTTCCTTGCACTGTTGGAAGAGATTCTCAACCATAATAAGAAAAGGAACAACATATGCCCTAGAGAGATATGTGCCCTGCCCTCCTGCTTTTAACAGCCAGGGCTTTCAACCATTTCTAACTCTGTATTTTTATGGAAAGATTTGTGAATGCAAAGTCCTCCTTGGGAAGGTCTTTGGGACTATCTTTTTCCAGTTTTTAAATCAATATCCAGGGTATTCTTCATAGCATTATGTGTGATGGCCATGCTGCATTGCCATACTGGCCACCATGCTTAATTAGAGGAAATTATGTTTCAACAAATCTATGTAAAAGTTCTATGACTCAAAAAGGGACAGAACTGAATTCCCTCCAAAAGTAACATGCTGCCAAGCAGAGTTCTGTGCTCCAGCAAACACCCTTACAAACAAAAATTTCAATACCAACACTATGTCCCATTTTCTCAAGAAAATAGGAAAAAATTCAACCTGTTTATATCTACTACTATAAATGCATACCATAGCTATCAAAAGGCATACAGCCAAGTCTTCCATTTTTCCCAACGTTCATTACCTTCACTCTATATACCATCACATGAATAAGAGCACCTTATTTAGCTTTTGAATCAACTGCACATACCAGCATCTCTTAAGGAATAGCACTCTTTTTCTAAAAGTGGAAACTGGGCATTCAGTGATAGAGGCCAAGAAAAAATGCCAGTCCCTTCCCTTCAAGATGGCTTAAATAGCAACACAAGTGTAATATTTTCAATAGATATTAGAAGGGAAATCAAAACAAATCTAAACTTAGAAAAATGTTTAAGCATCTTGGTCATGAATTACAACAGAACAGCACCAGTAAGTGCATATTAAGGGGCTAAAAAACCTTATAAACTTGCAACTTTAACTGCATATTAAACTGTAGTATATCTACTATGTAACCAACATATAATTCTTTAAGGAATTTAATGATGTAAGTTATCTGTCCTCTAGTGAACATTAACTTTGGGTACAAGCCAACGCCTTACCTCCTCTGGGCACAGCTCGCAAGCTTTTGCAAGGGTCATTCTTGCACTGTGTGATCTCTCCAGAAAGTACCCATTAGATGTTTCATTACTCTGGACTGGTGGGGACCAGTTGTTATAAGTATACTGTGGGTTGCCAGTATACGGCCTACGTTCAAGCTCATCTCCAAGCCATTCTACTGCCCAGGTCCATTTTCTCTTCAAATCTCCATTGCTCTGAACAGAGAAAAAACAAGCCATTAATATTTGTAAATGAGTTCTTCAAAAATCTAAGACCAACACAGTTTTCCAATAGGGTGCATTGTTTCCCATTCATGACTCCAATAACTATAGAACTTAACTGAGAAATTAACCTTTTTGGGGAATGGAATTTAACATTTTACTCAATTTAGCTTAGCAATTTTGCAGGGAGTTTTGTGATATGCTCACCAGCTCTGCTCACTCTCTTTGATGAAGACTTTTTAATTTTTTGTTTAGGAAAATAAAACATTCTCAATTATTGAAGCAGAAAAATTGTTAACATCAGGAAAACACTGAATTTACCTGTAAGATCTGGTACGCTACTGGACAGTTGCTGAAGAGAGCTACCATACACTTTATGCATTGGTAAGCTCGTTTTTGATAATGGTTCTTAGAGCGCTGAATGGTATCAAATAGCCCATCTCGGTCATCTGGAATACCTTTAAGTGCATTGTGAATCCTGAGAAGAAACCGAACATACCAAAAGGTCAACATTTCACAAAGGTCACAAATCCTCATATAAATGCTGTAATACTGAAAGCCCCCCCCCCCAAATGATACACACTTCTTTGCCTAGGATGCTGACCTCCAGAATCCACTTAAAACACCACACTTCTTTCTAAAGGAGTCCAGATCCACAAAACAAAAAGCCTTTGATGTCTCCAGTCTGTCGAAAGGCTGGAGACTTCTAGCTAAAGGAGACTCTCTTTTAATTAACACTTCTCTATTCCATTTTCTAGACCCAAAAGATAAGAACAGCATCTTAAACAGGAAGATCTGCCTTTCCTCTGATCAGTGAATCTTGTTGGGCAATCCCTGCTTCCCCTCCAAGCCAAACATAATATAACATAACAGAAATAAGGCTTCCTTGTTCCTCTATCATTTGGGTGCTCAATCGTTTTGATAATTCGATCCATTGGTTCATTGAAGGGACTGATACAGAGTAGAGGTGATCTTCACCTATTTTTCTTGTACGCCTACAACTCAGTATGCCATCTCTCATGCTGTCCCACAATCCTTCAGAGCAAATTTTCAGGAGGTGCAGGGAGACAGAAGAATTAGCAAAAATGTTATTCTCCCATATCCAGCAGTAAGGCATCATAAGCAAAGATCCACACTCAACCCTTTAAAACAGGGATAGAGAACCAGTACTGGGGAGAGGGGGCAAGAAGGAAGAGAGGAAACACACCATCTAACATCAGCACCTTCTCTTCTCATTTTCCCTCTTTCTCTGCTGACGGGAGACACCACATGCCAAATTAGATTGGGTCTGAGCATGGATAATTGTGGAAGGCTCACTGGGTTTATAAAGGGTCTTTACAACTAGTGACCAGCTATGTGCCACAAGTCACCTGGGTTTTTAATGAACAAGCATTAAGAATACCCCACAAGTTAGATACCTGATTCTTAAGGGAAGAGGGAAAGCTCCTCCCCCAAGGCAGCAACAGAACCACCAACATAAATTTCATTTTCTCTGCACCAAGATACAGATTAATAAAGCCTCACATGGTCTGTTACTAAATTCAGACACTGTGTTGACACCTCCACAACTCTACTTGAATTTGATGCAAAGGAAAAATACAAGTGGACATCGTGTATATAGTGATAATTTAGTTCAAATCCCAGGATGAGCTCAGTAATTTCATTAAGACAGTAAAAGCTAGGGAGAGGGGAGACAGAGGGATGTGAGCAGAGAATCCATTGGCACAGCAGTGTAACAACTGCCTTGGGGCTCACTAATAGAACAGAACCCACTAACACTCTCTAGAAATGGCCACTCAAATTGGAGCTAAATCTTTAAAGTGCGGTGTCCCAATCCCTTCTCTCCAGAAGGAAATCATGGCACTGAAAGCTGTCAAGAAGTCCAGAAGAATTAGCATGTTTATACTTCCCCATCCTCCTCCTTACACATCAGGGCAAGTAAGCAGTTTCTGGGCAAACCCAAACCTTAAGCTAAACTGAAATGAAGCCAGATAAAGCCTCTCTTTTAAGATGCTGTCTGCTATGCCATTATAGAGCACCTGTATATGGAAGCCATCATCTTAAAGATATTCCCCTTTCCCAATCTACAGAATGGAATGCCTTTTCTAAGACTGTGTTTGCCATGTACTATTGTATATATATGCAAAGTTCATTGCTAGCCAAGATCAAGGTATTCCCCCATGCAGCAACTTTCCTCAACTATCTTACCCAACTGTCATTTTTCTGAGAACTCCCCCATTCTCCTATAACTGAGTGATAATTTCAATCAATATTTTCATACAGAATGATAGAGCAATTTAGCAATGCAAACATTTATATAGATTTTATGGAATATTTAAAACATTTTAATAAAAAATTAAACCCTGTCATCCAAAATATGGATTCTACAGTATTACACAATAATTTTTATGTGCATCTATATTTTATTTTTTTATTTTATCTTATTTAAAACATTTCTATGCTGCCCCCATCGCAACAAAGCGTTGGGGCGGCTCACAACGTAATTAAAACATATAAATAACAATTAAAAATTAAAAAGCCCGGTAACATCTGGTAAAACCTATAAATAGATAACAAGTTAACAATTAAAATAAGTTTTAAATAAAAAGGTCTTAGCCTGGCACCGAAAAACAAATAACGACAGCGCCAGGCAGACCTCTCTGGGGAGCACATTCCATAGGTGGGGCGCCACCGCAGAGAAGGCCCTCCTCTGGGTACTCACCCTCCTAATATCATTCACAGAGGGTTCCCGGAGAAGGGCATCTGTTGCCGATCTCAAGGGGCGGGAGGGCATATATGGACGCAAGCGTTCCTTTAGATAGCCAGGTCCCAAGCCATTAAGGGCTTTATAGGTCATAACCAACACCTTGAATTGGGTCCGGACTTCAATCAGGAGCCAGTGAAGCTGACGGAGAACTGGGGTTATATGAGAACAACGCCCAGTCCCCGTCAGCAACCTGGCAGCTCTATTCTGCACCAATTGAAGTATCTGGACTGTCTTCAAGGGTATACCCATGTAGAGCGTGTTACAGAAGTCTAATCAGGAAGTTACCAACGCGTGTGTCACTGTCGCCAGGCAGTCGTTCTCCGGGAAGGGACGCAGCTGATGGATCAGCCGAAGCTGAAGGAAGGCGCTCCTCGCCACCGCCATCACCTGAGCTTCTAGTGACAGCTCAGGGTCGAGGAGCACTCCCAAGCTGCGAACCCTGTCCCTCAGAGGGAGTGCAACCCCATTTAGGACAAGGCCCAAGTCCCCCATCCCGAGGCCCGAGCCACCCACCAACAAGATCTCCGTCTTGTCTGGATTGAGCTTCAGTTTAGAGCTAAAAGTATATTTAGAGCTAAAAGTAAAACAATAAATGACATAACAATAAATAAAACTGAAAAGCCATTTAAAAAACCTATTCTACCAGCTAAAAATCATATGAACTGTTTTAGATGCCTGAACAAATAAAATTTCTTCACCCAATGCCAAAATGCATACAGCACCAGTCACAATGGAAGATGACTATGCAGAAAAGTGATGTAATTTTTTTTAAAATTCTTAATAAATAAGAGTGTGGAAGAACCCGTGTATATTAGATGGGCTTTCCCACACAAGTCCCGTATTATGAAAATTGTATTGAACATAAGAATCCCAAACACTAACCTGTGAGTTTGCCATGAGTCCTCAATTAACAAGATTTGTAGGAGGAGATCCAAGTAAGGTCGAAGTTCATATGTATAAGAATATGCAACCTTAAAAAGGCAGAATTCGAAGAAAGTGTTAATAAACAACTTCAGATAATTTAAATGTATATTAGAAAGGGGATCAAGCAATAGATATCTGGATGGGGGCAACACTGCAACCTGGTTTGCAAATAACCCTGCTGCATGGTCTATTTAATGTTGGGTTATCACAATGTGTAAATCCAGTTGTGCCAAAAAATGTTTGTTGGTCACAGCTCTCTCAGAATCAAACCCATGGTTTTTATCATGATCTGAATGATGTCGCAGTGCTGCTACAAGTGATTGTCCCTCTACTGATGCCTAAATGGCAGTTTAGAGTGACATTGTTTGCTGCTCTTAAAAAAAATCAGTCTTAAATGTGTTCCTAATTATTGCTGCTTTTGATGATAGTTTTTCCCAAATGCACAGGAGAGCACTTTTGTAGCTGTCTGAAACCTACAGTCTAGCCGGACCATTTTCCTTGTATGTTTCAGCTGTCAAAAGGAGCACTCAGGCAAACTAGAAAACATTCAAGAGGACACTGTATATAAACTAATTTGCACATAGTTGACAAACACAGAGAGGAAAAAATGCTAAAGGAGAAAAGGAACACATGGCAAAGCACTGAAAATGGGGACAACAGCCAAAGAAGCAGGTGAAGCTATCAGGGACAGTATCTTCCACTGAGTAATGTCATTATCTGAATTTTAATGACATTCTCAGTGTCCAGCTTTTCAAAACTTGCTGAGGTCAGCAGCTACTCCAGAAAGGAGATATTACCTCCCTGTCCCTTTTGCCCTTTCTTTTCAGAACACTTAATTGCTGGGGCAATCACTGTGGCTCCCTAAAAGTTAAAAAAAATCTGTGGAAGTGGCTGAATGGTGCCCCAAGTAAGGAAGTTGATGTAAATCACATTGGTGCTGGCATCCTGTTCTGCCTCTTTGAAGAGTTTAAAAAACCCCATCAAGAATATCTGCATAATTTTTATGACTGGTAAATATACACAAAGGGCTGGAAAATTAATAGATGGGAAATTTGCACAGCTGCATTAATTGCGCCATTACTGATGGTACAGAGATCTCCTTGACATTTACTTCCCAGCTATTAAATTTGTGTATATGCCACAGTTTAAAAGAATCATGCAAATAATTTACAAAACAAAACAAAAAAACCTTTCAAGGATGGCCAAATGGGAAGGAGCAAATAGGGACCTACACCAACAGAATTTACACCTGTCCCCTCATGGGTTCCCATTTACTCCAACTCACACAGCTGCCTACTTATGGGGAGGTGGGGGGTCAGAACTATCATGGAACTGCAGTAATTGCCACAGTAAATGCAATGAAAACAAGCCATAAAAGGAACCACAAAAAGGAGAGAAGTTAATAACTCTTTTGGAATAAGTGGAAAAGTGCTGAAAAGATGGAAGACATGGGCAACTGTCAGTTCAACATTTTAAAAGCCTGAAAATCACATTGCCGAAGGGGGAATTTGTTCCCCCACTTCTTGGTGCACTTTCCCCTCCATTTTTCCTGCTTTGGAATTGTGCTAATTGGTCCCTCTTTTCTTATTAGCTGATGTGCAGCCTTGCCTTGGTCATTTCCCTGTATGATGTCTACTCCACTTCAGCGTTCCCTTTGACGACTGAAACAAAGTAATCAACCAGGCAAGACCACATATACAAGCTATGAAAGTGCACTGACAACAAAATAATTACAATCCCAATTGCATATTCTGAGGCACCTTTCCCAACCACCTGCACCCCCCAGCACAAAAATGAACAAACCAAATAAACACCAGGGAATGAGAAGGATCAGAGCAGGGAGATGGCCAGGGTGAGGAGGCAAGACAGGTTCTGCCACAATTTCTCCTCTGAGATATGTGTCAGTGTTGGTTGGCAACTAAGGGAGAAGGAGTAGAACAACCAATGGCAAGCCTGTTCATCTGTCAGGCATACCATGGATGGTGCAGTAAACAACCGACACTGCATAGCTTATTCACATGGATGGCTTAGAATCGTGTTAACTCACCAACTGTTTACTTCATTATAATGTAACAGAAAATACAATACCTGATAATGAGCTATAAAGTTGTTTTGCAACCACATTTTGCTTATGTGATAAAATCTGAAGAACCAAATAGCAATTTCAAGAGTTATGTGCTACAGGTTTTTGGATGCAACATACATAGGCTGGTTTGCCTACTCAGCTGAGAATATGGATACCAGCAAATAAAGGAGTACACACCAGCAATTTTATCAGATGCTAGTGGAAGCAAATGACTTTCTTTCAAGGTTGTAAGTTTAAATGATTCTTGCGGCTGTTTAAGTGACTGACTTGATATACTTCAACACTGATTCCTTGTTTTGCATTATATTTTAAATACATTGTAAACAACCACTTTGAAAAATATGGCTGCAAAGGGGGCATACATAGTTATAATAAATTAAATGATGAACCCTTCAAATGACTTGGGAAAAATATAGATCCAGTGACATTTTGCATGTAAGGTGCTTCAATAAAATACAGCTTTTGTCCATTTTTTTACCTGCCAAAGCAGTTCACTGAGGACTGTAGATGAAAACTGAGGATTCTCCCAGCAGCAGAAGCGAAGTAGTTTGATAGTTTCTTCTGAATTACTGCAATCTTCAATTATTTTTTTCACATAACTAGTCCTCACAAACAAGATGTCTGCCACATTCTGCTGAAGTACCATTATTGGTTGTGATAAATTAGGATCTCCATAGGGATTGCTAAGTGGAGGATTACCTAAAACAAAACATTTGTACTTTTAATTTTGTTCTGAGCTGTAGAGATCTGTAGGGTATTATGTATCCATTGAAAATGTTATTGTATAGAATTACATCACGGAAAGTTTTATGGTACTTTAGCTATTTAACATAATTAAGATTTCTCTCCAGTTGGTATAGATGCTCAGCTAGGTGCTCCATGCTAGATTTCCATAGGTGCTTACCTGTGATTTAGACAATACCTGAGAGAAACATATTAATCTGATACTGTTACAACTACCAACACAGAAAGCATTATGGATGGTTATGAAAAGCATGGATGAAATGAGGATCAAAACCCCAGCAGTGACCCAGAAGGGGTAAATTGCATGTCCTCCATCTTGTTAGTACTGCCACCTTTTCTGCCTAATAAACAGCTGACTGAGGCTCCTCCTTACTTCATGGAGTATAGTTCAGAAACAGGACTGGCAGATAAGCTTCTAGTTTTTGCCTGTCAATCATCTAACTCCATCTGGCCTTTTTACATACTAATTAAAAACTGTATAGAAGGCAGCAAGGATGGAATTCTGTTCCTTGAACGGTATAGAAACACAGTCAAAACACAGTTTTCTAAATGAAAGTGTATTAAAGAAGGCTATAAAAGGAAATAAGAGAAAAGCAGTGAATATGCAAAGAAAAGTAAATACTCCAGTGTTTCAATAAAACCAAACATCTTAGCACGGTGGTTGCTGCAATGGAATATGTTACAAATATGGAATCCTGTGTGACACCTGATGTGAAAGGTGATGTTTTGTTTAACTGAGAAAAGTCCAAAGCAAGGAGAGACTATCCAACTTCTTAATGTAGTTAATAGGAGAGTGGCTTAGAAGAAAAAGAAAGCTGTAGAAAAAGCTCTAAGAGTCAAAGCAGTAGTTGAGCTTTTTTTTTCCATCACTGCTTCAGTATGTTTTTCATGAGGTTCCTTAAGGGATATCCTAGTAAGGAATAATGTTTTGGTGCTACACTGAAGTCCCTTTAACAAGAGACCTTCCATCTAGCTTTAACCATTTTCTCAAAGGATGAAGGAAAAGGAATTGATGTGGACTCTGAAAACAATGAATTGCTTTTGGAAGGCTGCGTGGTTGGTTCCTGAGAAGAATTAATGTCTATGGAGGCCATAGCTTTAGGTAGGATGGGAAGAAAATATAGCTAAATAATCTTATACTAGAAAATTCTGCCACTGTTCCCTTATCTAATCATATTCACACAGTTCCATCTAAGAAAACAAGAGAATGAAGATTCAGAAAACTGCTCTAGAGAGATCCCTTTTGAATTAAAATGTTTGCCTTGGTCATGAGATGAGGGATGGAAGAATCAGGAACTGATTCAGCATATAGATTGGCAACTTAGTTATACTGGAAGTTTTAGACTTAATTGTCCTCTCCAGTTTTTTGTTTGGCTGGAGGGAAGCAAAAGAAGAGGAGGAACTAAAAGAAGGCCTTTTTCTACATTTCTTCTGTCATCTTCTTGGGAGGTGAGCCAATTCCAGTTTAATGGTCTATTGTATGGCCTTGGATAAGAACTGATCTTGGTAGTGATGTTTAGCCAGTTACCCTGGGGAGGTAGAAGGAGTCACTAGAAGGGGGTTACTGTGACCCTATAGCATCTCTTGAAAATAGCTCTGTTTGTAGGCCACACATTCCTAGAAAAATGGAAGATTGTTGTGTGGCTTCCTCCAGCTCCTGCCCCCAGTCTCAAATTGCTTACACACCCTTTGCAGACTTTTCAGGATACTTCAGTTGGCTTCTTTCAAGACAGGAATAGGGCACATGATCCTGTATCATCATACCATGAGGGCTCTGCTTTGATCCAGCTGAGTTTGCTGTACTGCAGAGTGATTAGTAGTTCAGTGGCAGCTTTGGTAGGACACTGGTCTTGACCATTTATT
This sequence comes from Varanus komodoensis, assembly GCF_004798865.1. NCBI lineage: Eukaryota > Metazoa > Chordata > Lepidosauria > Squamata > Varanidae > Varanus > Varanus komodoensis. Next base: position 8,268,472 of record NW_025335941.1, on the reverse strand, counting down.
TATTTATACATGTATTTATAAAGCCTCCTATAACTGCTGAGGCCTTTCTAGGTGCCAAAGATCCTTGCCTACACTTCTCATTGTAGGAGACGGGAACTAGCAGCCCTTTAGGCTAAGGCTGTGAGCAATGGGTAAGTATGTGTATGATTTACCTTACTGACCACTCATTTTCTTTTCCAGGCTTGGAACTCTTCTTGATAGATGGGGCCATCTTGTGGTGAAGGAACAAGAGAGTCAGGAAAGGAAAGCAAAAATGTGTGTGTTGAAAGAAAAACATAGCCTGAATAAAAGATTGTTGAAAAGAAGTACGAGACAAGTTCCTAGGTGAAAGTAAGGAACAAACTGACTGGGAAAAGACACAGAGACAAGGACCAAGATAAAAAGCCTGGTCATAGGTTGCTTCCCTGACCTGTGTGGCAGGAGGTATTAACTCATAATGGATATCTCTTTGCACTGAATGGGAATGTTATTTTAAACCACTGAGAAGTTCTTCAAATCTAGAACACAGCTCAGTATAACAGATAAAAGGTTAAGAAATTATATGAATAATAGCAAGCCACAGCACAATTTTCATTACAAATACATTCTATTTATAAAATTTGTATTTAACTGTACCATTGATAGAAGACTGCATACGCGATGACACATTGCAACAGCGGATTAGCTGCGATACCACAGTGTACAGTTTGCCAAGTTCAGCATACTGGTATTTGATTGGAGGACCTGGACCTTCATCCAGTGCCACAAGCATAAATGTGGCAGGCACATTTAATTTTAAAAGTTGTGTTTTTTCTGCTACACCTAAAGAAGAAGGTAGTAAGAGAGGAAAAATAATCACAACTAACTTAACTATATTTTAACCTAATGAATTCAGTCACATTTTCTATGATTTCATGCACATACCGTATCAAATTTCAGACATCCACTCACATTTGAGAAATTAATAAATGAACATTTAGTATGAATGCAAGTATGATATTCTGTACCCTCAACAATCCAGTCAGTCATTAGCCTGCACAGTAAATATTTCTGATCCAAGAAAATGTATGTTTATGAAATTTAGCTCTATATGAAGTCAGTGTCAACTTACCAGTTACTAGTTTTAATAAATTATTTAGAACTGCTGAACTAAATATTCGTGATTCTATTTTCTTGTCAAAATAGTCATGTTTGATGAAAGAAATCATTTTGGCAAACAACTAGGTAAATACTACAGAAGTCAGCTGTTCACCTGCTTTGTGTTCAAATCCTTAATACTTATAAAAGCTTAACAGCTATGTGAAGACATACAAATGTTAAATAAAAGATTTTTAAAATTAATACTTTTTTGGCTCAGTTCCACATACTAGCAAGACTAAGTTTAGAAAATACAATTAATGCATGCAATTGTACCAGAAGTTGCCATCATCATCTCAGCTACTACCAGTTATTGGTCAAAGAAAACTGAGAGAATAAGTGAGAATACATCTAGGATGTAACTGTAGCAGTAGTTTCTCACCAGATAATCCTCAGTTACAGAAGGTTCCTGAATGGGGCTCCATGGAGATGCATAATCCATATGCACAGAGACCACCAAAAGAAACCATTTATTATCAGACTGTCTTCTAAGTAATCCATGAATATTAAAGACGACCCTGAAGTTAAGCAACATGCTAGAGTGCACATTCAGTTCATATTAGCTGCTGCTCACATATAAAACTAAGAATATGCTCTAAAACAATATCCAACATGCTTTCTCTTCCAGCTGTGAATTTAGGGGAAGAGTCCTATAGTGGCATCTTTCAAGGAATCTTGCCACCACTTCTTTTCAGTGAAGAACCCAAGGAATCTCAGATCATAGCTAAAAAACCAATGTTTTAAGTCATTAGTAATAATTTGTGCAGCATCATGAAAGATCTAATGGGCTACACAGAAAATCTGGCATGAAGTTTCAGATGAAATTATATGATGTCAAAAATAGGCAAGTTTAGATAGCAAGAATATAAGCAAATAATTAGTGCTATGGGTGAACAATTAATGTGATCGGCAAAACCTCTGGGATGAAGTAGACAGTGCATTACCTAAGTTGGCATACATCACAAACAAGTTGAAATATTGCTGCAAATGACGCCCATGCTCAGACACTTCCCTCCTAAGAAGATTCAGTACAGCTCTCAGCAAGTGGTCACTCAAGCTTAAATTGTCATAGACCTACAAAACAAAAATGGCATGTTTCTGTTAAAAGTTTTTACAGACTCAACACATATTGGACCAAAAGAGACATTTCTTCATTAAGCCCTTTTCAGGAAGCAACTAGATGCATGACATACCTTTAATTAGAATGTACTGAAAGACATTCACGTCTAGTAACATCAAATATTAGTAACATCCAATTCCTGCTATGTCAAGTTGCTGTGGTTAAACTCTTCAATTTTTATGCATGCAATGTAAGGCAAGATAGGCAATGTAAGGCAAGATAGACAGACCATGATCATAAATCTCTGAAAGATCTTCTGTATATTGGCAGGGATTTTCAACTCGCAGTTTATTAACATTTGGTTATTGTTCAGAATTCTTTAAATCTACTAATGCCTTTTGCACCTGGTACAGGTTGGAGGACTTCAGTGTTTCAGTAAATCAAAGTAAATTCAGCAAACCTGACTTCTGCCCACCCAGATGTAGGAGGGTATAATGTGTCAAGCATTAATAAGAGCTCTCACTATACAGGCTAAATCACTGTGATATGAGATCAGTTACAGCACACAGACCAACATAAATCCCCTCAACATTTTGTTTAAGGCTTATTCAAATGACCTTATGTCAAAACTTGAATCATTGTTATACCATGATTTAGAATGGTCTCTAAATCTAGAATGGTCTTTCTATTATATTCTGCATACAGGACTCAGCATACCTGACTAGAAGGTCCAGGTGAAGCAAAAGGTGAAGGACATGGTCCATCTTGTAATGAAAAATGGGCAATAAATACTATAAGTTTTGCAAAAGCTCCCCTCACTTCAGCACTAGGGCATTCCAAAAGGTACTCAGAGAAGCGATTTGAAACATTGAAAAGGACATTGTGTGCAAACCAAAAACGTACATTCTTGCTGTGACGAAGAAGAATACACAAAGCATCATACCTGGAAAAAAAGATTAAATTTACTTACATTTCCAAAAGTAACAGCAATGTATTTCAGTTAGAACACTGCTTGTCCATAATAAGAACATACAAAAATGCTGTTCAAGCACATTATAAAGTCTATACGAGATCAAAATTCACAGGTACATAACATTAAGGTTACAACATTTTAAGTCTTACAGTTATTTAACCATGATTAAAGGTCTGTGAACAGGTTGCTGGATTTCTTCCCCAAACCACCCAAGAATTCTTCTCCGAGTTTCCTCTTCATTTTCTGCCCCTTGGGCCTTAAACACAGCATGTGCACAGAATGTCACTGTGGGCAGCACTCACTATAGTTATCATTCAGTCTGTTTTAAGATCAACACCCAAAATAGGATGGGTTGTGCTGAAGTCAAAATACAACCTCATGACCAACGTGCACAGCATTTAAAGCTTGTAATATGCACTGCAGAACATAGCTGTTCAGATGAAAAAGGATGCTTTTAAGCATCCACACAACCTGAAGCAAAGAACAAACATACCTTGTTTACCCCACCAAAATCCTACTCAAGTATGGGGTGCACCAGGTTGCCCACCCCTTCTCACAGCCTCCTGCTGATCTCAATTATGGTAAAATCAGCAGGATTAATTATATTAATTATGTTAACATGTTCATACACTTAAGAGTGTATTTTGTTTATGGATCAATTTTACTGCACTGATTGTCCAATTTTTCAAAATTAAATTATATCAAATGAAGAGACCACTAGAAACATTAAACTTATGACTGGAGAATTATTCTTAAAGCCAAATATACCAATCACTGGCAGGACCACGGACTATTTTCTTTGTGTGGAATCCTGTGGTAAAGAGAAACCTAGCAGCAAGCTGAACACTAATCATCGTTATTTCTTCTGCTTCAGGCAACAGATGATCTTGTCCTATAGAAAAACAGAATATGCTATGAAATTTGTTTAGAAACGATACAACAAAATATGTTTTCTTGTTTTGCAGTGTTTATCAGTACTGAAATCTGACATTATCAACCTGATTCTTATGTAAATTTATATTCTTTCATCAAGCTATATGAAAGGACTTAGGTGCTTCTTTCTCTTTTAAGCAATTCTGGCTGTCAACTTGAGTTCATCTTTATAAATTTGTAATATATTTCAATTTACACTGGGACCATAGCATTTCAGTTTCATTTTGTATCTATATATCCATAGCTTTATCTCCTTTTTGTATTTATCAAAGACAAACTGTTTTAGCAAAATGTAGAATTATAGGCAAAAACCAACTTAGACATCTATTGTGCTGATATCAAGGAAACTGCAAACTGATTTCATATATCAAAACATAACTTACTTGGAATTTTAGAATTAATCTAAAGGAAAATCAGTATTACCAAAGTACACTTATAATGTTCAAAATAAAACACAGATAGGAAGAATGCTAAAAGTCATGTCCTTTCACAAACATGTCAGTTAATTCTTATTATAAATATCCAAAACACTAACCTGGAGGAGGATTTAGATAGACACTGTTACAAGTCAGCAATTTCTTTACAAACTGGAAATATTCTAGGCTGTACTGCATTCTGTTATGCATGAATTGTACATTTTGTTTCCGTACACTTCTCTCAATGGCAGATGGCATTTTAATCTGATGGGGTTTAGTGGTCATTGTAAGTTCAGAAATGTATTTTATTAGTTCATTGTCTTTTTCTACTGTATCCATACGTTCATAAAAAAGAATATAAGCATTCCACCATCTCTTCTGGCGTCTGTAGGACATGCGCTTCATCATATGATCAAAAACTTCTCCCATGTACTCTCCACCAAAACACTGGTTTTTCATTTCTTCATCATCATCCATTTTGCATTCTGTTACATCACCATCATCAAATTTATACCATCTATTTTTCTCACCATCTCCACCATTTCTCTGAATAATGTAAGAATAATAATGACCACCGCTGGCCTGGCCACTATGCACCAACACGCCTACTAGTCTGTATTTAGTACTTCCAGAATGCTCATTTTCAGATTGTTCATTCTGTATTAGTTGATTTTCAGGATTTACATCATCGCCTTCTAGTTTTGCTACTCCTGCCACAGTATAAGGTTCCATGTCCAACTCTCGTGGAAACTCAAAATAATCATTGAACTTGATTGCACATTCCCTTTCCCAGTCATAGTCAAATCGTTTTAACTGGATGGCTAGAACTGGTGGCAATTTTTTAATTAACAAGCGCTTCACTGTGTCAACCTAAGAAATAAAGATTTGCAGGTTAATGCAACCCATTTTTGTGAAATACCAGTATCAACTACAAACACTAAGTAAGAATAACCTTTTCTTTCTTTCTCAAAATGCTACAATACAGCAAGTGACGGTCAATATGTATCACCATGATTCAGGTAAAATATCATAAAGAAGATTAACAGACTAGTCTGGAATTATTCTAATGAATCTTTCCTGAACTATAGCTAATAATTATAAGAAACAGTACTTCTCAATTTCTTCTGCAGAATGGCACTATACAAAATATTAGGTCTTCCTAAGTCACCTACTGCTGCATTTGTAAGAATTTTCAAAGGATCTAAAAAAAGCATGCTGTATTTCAGTTACCTTCTTATTGCATTTTTCACAATGATATGCATTTGCACCTTCCAGTAAGTCTCCTTTGACATACTGTTCCAAGGAGTCAAGCAGGTTTTGGTGATTTCTTATATCTACATTCAGTGTTGTAAAAGATTCTTCACATTCGTACCTACAGTTGTTGGCAGAATAGGTTAAGTATGCTGAACTAGTAATTTTACCATTTTAAATAAAATAGTCTTATAATGAAGCAACAGTGAGTCATTAATCATGGATTCTATTAATACCTTGTTATTAATATAGTACAGTGGTACCTTGGCTCACGAACTTAATCCATTCCAGGACTCTGGTCGTGACCCAAATTGGTCATGACCCAAGTCAAATTTCCCCATAAAGGTCAATGTAAATAAGGTTAATCCGTTCTGCAACTATTTTTTTACTCAGAAAACTTTGAAGCAAAGTGATAAAGAACAACAAAGATCGCGGCCATCTCCCGCACCCCAGAGATCATGCAGGGGGGTGGGGAAGATGGGCGCGATTGTGGGCATGTTGGGGGGGAGGAAGGTGCGCGGAGGGGAGGGGGGCGCGGGCACACTCGGGCAGGGAACACTGGCGCAATTGCAGCCATCTCTCCCCCCCCCCAGCATGACCACAATTGCGCCAGTGCAGGGAAGGCAGGTGGCTCGCGATCGTCACCCAATGCAGAGTTCGTGACCTGTGGCAAAATTTTTATGAAATTTCAGTTCCCCACCCGATTTGGTCATGAACTGAGGCCTTTGTGAGCCAAGGTACCACTGTACTCTCATTTCCAATCATTTTTTCTCAACTATCAGTGCTTCTCTCCACAGTAAAGGAGATTCTCCGTGCTTCATACAAGCAGTTTAGCACCACCTGCAACATTTACAGTGTCTTAGTACTTAATGCTCCTCATACACAGTCCCAGCTGTCAGCAGCCTTATTAAGGATTCACACCCCAAATACTAAGATTTCTGTGCCAATTAAGTGAGCACAAGTAAACAAGCATTTGATGAATTCAGACACACAACCATCAGCAGGTCTGGAAGAACCCCCACCCCCCCGTTTGCAGAAGTACAATTTTTTAAAAATTCAATACACAAGGGAGGGAGGAATCCCAAAGCTATACAATGAGCACTAAGTATGTTCACTGACCACAATGACCATGCTTACTGGCCCCATATGGATATGGCGAAGAGACAGTTGCAGGAAGACTGAAACAGCATGTCCAAGAAGAAAGCATGGACAAGCAACACTTCACACTGCCACATTTATTGTAGGTCCAACTTGTCAAAAAGGAAGGGGAAGTTGCAGCTTCAGTACTGATCTAAGTTGGCTCAAAAAAGAGATTTCCCTTAATTGTCAGCAGCAACACCCTTTACCTCCACTCATCCGTACAATTACTTATTGCTTGTCTGGAAACAGCAGTGTGAACCAGGATGCACACAGAGAGATAGCTCACAAAAGCAAGATCTGGCCAAAGTTATACATGCCTTAATTGTATTAAGGCTGGACTATTGTTAACACACTCTACATGGGGTTGATCTTGAAGAGAACTCAGAAACTTCAGTTGGTGCTGAAGGCTGCTGATCAAACAAGATTTAGGATGCATGTCGCTGTGCTCCTGTATCAGCTTCACTAGCTGGGTGCATTAAAAAGTGCTGCTTACAAGTTTTAAAGTATTAAATGCTTTAGGGCACAACAATTGGTCAGCCACATGTTGGGGATTACATGAGCAGAGCCGGCTGGAGCTGGGGGTGAGACTAAATGGCTCAGGAGGCCCCTTCTGACTAGCTTTGTTTCTATGTTTCTACACATTGGGAGCATCTCTGCTACAAGTTCCTGCCCATTCCCTCTAGAACCTAAAGGACCTTTCAGCTGACTCTATCACTGCCCCAAGGTGCAGCTAGTGGGAATGAGGAAGAGGACTTTCTCTGTGGCAACACTCAAATATAAATATAGTAAATAGTATTACTTCACCAGCTGCAGTTGTACCTTTCTGAGCCATCACAATGATGGAAATAGCTTCAATTTAATTTTTATAATCTGGCTTATGCTAACTTTCCTCATGTGTTCATGGGTAAATCTGAAATGATGGCTATGAATATTTATATTTTTGGGACCACCCCATAATAGTTTCAGTACGCTTCCAAAGACAGGATTTTCATTAGATGACAATCATCACAATAGCAGGCTTTGATTTTCTGAAATGAGAAAGATATACCTATCTTCCTATTAAATGAAACACTTACCTATGTGGGCAACCCTGACAGATCTTCTGATCAGCAAAGGATCCACCCAAAACTTTACTTAGCATTGCTGGGTGACCCAAGGCTTTTAAAGCTTCATCTAGACTGTCCACCAAAGAATTAAAAAATTCTAAAGCATCATGCTGTTCACGCAGATTTACAGGTTCACCCCAGAGTCTAGAATGAAAAAGATTCACTCAGTATAAGACAAAAAGAGGGAAAATCAAGGAGTTTTACATCACGTTTACATAATTTCTTTTTCTGTAAGTACAAGTGTATCTTATAATTAGGTAGCAATTAAATAAAAAGACAAATAAAATATATGACCCAATAGTATAAATCACTAAGCAGTAGATTGACACATCCATCCCCAACAATCTGTGACCTCATTCCTAGGTGACAAAATGGTGGAGGTCATTTGGGACCATGATTAGACTCCAAAATGGTTCTGGAGGAGAAGGAATGAGCAGTTTGTGGTGGGAGAGGGTGGGGCTTCTAACAGTTTCTCCCTCCCCTTATCCTCTCAAGAGCCATTGCTTCAGAAGTGCACCAGCAGCAACGGGAGCACTTTTGTGCACACTACCATCCATTACGCCTTTGCTGCCCAATAAAAAAACACTAGCGTGTCCACTTCAAAGACTGCTAGTATTCTCTCCAGAAGTGCTTCAAGACCAAAGAATGGTACAGAAAATGTCTCACTGTTGAGCTACTATAGCTGCCAGCTTTTAAGGGTTTAAAAGCAGAGAAGAAAAAGAGAGAAAGAAAGGGAAGAAAGGGAAGCTTCTGTGGCCGTTGTAAGCCCCCTTCCTCCTGAAATGTGCTCAAATAATTTTATACCCTTTCACACTTTTGGGCTCACCTGAAATGCATCTCCAAGCAACAGAAAAAACAACCAATTCTATTTCACATATGAAAGGCTATACACCTTAGGGTCCCGCGCCTTCTCCTACCTTATACAGCAAAACAGGCAGAAGTTACAGTATCTGCTGACATATTTCTCCATGACTTCAGTATATCCTCAAGCAACAATTGTTTTAAAATAGCATGATAAAGTTTTCCAGAAGTGAATGTTTGTGCATAAGAACTTTGCTTGGTTCAGTTTTGTAATGAAAACAAATATCCAGGCTTGGGACATATCAGACACCATGTTGTTTAATTCTAAGTGTATGCCTTTTTTATCTGGATCTGGTTGACAGATCTTGGGATTTTTGGCAATAACAAAGTAGATCTGACAATTATGCCCATTCGTTCCTGTTATACAGAGCCATTATTATCTACTTGGGCCTCAGAACTTACATCTTACTCCTGAGCCCTAGTCTGTGTGTGTGGGGGGGGGGGGGGGTAGTCTGTTTACGTGGGTAGGCACTTTTACACAGGAACTTACAAGCATGAACTGCATTTCACACATTAAGCTTTCTCTTCACTGTAAGTGAGGTTACATGATCCCAAGGCTTGTTCCTTCATCCTGCCATACGCATATCCTACAGTGTTCTGTCTGAATTACCTGAATATCTTCATCTAAACAGTGTTACATGTTTTGCTCCTTGGGTCATTTTATCTTGCTTTCTCAGTTAAAAAGGCAGGTTGCTTACCTGTAACTGTCATTCTTGGAGTGGTCATCTGTGCATTCACACATATGGGCTCTGCGTGCATGCGAGGAGCCTGTTTGGGAAGATTCCAAAGCTAATCAATTACTATTCAGCAGAAGTTCTCCCTTGGGCATGAGGGAGAGGCTCCTGCCTGATCCTCAGTTCTGAAGACATGAGACTATCATTGTGGAAGAGGAAAGGACTCATGGAAGGAAGGTAAACATATAGCTACAAGGAGCAGAGGAGGGACTTCCCAATTCACGCACAATAGTGGTCAAAGAACTGAGGATCAGGTGGGAGCCCCTCCCTCACACCAGGGTGTGCCCAGGGGAGGGGCTCCCTCTGAATAATAAATAATTAGCTTTGGAATCTTCCCAAACAGGCTACTTGCATGCATGCAGAGCCCATATGTATGATGCACAGAGATCATAAAAAATAACTATAAATAAACCCTTTTAGTTTAGCAGATTTCACATAAATACAATTCATCTTATGTTAACTTCCCACTTACCTGAACTGCTTCCAAAATCCTCTTGGTACATAGTACTGTAACCTAGACGCTGCTAAGTGACCAAAGATGACTTGAAGATGTCTTAATACACCTATGTTGTATTCCTTCCTGTCTTCTGTTTTACTTAAAGTTGGCTTATCTTCATACTGATGTGGATAGCCAAATACTTCATCTCGTGGGTCAACATTGCTCTTTAAAGTATTTTTTTGGGAAAAAAATCAATGTAAGAGAGATTATATACATAAAGAATGAAGCAAAACAAGAAGCAAGCAAACATGAACAGATACTTTGGGCTAGCTTGTGATACAAATTCTGGGTCAACCCCACTGGTAAAGCCGAGTGGGGTGGAGATGCAAGATGCTGAGATGGATTGTTTTCCACAGCTGGGAACCTGATCTTGACAGAGGACCCTGTTTCTTAACCAAAAACTTATTTTATGGAAGCAGAGCAGCAGCAGGAGGGCTCTGCAGAAGAAGGTGTTTAGAAAGTATCTCCTTTAGCGCATCATCCACTTAAGAGGGTTGGACAGAGGCATCTGGTGAAACAGTACAAATTCTTGGGAGCCAGGTTTCTCTATCTGGATCATTTGATGTCCATTAGTGATCTTTAATCACCATTCTCTTGTATTTCAGCCAGAGCAACCAGCAGTAAACTTTGCAGGAAGCAAAGCACTGGTAACTTGGTAACTTCCTGCTTTCACTGGAACTGTGAAAATATTTGATTTATTCTGTGTGTAGAACCCAGGGATGGCTGGGTCTTTTGCTGAAACACTCATGAACTGATTCTTGTCAAGGATTCTTGTCAATCTGTTAACTGTATATTTTTACAGAGAGCACAAAGGCTTATTTTCAATTACTGGAATTATACTGTAAAAAGGTTTTACTCAAACTTTTGCTTCAGCTCCAGGAAGTCAGATTACAAGTGTGTGCAGTCACTACTTTATATATGCAACCCTTTAATGGGACAGTTGGAGATCAAGGCATGTTGTGTGGACCTGCCCTTGAATGATTTTCATGGTTTAAATAAAACTCATAGAACTTAACTGAAGGTCGTGTGAGAGTTTAACTTTCAAGTAACCCATGATAGCTGGATTTCCACAACCCACTACAAGCTCCAATTAGGGGCTGCATACTTAAACATGTCCAGCCTAACATGTCCAGCATGCACCACAGCTCATCATGGGTTAAATAACTCACAACCACCAGGTTAAGTTGTGCAAACCAAATTTGTATGTGCCCTCCTTCATACTGGACCCTAATTAATCCAAAATCTACTGAAAGGATAGAACTGTTTTAATTCCAATTTAGTTAACCACCATTTTACTGAAGTTACCTTTCTACCGCTATAATTTAAGTAATTTGCACAGGGTTACCCATTCATTGCTTATTTAACCATTCATCCCAACTAGTTCTTTGATCTGCTGCTCTATGAGTGCTCAGCTATTAGTCAGTGTTTATTCTTGGCTTATGACTCTAGCATGAGCAATTTTTCTTCATACATTTATATTATTTAATATATAAAGCATGTATCAAACAAACAAACAAACGGGACAGCAATGAGCCCAAGGCTTTGAACAAAATGCTAAACAAGCTACAAATGTAGGTTTCCTACAGTCAGACCCACAGGTAGGAAGAACCAAGCACAATGATTGAGCAGCAAGAACCAGTACACTCAATAGTTCATAACATTCTTTTGAGCCCTGGCTTATTATGAGAATTATCCAGTGACTTGACTTATGTTACTCTATTACAAATCTTAGTGTCCTATCACAAGAGGGAAGAAATAAGCCTCAGAATTACACACATTGGCACTTGCACTTCCTTTTTCCTTCATTCATGTGGTTAAATTAGATGCTTCCAAATCTAGTTTGGAATGAGCAGCTAATTTTCACATAAAATATTATTTCATAAAATCTTTATTCCCAATCCAGGATCAAACAGCAGTTTTAGTTCCTTACTTGAAAGCAAACTATGATTTGCCACATACTAAAAGTGAAAGCTTATCTCCTCCCCTCAGGCACTCTTCAGTCTCTCATTAGCATATTGTAGTTTGAGTTGAGCAAATGTTTCCCAAGCTGCGGCTGGGATCACATTTCTTCTCACTCTCAAATTCCTCTTTTCTCTTTATTCTCAGATTAGTTTTACATATGAAGTGAGCTGAATGCTAATATTCTAGAGTTAAATGTTCTGGGTGTTCAACTAAGGCAAGCAGTTGCTTGATGAGAAAAAGTTCAGAAGGCTTTAACTATTGTTCAAAATTTGCCAATAAAAAGCTTATGCCTAAATAAAATTGAGTAATATATTACAAAGAACATATAGACAATATTCAGAGAAAGAAACAATCAGGAACTTTAAAGCAGGTACACACACTGATACCATTTATGAACATGAGAACACAAAGTTTTGGTTGTTTAACTTAACAAAAAGTGATACCCTGTTTTAAAAAAAATTGTATTGCTAAAAACTAACATAAAAGCATAGGGATAAATCTGACTGTGCTAACAGACATCTACTAACAGAGTCTTCTTTTCTCCCCACTGCAACCTCTATGCTGCCCAAAAAGCAGCTTCAGTGGATGTTTCGGCCTTCTAGAACAGCTTTTGAAAGTGCACAGAGGCTGAAGAGAGGAGGAGGAGGAGGAATCACCTCTTCTCAGGTTCACTGGTGTAAGTGGTCCTGTCAGCAAAATAATACCACTGGAGGTATGTCTTAGGACTTTCAGAATCTCACATCTTATCCTGCTATTTGTTGTTTGGTCAAACACATACCGCTACATACACCTTGTTGTAATTGGATATATAGAATTATGGAAAATACTGAAATGGAAAATGTATGCCTAAGACACTAAAATTATTAGTGGCAAGAAAAATTAATGCTACCTCATTGTCTTGCTTCTCATCTCCAGACATATCATCATCTACATCACTGCCTGTGCCCTCTATGGCAAGAATTCCATTCCTGATGGCAGGTATCATATATAGTTGTTGAATGACAGAATTCATGTAACAAGTAGCACCAGCATTTTTCAGTCCTACAAATCCTTTTGGGGGTCGTGGTCCAACAGGTGGCAGATATTCCCACTCAGTTAGTGCTTCACAAGCTAGAAGAGATTAAATAAATTATAAAATTAACTTCTGAACAGCTGCTTAATACTGAAGCAGTATATTTCAACCTTTGCCAAATGAAATTAGAATTCATTTGCATGTATACTTATTATTTTAGTCCTTAATGATGAAACAAAGATTTCATATTTGCATACAGTCAAAGAATGCCCACAATGACAAGCTAATGAAAGTCAAATAGGAAGTTATCCCTTTAAACCATTACACTTATTTGAAGATCACTTGCATTCTTATTAGATTTGTAATTCAGTTAACTTTTTTGAGGCTGTAAGTGACAAGGGGCAGCATCCAAAAGGCTGTGCTTGGAGTTTCCTCACAGCCACGGGAGCATTGCAGTTTGAGAGTTTCTAGCGTAGTAATATGTCCCAACAGAACCATTTCAGACTGAGAGCCTCTGGACAAGTCTCTGATATAGAGCAAGGAACTGAGATTAGAACATTCTAACAATAACCTATACAAGAAAAACTTGGATAGGCAGGAAGAAATTCCAATCAGAGTTGTTCTTTATGCAGTCCACCTACCAATTATAGTTACTGCATCTAAAGTGGAACTAGCAAATAACACTTCCATTTTTTCTTTCCAAATAAGTTTTTATAACATAAACATTCTTCAATTGCCATTAATATATCTGTAGCATAACCTGTATTTGCATACATCATATTACATAGAAAATAAAATCTATGAAATAGTACATACTTGTTATCGCGGTACCTATATAATACATTTCAGTCAAAGTATCTACTATTTGCTTGAGGTTTCGAACACAACCCACTGCCAGTGCTACTAGCAGCTCAAATCCAGCGTTAATGGTAGCAGGGGAACTACAGACTGGTATGGCCTGCTCAGCCGGCAATTCTCCATTCCTCATGTACTGTAAGTAAACATTAGAAGCTGGAAAGATGAAATCATCTATTAGTTCCTGAAAAGCAAAGAAGAAAAAAAATCCAGTTATTAATGTCTTAAGCATTTTAGAGCATGAAGGAAAAAGAACTAACTCCAAGGAAAAACCCCAAATCACTGACACTCAATGTATAATGCATGACTTTATATATTATCCTTTTAAAATATTTCTTAGTTGCCTTTCAGGGCAGGAGTAAACACTGAGGTGGAGCAGGAAAGAAAAGAACTTGAAGGCTCAGCTTGGCACACCATCAGTGAAAGTGCCTTCCATGAAAAGTTTTAGGCCAGATATGCCATGACGGACACCCAACTGTTCACTTTTTATCCCTTCATTGAAGCAGCTGCTGTCATCACACTTGCTGCTCACATCTAAATAAGACAGCAATGATTGCAGCTGCTCAGATAAAGCGATTCCAGGGGGAGGAAGTGACCTGTCACTATCTTTCAGAAGCAAAGAACAGATTGTCGTCACCTTGCTAATGACTTCATAATGATTTCAGAATTTCTACATAGCAATTACTTACCTTAATAAGATTAGCACCTCCCTTTTCACAGCCAATATGGTATTTTTTTTCTGGAGTTTGAAATGCCAATAATTCCTTTGTTACACCAAGGTGACCTTCTAAGATAGTCTCTTCTACACCTGTTTCTCCAGTTCTTTTCACTTCATCCTAACAAAGAAGAACATAAAGTCACATCAGTCCTTGGAATTAATTTCAAATAAAACACCTGATCTTATTAGTAAATGTTAATATATTTTATTAAAAATATTTTACTGCCATCACATCCTACAAATTGGATGACCCCAGCAGTAAATATATATTTTTAAAACACCCCAATCAGCAAAGTTAAAATAAAAACTTACCCGAATCCTTTTAAGCCAGTCAATTTCATTATTAAGCAGAACTTCAGCATTGGGCACATTAATATTACTGTTATATGCATAATTAAGAAGATGTCTTAATAAAGTGAAGTAATCCCCTGAATGCTTTGCACGTTCTCGTGCAGTGCTCTGAAACAGAAAGAGACTATGAGTAATTTTGAAAGGGTATTTGCATTAATAGTCACAACACAATTATTTTTAACAATCCAAAAACCTTTCATATTTAGTAGTGGGAGACTTGAAGAAATTAGCAGCTCTATTTCAAATCAAAATGGAGGCATATATCTTTTTTAAAATGCCCATCTAGCAGAAAATGAAGGGCAAGAGGATGTGCTCCTACTTTGCAAAGCTCCTGAGTTTGGGAGGTTATGGACACTGACAGGACTGTGCCCTAAATGTATATTCTGTGCCATTTCTAGCATGGAAGTGCTATCCATCTGTAGGTGCAACATGTCAAGTGTGGCTCACAGCAGGAAAAAACTTCAAAATATTTAACACAAAGAAAATTAACCATACCTTAACTTATACATAACATATATTTGTTAATTGCACTGAATTCTTGGAAACAAAATCTAGAAGTATTTCACTGGCAAATGAAATAAAGTATCTGTATCAGGAATTTCATACACATTAGTGTTAGCATAAATAGGTACATTTTAAATGTCTTACCCCTAATACAGTAAACAACAGTGTAATAAAGAAAAGAAGAGGTCTCTGTCCCATACAACATCTGGTAGCCATTAAGAAGAACTGCTCCTGTGCCATCTGACGAACAGTTCTGAAAATGTTAATCAGAGATATTTCTATTAACAGTTTGTGAGCAAAATAAATCCAAAATAAATTGCATATAAAGGTTTTATGCTGCTCTACCCAGAGGTTTGAGCATTCTATCATGTATGAATCTTAAAATTACAGAAGCTACTTTACATCAAGCAAAACCTTAGTTTTAGTTACTGTTGCTCACTGGTTCCTATTTGCAGGAAGAACCAAACTGTAGGAAAAGAATTTACATGCACCATTTCTAAATATTTATTTCAGGAGTCCCCAACCTTTTTAGATGATGTGGACACATTTGCAAAATGGCTGTCACAAAATGGCTGGAGGCTGTGTAACTGGCAAGGATCTGGGGAAAATCTAGCAGGGGGAAACAAACCATAGCTGATAATATGGGGACCCTGAAACTCCCCTAGGGACCAAGTCCCCTATACCCTCTGAGTCTGGTAATGTGAAAAACTGGCATCTATTAAGTAAAATTTTGATGAAATCCTGGAAGGGAATTTTTACGACTAATCTTTTTTTTTTTTTTTTTTTTTTTTTTTTGCCCCCACCAGAGGAAGGAATCTTATATCTGCAGGCAGGAAAACTGGAAGATGACATTTCTGGTTTATATCCTGTTCGCAGAGAAAGAACAGTGATTGTAGCAAACATAAAGATGAACACATGGAAGGATGTTTTTGCAGGAAACCATAATCCAACTCAGTGGGCTACGGTTGTAAGATCATGTAACTGTTGCCTGCGTATGTATTTGATTTCATACAGGAGCTTTTTGATCTGTTCTGGGGCCAGAGAAATCAAGCTCTTTTTTCACTGTTATCTTCTGCTTCTATACAGATGATCATTTTGAATGATCAAAGGTGACTCAGTCTAGTATTTATCTGGAAGCCATGGTTATCCAGGGAGGAAAGGGAGGTAGAGAGCCCTTTCCTCATTTTAAAATGGGACAGAGCCCTGAATAAAATATCATCAATAGGGGTAAATATGTATTCCTTGAAGGCAACCTACTGGCACCACCAGCTTCATGAATACACTCGGTGCTAATGTTAGATCAAAAAAGAGGGTTTAGCACTGGAAATTACAATGTTTAAATGCAACCCTAAAGTATCTCTTGTGCGTGGGGGCTATAGGCACATGAGGATCAGCCTCTGTGAGGTCTACTAAAGTCAAGAATTTGTTGCTGTGGAAAATCTTTTGTATGGTTCTGGAGAGCTTCCATCCTGAATGTGTGGCGCACCACAAACATAGTAACAAAGTTTAGTCCAGGGGGCCCTCCAGTTCCTTCCTTTCTTCAGGCTCACAAAGAATATCAAATGAAATACAGGAAGAAAGAGCTTAAAGAGTAATGCATGCTAAAATCTTTTAAAAAGAAGAAATAAAACCACTTACTTGCTGTGACAATGCAACAGCAAGTCAATGATAAATGTCTGCCATGCTTTTTCTTTACTAAGTGCATCCAATGCTGTTGGAATCAAAGCAAAACAAAGGGTCATTGCTTCAAGTGCTTCACAACAAACTTGTTCATCTTCTGCATCTGGTTCATTGCCTGCATTTGTCTGTAAAGTCAAGCAGAAATAAGAAATAAACATATGAGAAGAGGAACTAATATGAAAAAAGGAACTAAGAGACAGGTGTTTTTCCTAAAGCATCATGTACTGTCCACATTTAAAGCAAGAGCCCTATATACATTGAATTAATGAAGTCTGGTCTTCGGACACAAACTAGCACTGAGAGACACATGCTATTTTACTGGTATCTTAAAGTCAGGCTTTACAAGTGAACTGAGTGACCAAGTCAGTTACTAATGAGTTGCATCATTCAGTATTATCAGCACTGACTGGAAACAGCTCCTCAATGTTCCAAAAGGGATTATTATTATTGTTATTGTTATTGTTGTTGTTGTTGTTGTTGTTGTTGTTATTATTATTATTATTATTATTATTATTATTATTACTATTACATTTTTATGCCGCCCCTTGCCGAAGCCTCGGGGCGGCTTACAACACAATAAAATACATTGAAATACGATAGAACATAATATTTTTTCTTAGTCTTGGCTAAAGACGCCAGGGATTGAACCTGGAACTTTCTGCATGCAAGAAGGTGAGCTCTACTACTGCACAGTGGCAAAGACTAAAATATTTGAAAAGCAAGAGTTGGAAGGTAAGCTCCATAAAGCCATTTTTATGAGAGGAAAAAACTAAACTTAATGTCCATCTTTATTAGGAGGTAAGACAGGTTGTAACTGCTGTTCTTCACATGGTGATCTGTGCACTTGTACATATGGGTTAATGTACTTGCACAAAACAGTATTTTGAATATTTTAGAACTAAATGAACTTTTTGGCAGGAAACACCTTTCTCTGCATGTGCTCCAGGTATGGCTTCCAACTGCACCTCAGTTCCAGGTCCACTGCAGTAGTGAAAAGCAACTGTGAGGAATTATATGCAAGAAGGGTGGGTTGTGTGACTACACTGATGACCACTCAAAGAGCTACAGTTACAGGTAAGAAACCTGTCCCCCTTCATGGTCTCTGTGACTCACACGTAGGAGTGGCTATGAAGCAATGGCTGAAAAAACAGCCATATCAAAGGAATCATCATGCCTGGCTCTGACATCTAACTGATAGTGCTTGATAAAAGGGGAAGGTTAAGCACAAGTGGCTCAATGCAAAGCTGTTGTATCGGTATTTCTCTGATGAATGCAAAAGAAGAGGCTATTTCCCTTGCAGAGTGACATTTCAACTGGAGGGGCAACAGCAGGTGAACCAAATGGTAAGCCTACTAAATAGTTGATGTAAGTCATTTGACCAGGTACTGAGAGGAAACTAGCTGGTGTTTGCTGGGTCTGGGAAGAGGTGGGTAGTTTTCCCAAAGGATGATGTTCTGTCAGCAAACAAGGTAAGAGCCTCATGTTTGTCCAGTGAATGGAGTCTGGTCTCCAGCTAGGAAGCCATGTGAAGAAGGAAAACCAGTAGCATTATGTTCTGGTTTAAGTGAAATTGGTATACAACTTAGGCAAGATAATGCAACTGGGACTGAGGACCACCTTACCTTTGTGAAAATTGAGGAAAGGTGGATCTTGCTGTAAGGCACAGAGTTTGAAATCTCTGTGTGCAAGATTTAGAGCAACTAGGAATGCAGTTTGCATGGTTTGAAGACACAGTTCTATATCCTGGCTAGTGGTCTTAATACTTTAGTGGTTAGCTCAGTCAGTACCACAAACAGACTCCATGGTGGACTTGTTGTCGTGATTATGATTATTTCTATACCACCCAACAGCCAAAGCTCTCTGGGCAGTTACGACAACACATAAAATACAAACAGCAATAAAAATGTCATAAAAGGTTGCCATACAAAATTTAAAACCAAATTTTAATCAAATGCAAAAAGCAACAACAGCTTATACAATTTAAATCATAAGACCTGTTTCAGTCGCTAACAAACCCCTAATATAATAGAAAGCTAATTAAATGCCTTGTGGTAGAGGACAGTCTTAACCTGGTGCTGCAAAGATACTAAAGTTGGCACCAGTGGGGGTTTATTCCATAACTTGGGACTCCAGAAGGGTATAAGGTAACTAGAGGGTATACGTTACTCAGGAAGCTAAGCTTTTGTATATTAGTGATATTAATCCACTGATAGTATTTTAGAAGTATGATATCACTGCCAAGTATACGCTGATAGATGAGAAGTCTAGGCCTTTTACTTTAAAGTGACAGAAGAAAGCCTAGAATGATGAGTATGTCACAGGAAGCTATAAAGGCAAAGTTCTGAAAGCTTTTCTACTGCATTGCACAGGAAGTACAAGTGGAAGGATTGTGGGAGGCTATGAGTACTTCTCGTACCTAGGTAGAGAATACATGTTGTTGAGGACTTTCTATGCAGTTAGGCAAAGAAACAGAAGATCTGGGTATCCGATCTGTTCACTGTTTATTGGGTTGAGGTCCAGTTTGCATGAAAAGTGAATGAATGTGGCTGAGAGAGAAGACATGCCAACCCTAAGTGCTAGGGCCACAAGGAGTATACAATATGCCATGTGCCCCATACTCTTTATCTGGTTTACCACTTCTGTGATCAGTGGAAAAGAAAAGAAGGCTTAAGTTAGGCACAACCCACCAATGTGTGAAAAAGTACCTTTTAGAGAATTTGGGTCATGACCTTTTCTGGTGCAGAACTGGTGACACTTGGAGGTTTCTACTAAGGCAAAAAGTCTATTTTGGGATATTCCCATTTAACAAATGTTGTTTTGACTAGCCCTAAGTGCAGTTAGCACACATTTGGGTATGTTCCATATCTGCTTAGTGTGTTGGCCATGGTGTTGCTCATCCCCGGCAGATGAATGGCAATTGGGATGATGAGGTACCATAGGCAACACTCTCAAATGTCAAGAATAAGGTTGAGCTACAACAACTGCATGCTCCCTTATTCATTGATACGGAAGACAGCAATGGTCTTTTCCATCATAACTTGGATAGGCGTCTCACAATGGCTGTCTCAAAGTTAGGTGACTGGGTCCTCCATGAGGTCAGATGATGACAGAGGTACTCTTGTGAAGATACAGGCTGAAGCAGTGTGTAAGGAGTACCTTTGTGCAACTTAAGTCTTTTTCAGGATTTTTTCCCAAGGGAGAGCATGAAGGCGCAACAACCTATTTCTCTGGTCTATTTAATAAAAATCTTACAAGGAGGGCAACAGCCTTCCTTCTCTGTGTATCTGAAACACAGAAGGCACTCTAAGTCAGATGATGGAATCCTTCCAATGCAGTGAGTACACTTTTTGAAGAAGGTTTGGGGCCATGTGTCTCTGACAGGCAAAGGAAGAAAGGAGAAAAACTCATGAAAAAAGGATAGCAGAAGAAAGAGGAAATTCTCATTAGTGCCTCAGAGGGCGGGAAGAAAGAGAACGCAGAAGAAATGGAATATAAAAAGGATTGCAGGGGGGCTGTGAAGTAGAGAGCATGCTGCTTCCACTGTGGCAGAAAGGAAGTGAGACAACTGAGAAACCGATAGCCATGCCTAGAGCATGTGCAGAGGAAGAGGGCATGGCTCCCCCTAAAACCTTGGCTCTTTGTTCCAAATGCTGTTCCACACATTAACCCATATGTGAGAGTCACCAAGACCAAAAAGTACTCAATGTGAACAAGCAATAGAACCACTGTTTCATTTTCAGAGGATGTAGGCTTAGTGTGTTTGTGTTTAAATTTCACCATAGTTATTTTTAAATGAAAGAAATTGTGCGTTTTTATCTGATTTAAAATTTAAAAATGTATTTTTACTTTTTCCTTAGTTTTTAATTCAAAGAAATGAAAAATTAAGCAATTTCTACCTTGTGGTAAACACAGTAGCCTAAACACAGAGATATGAACTAGCAAAATACATTGAGAATGCTTCTAAGTAAATTATGTTTGAATAAGGTAAGCCTGAATAATTTTCTTAATAAACTTGGAAGTTATAGAGAAGTTATAAAGGTTTTATCTCTACAGAACAGAGACAAATATATTAAAATTGCTAAAATTGCAGCTGAAAAAGCTATAAAATGAAATTTATGAGGATTCTTCAAAACGTTTCTGCACTTTTATAAATATATTTTATATATTTTTTGCTGATGGCATTAAAAAGTTGGCATGATGCTAGGAAAAATGCATCAGAAAGGAAGGTGACTATGTAGAAAAGTGATGTAATTTGTTTTTGAAATTCTTAATAAAGAATTAAAAAGTGAGGAAACTGAAGAACCCTCGTATTTAAAACTGCAACTGTTCACCATTTACAATGAGGCTACCTAAAACCAACATTTCTAAGTATTACTCTTTCTAGTTTGTCAGAGTATGTTCCTTAAAATGCCTTACCTTCTCATAAATTTTACTAATGTCCTCATTTGAGCTGAATACCAGCTGCACTGATCCACATCCTGAGGCCCAAACTATTTTTTGTACTGCTCTAATAACACAAATATCAGGAATATACTTTGAAGCCTAAAAACAGAAACACATCATAAATAATTAGTTTGCAAGTCCAATTTCAAAAATGACATGTAACTAGAATTTTGTTGCTATGTGCCCTCACGTCATCTCTGACTTGTAGCAACCCTAAAGCCCTCTATCCTATTCATGACAGGTTTGCTCAGCTCTTCCCTAATGGAGTCTGTGTCTTCCCTCAGGGAGTCAATCCATCTGATATTTGGTCTTCCATTTGTTTTTTTGCCTTCAAGTTTCCCAGGCACAATTGTCCTCTATAGGGAGGATTGCCTTCTCATGATGTGCCCAAAGCACGACAGCCTCAGTTTTGTCATTTTTTTTTTACTTCTAAGGAAAGCTCTGGGTTGATTTGATATAGGACCCACTTGTTGCCAGCACCACTTTCAAATGCATCAATTTTCTTCCTGTCAGCTTTCTTCACCGTTCAGCTTTCACATCCATACATACTAATTGTGAATACAATAGTATGGATGATCTTGCCCCTGTTCTCCAGTGAAATGTCCCCTACACCTGATCTTTTCTAGTTCATTGCTGCCCTTCCCAGTGTCAGGTTTCATTGAATATCTTGGTTTCAGTCTCCATTTGAAATGACAACAGAGCCAAGAAATATAACATCTTTCATGTACAAAACAATTTCAACGTCTGCACTGTTAATGGTACAGTTTTGTAATCCTTCTGTAGTCATGATGGTTGTTTTCTTAATATTCTACAGCAGTCTTGCTATTGCACTTGTTTCTTTCACCTTCATCAGGAGTTGCTTCGATTTGCTGTTGCTCTCTCCCAGTAATATGACATCATCTGCATTTCTTAAATGATTGATGAGTCTTATAAACCACTGATTGTTAGTTATTCCCTGTAGCAATAAATTCCCCCCAAACCATGAATCTATCCATGGTCAGTGTATGTTTTTGTACTGGAAGCTAAATCTCATAAGAAGCTGCTTTCTATCAGTGCAGGCTATTTGTCTGTTGAACCCAGTACCATCTACTTTGGCAACTATTTCTTCACTTAAACTTGCAGCCTCCTCAGGCTGCTTTAAGGAGTTCAAGAAAAGATACATACAACTCACTGATACCTAGCGTTTGTCTCAAAGTTAGTGACCTTGAATGTTTACATTCCATAGCCCTTACAATACCGTTTTGGACTGACCAGAAGTTACTCAGCTATCCATGGCGGCTAAGGAAAAGCAAACTTCTTAGAATGGAGAAAGCTAGCTGATGGACTAGTTTGTTTTTGCATCCAATTTTATTTTCATATATATAGTTTAGACTAAGAATTCATTTTGAAGCTTTAGAAAAAAAGGACACATTTTTAAGAAACACAGGACACTGGCTGCTTTATTAACACATGATTGCATCGTATTGTTTTTACATTGTTTTATGATGGATTTTATTATGATGTAAGCCACCCAGAGAGCCTATGGCTAGTGGGGCAGCATATAAATCAAATAAATAAGATAAACACACTAGGGTAACGGGTTCTCAAACTCAGGCTGTTAAAGATAGTAGTTCTCTTATTCTCCAATCAGTACCTTAAGACTAGCTACTGAACTAGTGTTGCATAGACCAGGGAATGGAAGTTTTTCAGAAATAGCGAAGGCCGTACTAACCTCATCAGATATTTGTTGCGCAAGGCGTATTGCTACATTTCTTAACATGCACTCTGAGGTTGGATTGGGAATGTTCTGCAGAGCAGTTTGTAAGACCACTGCCTGGTCATGAGTCGCTTGATTGATCTGGAATAATTTATTTTCAATTATTTTCAAGGAAGAACACAGTATGTTTAATTGCAAAAAGTAACATGGAAAAAGGGTACAAATTCACAAGTGGGAAAAATATATTTCCACCATCCTCTATGTGAACAGAGTTGGAAGGCTGATGCCTACATGCTCTACTAGTCTAGCAAGTCAAGATTTAGAACCAGACAGAAATACAAATTGATAAAGTTTAGTAAAATAGCTCTTTATGAATTGTGGGCCATATCCTAATAGACACCAAAGCTAATACAAATTATCTTACACTAGTGCAAAAGACCTCTTGCACAACATTAATAGCATTAGAGACAAAGCAGAATTCCCTGGAAAACCTATTACACCCAGCTAATGCTAGTGGCATTCTGCTAGGAAAACACAGAAACATAGAAACAGAGCGAGTCAGAAGGGGTCGCCCGGGCCATCTAGACTGACCCCCGGCTCCACTCACGACATGCCCACCATATGTCCAGCCTATCTTTGAACACCCTCACCGATGGCCCCTCAATGACCTCTCGTGGAAGAAACATAATTTGCATCAGCCCTAGTATCTTACAGGATACTGCCCTTACTTTCCTAAGAATGAGATTTCAACAGCAATAGGCAAACTCCATACAACCTCTAGAATTTATTACGACCTTCAATGAATTTCAAGGACAATATCCATGCAGCAATCAGCAACATCACTGTCCTGTGGTCTAGCCATTAGAAAAATAAGTGAGGCACAAGCTTCAAGAGAGAATCTTCAAAGAAAGCTAAAGCTTATGGCTCTCTTACCACTATGGGCAAAATTTTTCCTTGCCAACTTTTCCCACAGTCTTTTTATTTTGTATCTACTCCATGCCTGGTAATTTCATATGCAAATTACACATCTTTTTGGATAACTTTGTAAACTGTCCACCAGCTTATATCTTATCCCAATAGCTATATGAATTTTCATGTTTCACTTCTGCTGCTCTGGATGTATTCTTCTTTCTTATTGTCACATCATCATCATCATCTCCTCCTCCTCCTCCTCTATACCGCCCTGTAGCTGAAGCAATCTGGGTGGTTTACAACACTTTACAAGCTGGCATCCTTCCCTAATCTGGTACCTTCCAGATATTTAGAATTACAACTACCATCAATCCTAGCCAGCATTGTTAATGGTCAAGTATTAAGGAGTTCTGACCCAAAACCTCTGAAGGGCACCAGTTTGGGGAAGGGTGCCTGAGATCACAGCTGTAATTAAACTAAGCAATTTTTTAATTTATTTACACCTGCCCAAAGGACTATAATGTAATTTGTTAAAGATTAGTATCACTAGCATGACATAATATAGAAACAATTTCTGAACTCAGGATAACAGCATGCAGTGCAGAACCTTGGTTTCAGAATAACACTATTTTAAAAAGTCAAATACAGGAAGCACATACAGGAAGAAACTGAAGGCCATAATTTCCAAGATTTGGGTTGAAATGAATATATTCAATTCAAATGCTAAGTCAGTTGTAAATGAAAACATGAACTGCATATAACATGATTAAACTAAGTATTGTGAATTGTGTATGATGTTGTATTACTAAACATTTAATGCCTAACAAATGACAACATCAGGTGTACACAGTTTAGAACACAAAATCAGCATTACCGGTGACATTGGGTTTGTGCCCTCCACAACTGGTTGGCAAGCTTCTGCCACAGCTCTCACATGGCCATAGCCAATTGCAGTTAGCAACAGTTTTGCTATTTTTAGAGCATTTAGGTAGGCACCCCTTCTTGTTTCCATATCTGCATTTGGCAGAAAGTTATTTCTGGTCAGCATACTCAGCACAAGAGGCAAGCCACCACTTTTTAAGAAGTTGTACTGGAAATCTGTGGCATCTTCTCCCAGAGGTAAATTGGCAGGCATTAACAAGGCATAAACTACCTGGAAGTAAAAGGGAGGGAAAGAAGATTAAAATAGTAATTTAATAAATACATCTTTAAGCTAGGTACACTGGACTGCAGGATGTAGAAATATGTTTATACAATTATCTTCATTATATTCTGTGATGACAGTCCTCATCCAGAACTATTTTTCCAAGATGACAATGGTATGGGAAGTTGTCTGAGTATTTACTAACATAATGCTATCCCATATTCAGTGCGTAGGAAATACTACTAGAAGGAAGTTTTCACATCTCAAAATATTAAAAATGAGATATTACATACCTCTGTGAGATATAGCACTTGTGAGGCAGAAGGACCGAAGAAAAGAGAATCAAGGGATGGACTAAGGCTGCTGTCACCAAGCTTTGCATGATCTAAACAAATAGCTCTAAGCTTCTCTACAGTAGTGTTATCTGAAATAAAAGCAGTTTTCAAAATGATTTTTCCACTACAAAAATACAACATAGATTTTTAAAGGATACCTTTGATTTATATTGAAATTGTTTTAAATACAGATTTTAACTACAGGAAGCACAGACAAATGGATTACTTTGCTGAAGTTATATGATTTCAGTCTTTTTTTTAAAGATCTATGCTTAAATCTTCAATTAGAGGCTACACGCTGGAGAGGTGGCAAACACTAGAATGTTTCCAAGAATTTCCTACAATAGACTATCAGTTTCTAAAACAGAAATAACAGCAGTATGTATGCTCTATCATCTCTGATTTCTGTTTTCAGCTTAGCTTAAATCTCTATACCAGTTTTAAACTTGATTAGGAACCGAACAAATTCCGTGGAGCTAACTTCTGAGCAGACAACTGAGAAAATTCTGCAAATGCGTGCAAATCTTCTGGATAGCATTCACTGCACTGATGTTTATAGAAGATAATAAAAATGAACATAAAGTTTTACCTGGTGGCATTAATTTCATAAGGATACGTGCACCATCTCTGAGAGGTGGCATATTTAGGCTACTGCCTAAATCTGCAACTTGCCAAAGAAATGAGATGTATCTAGGATGCAGTGACATAATCTAAAATAAGAATAAAAACGTGTTGTAAGATATGAGCCCCTAACATCTGATAGGAAATTTCAATGTTGGTTAAAACCATAGTTACATTGTGTGTGCAATTCTTTTACTTACAACTCCAGGCAAGCAACTTTCAACTTCTGGATTTGGACCATCACTATAATGATTGCCATGGTTGCCAGGAGAGCCAGTAGAGGAATCAGAAGAACTATCAGGGCTTGAAGGCATATTGGAACTTATCTGCGTAAGCTTGGCTGTAATTAGCTAGGGGAGAAATTAATAGGCAGGTCCAAGTTAGTACACTGAGTAAAATTGTAAACTTTTATCACTGTAACAAGTGAATTTCAAGATTCGTTTTATATTTTTAATGTATTATATTTTAATGTTTTGTGAGCCGCCCCGAGGTTTCGGCGAATGGGGCGGCATAGAAATTTTCTAAATAAATAAAGTATTAAATTGACATTAAGCCCTAGTCACATGAAATCTCACTATTATAAATAATGTCATTGACATCAACAGAGAAAAAATTAAAAAAATATGATGGTTTATCAATAGATTAGTTTTAACCATACTTACTGTTTTATCTTTGAGATTGAGCTGTCCAATTAATTTCCTATCATCTACAGGATCTACTAGCTCGCCTCCAATAAATAATTCTACTTTCGTATGCGCACTGTTGGCTTTAATACGGTTTAGAATGCAACGTCTGACCGAACCAATTGTGTCATTTGTATGGGACCAAACATCTAAATCTTCCACTTGCCGACCTTGGTTGGGAAAACGAACTACCAGAGAGATATGTTTACCACGAAAAGCTCTGGGAATATAGGAAAAGATAAACATTAAAACAGTTTCAGAATATAATGCTGCCAGAACAAATTAAAATATTATTTTTTTTATCTTAAAGACAGTTATTTTATAAGCAGGACACTAACATGGGTAGGAGATCAGAAAAAATTCTTACTTGTGATTTCTTTTACTTATTCACTTGACTGGATAAGAGTAAACTTTAAAAGGCTATGGATAGTATATAGTCTGTGTAACAGCTTGCTTAAGAGAAATGTTCATTTTCCTTTCACTAAAGCAATTAAAATGTAACTTATTATTCTACCATGTGTATGTGTGTGTACACAAGCTACACTGGAAACGTTTTAAGCATCACAATGCTAAGCATGTATAGAAGTATGACTAAGATCACATCCTAAATCACTGTAATTCTAACATTTCCACAAACCTTGACATTGGTAGGATTGTTCGCTCTTCATGGTAATCACTGTCACATTCATTTATATACTCCCTTAAAACAGTCAACACTCGCACCATTCGTATCGCTTCTTGCCTTGCACAATTAATACTGTCTTTATCGCCATCCAAAACACACAAAGTATCATAAGATGCTTTCAAACGGTCAAAGCAGGATTGAATGAAGTCTTCATGAATTACTACCTACAGAAATGCCAACAAAAACCAGGTCAGCTGTATTATGTTAAACTAAAACAGTCACAACAAGAGACACGAAGTGAATTTCTCTTCTTTTATTACGCATGTGCAGATCATGCATGAGGGCAGGGCTACATTTCTGGCCCTGGTCCTTATGCACCTGAACTTTTCCCACTCCTGATATCCATATACTGAATACATACTTCTTAAATAAAGAACCTACACATAAGGCTCTTCACCCCCTATGTTTACCAGTTTTGTAGAGGGCTCATGTGTGAATTCCTGCAGCTCTACTCAATCCAGATATACGTACTGACCCCACTTCTCCTCCTCCTCCTCCTCCTCCTCCTCCTCCTCCTCCTCCTCCTCAAGAGTGCTTTCCATGCAAGTAATATACAATGGAGGTTTGTCTTTTGTAATTTAAAAAAAACTATGAAAAAATTATCTATATATATTCAATCCATTGACAAGGCCATCATATTTTACAACACTAAAAGAACTGGTACAAATCCAAAGAACATTTATTACACTTACATTCTGACAATACATTAACACTTTAGCTGGGAGAACTACTGCTGATGCCAAGGCAGCAAAATGAAACATTAAACCTGGGCAGTTAAAATTAGGTTCACAAAATCAGTGATTATGCTCAGGATCAGGGTGAAAGTTTCTTTGCGTGAGTGTCATCCATAAGTTATAGAGTGTACAGACAAAAGAAAATGCCAAAGGGTTAGTCAGCACACTCAAGAGAAGAGGTCTAGAAGCACTGGTGTTTCTAACAGGCGTCTGTTGTTACAAAAAAAAAAAAACCAAGCATGTTTTTTTTTTTTGTTGGGAGAAAAACAAAGCAAGCAATGACCTTAGATCCTTTGATGCTAGAAGAAATCCTGTTTTACTTAGAAGTAGCTAAAGCAAAATTGAGTAAAATTCTATTTTCAATATAGTTTTCAAACAAAGAAGGCAGCTTTCTTCTATGGAAATTACAACTGAAAACATCAATTATTAAAAGCAAGTTGAATTCTTTTAAAATGTTTTACCTGATTAACTTGTAACCTTGGACCAAGATTGGTATAGATTTCTTTTAGGAGATCTATTGCTCGACTGGCAATGTCATCATTTCCTTGAATTACAACCTAAAGTCACAATACAAAGCATGAACTACTTTAAAGTGCAAGTACAACATAGTTGTATTTAAATTCTACTGAAAATGGTTTCTGGTAAAACCTTAGTTTTGATTATGTCACCTGACTAATTTCCAAATTAATTTGCTGAGATCACCTTAGGGCCCAAATAGAACCTCCAAGGAAACTTACCATTAAAAGTTTAAAGAATTTTTTAAAAAAATTACCAGTGGCAAATTAAGAGTAGTTAAGATTTTAAAAAACAGAGTTTAAACAGTGTAGAGTTATTGCTTTCAAAATACTAAAAAATACTTTAAAAAAGTTTTAACAACTAGACTACAATTGAACAAAGATTGGACCAGCTTAAATTTCTATGGGATAGAGCTCCACAGGAAGGATGCTGCCACAGACAATGCCGTACTCTATGTTCCCACTTTAGGGGTGGAATATGCAGCAGAAGAGCATCTGAAAAGTTCTTAAGCTATAGGCAAGTTCATAAGGAAGGAAGTGGTCTTCCGGTCTGGCCTCAGACCATTTAGGGCATGTGTCCTCAAACTACGGCCTGCGGGCTGGATCCAGCCTGCCATACACATTTATCTGGCCCACGTCAGAGATTTTGGACTTGCCATGCCTGCACCAGCGCCCACTGCCACCACCATGCGGGCGAGGCAGCGGCTTGCTTGCGGGGAGATCATTTTGGACTCACTCGGAGAAAACAATCTCTGAACAAGCAAGCCCCTGCCTCGCCGCACACACACCCTTACCAGCCCACACCCACCGCCAGCACCTTTCAACTGGCCCCCTGTTGAAAAAGTTTGAGGACCCCTGATTTAGGGTGTGTGTGTGTGTGTGTGTGTGTGTGTGTGTGTGTGTGTGTAATATATGAACTAAAACCTTGAAAGAGAATGGCAGCCAGTGCATGTTATATTAGAACAGTGGAACAGGGTCAACAAATGACATGTGTGCTGGAAAGCATCCTGACATGTTGCATTTTTCACTAGCTGCAGTCCCCAAGCACTCTTAAAAGGCAGCCCCATGTAGTGTTGCAATAATTTAAATAGGAGAAGATTAACTGGTATCACTGTAACCAGATCTGTCTTCTGCAAAAAGGAATGTAACTGGCAGACCAGTTGAAGATGGGAAAGGTGCTCCTGGCCACAGCAGCTCCCTGACCTTCTAGAACTAATTCTAGGTCCAGAAGCACCTCAATATTTAAAATTGATCCTTCAGAGAAAGTATCACCCCATCCAGGACAGGCTGCATCTTTAATCCTGGACTGACTTTCCTACTGACCAACAGCACCTCTATCTTGCCTGGATTGAGCCTCAGCTTGTTAACCTACATCCAATCCTTCACTGTGTCCAGGCAATGGTTCAACATGTCAGGAATCAAAGCAAGATAAGCACTGAGTCTCAGCACTGTACTGATGCTACCCCCTTCATTCATCATCCAGCTAATATTTGAGAATATTAAGTAAAACTATTACAGAAGCATCTCTACAAATAATTTATGATACCCATTTCCATTGAATATTTGGGATACCATGAGGGTAAAGCCACCATATTTTTCCCTTGCTTGCCCTTCAATTTGCACTGATATAGTGGTTAAGAGCACAGGACGGGCTCAGGAAATCTGGGTTCTAGCCCCACTCAGCCATGGAACCAAGTGGGTGACTTTGGGTCAGTCAGACTCAGTCCAACCTACCTCACAGGGTTGTTGTTGTGGGGATAAGATTGAGAGCAGGGGGAGAATTATGTAAGCAGCTTTAAGTTTAAGAAAAAAGAAAGCTATAACTTGAATAAATACATAACATGGTTATATACCAGGATGCTCCCTCAGTTGCACTTAGGAGGGAAGCTTTGGGGCTAACTGGGGAGACTGGGGAAGACTTAATCAGTGTAGTGGTGTGTAGAAAGAGATATAGTGCTGCAAGGAGGACTGGCCAAGCAAGAGGAATGCCAGCTGTTTGGGTCCTCCTTGCACCTTGAGCTCTGATGGTTGCCATATCAGTTTGCCCTCAGGCCTCTGGGTGCTGCTTTTAAATGCCTAATCAGTGCAGAATAAGATTTCTCTCTTCCACAATTTAACAGGCAATGAAGTGATGATCTAGCATGTATAACCAAGACAGGTGGGTGAACAGTGAAGTGTTGGTCTCTCCCAGTGATGCCTGCCGGGCACTTGATTCAGCATCAGGGCAGACTGGAAAGACACCACAATCTGGAGGAACACTCTCTCTCTCCAGGTTCCCTCTCCTTCTGACTACTAGTCTGAGTGTTTGCATCTTATTCTGTGCTAGAGGGACAGGCAGGGAAATCTGTTGGTATACTGCCCATCCTGCAACCCATCAAGTCTCCCTACCAGAGTTGATGGAGGTGGTCTTGGATGTGAGGGTTCGTTCTGGGGGAATTTCAACATTTATGCTGAAGGCTTCCTATCTGGTGTGGCTCAGGATTTTGTGGTCTCCATGATAACCATGGACTGTTCCAATTTAGCAGCACATACTCTAGAAATCTACTGACCTCACCAATCACATCTTGATAGTGCTCTCTGAACAATTCAAAGTCTATCAAAATAGGCAATGAAAAATTAAGACACACAAGAGACTTTCTTTCAAAGAGCTGTGATGCTATGCAACTCACACATGCAAACACACTCTTACAGAATTTGTATTTTATTGGCCTGGTTCAGAAACCAGCACTGTTATTTTTCAAACAATTTTCTGTCAATTACTATAAGCCACAATTTAGATAGATAGGTGAACTTTAGCACTTACCCTCCAAAGATAATCCAATCCTATTAACTCCAAGTCATCCATCATGTAGGCTCGTCTCTTTGCAACTAGCTTCCCTTCTCGACAGTTCACAGCTTTGAAGAAACGCTCAAAACATTTCATACCATTTTCTGTTAAAAGTGAAGGGTCCAATTGAAGAACATTGTTTTCAAAGAAGTCTTTATTAATGTCAGGGTCTAAATCCGGTTCATCTCCCATCAGTTTAGAATACCATTTAAAACAGGCTTCACGATCACACAGGTAGACTGCATTTTCAGCTAAACATTTCCATATTTGCTTTGCCTGAGGAGCGCAGAGCCATAGTTGCCCATCTTTCAGTAAAAATCTTGCACAAAATAAAGAAAAAGTAATTAGAATTAGAATGTGTGACTACTGGAAAACAGCAACACCTACTAAGTATACCCTAATCTACTTAAACATTTTGGTATCTCCCCAAACACACTCAAAGTTTATCTAGACTATGTAATATGCACAATGTGAACTTAATCTTTTACATGGCTCAATGTCAACTACATACTGACTTCACCAGATATAAGGTAAACAGACACATGTTAGACCCTAACTATAAATGCACAGGAGAGTTAAGTAAATTATATAATACAAGCAACCTAAATAAATAGGTTATTGCTATGCTGTTTGACAAATCTTCAGTATCAGTTTCTTGGAAAACTTCAGTTAAACAAAAATTATCTATTTCCCTACTTGAACAATTTAAAAATGCTTCAGGAACCCTTCACAGAGTATACACTACCGAAGTAGATAAAATTGTGTTAATTCTTTTAAGAAGGCCTAGCGTTACATTAAATTGTTTTTATCTCTTTCTTACAGAACATATTCAAAAATTAATGCATGGAAGGAACATCTCCACTGATTAGCCTCACTCAGGCCAACAGTGTCTTCTTTTTTAAAAAGCCCTTCTTAGTTTTAACCGCCCCTTGATATGAATCACCTACAACGTCACCTGTAATTGCTGTGTAACAATTTGTCTTATCTTAAATTACTCTTAAGTTCATGATTCTCCAGACATGTTTAATTGGCCTATTGCTCAACATTCTTCCAGGTCATAACAGAATTAGTAGTTTATAGAAATTTAAGGTTAACTTAGTTTCAGTGGTAAACTGAAATAATTAAACTCAAGAACAAGCCAGAAACAAAGTTGCCCCAATGGTTCTTTAGGAAGGTAGAGAAACAACTCAAAGATTCGAGACATAAAGAGACTTCTCAAAATACATCAGGAATAAATATATTGTGGGAACTATTTTGACTTGGTTTTTGACTTTTATAACTGTTTTTATCCTTGTTATTGTTGCTAATTAAATCCCCTTCAGTTTCCCAGTAAACCTAAGAGGTACTAGTACAATAGGAACAAATACCCTCCAAGAATTGAAGTGCACTTCTTAAGAACCTCTCCTCTGCAGAATAGCTACATCCATAGAAACATTTGATTCCAGCCTTTCCAGATTCTTATCAGATAAGGCAAAGAAAGTAAAATTTGTACATGAGTAATTTCCTTCCATGACCACTTTGTTACATGTTTCCTTCTGGTTCCTTAAAAGTTCCCTTTAGTATTTATGCATCCCTGTGTTGTTCTCTTATCATAAAATCAGTTCATTCAAACAAGCCTTGATAAACCACAAGATGTGCCTGCAATGATACAAAATGAGCAGTAATCTTTACCCCCACCCTACTGGTTGAATAAGGGTGCAATCCTATCACAATGGGCATAAGCCTTGAAGAGGTTTACAGATATCCTATGCAGAGTTGGAGAAATGGCAGAGGTGATCTTCACATACCGGTTGAAGTGCTATCCGATTTCCAAAGAAAATATCTTATGGCCCTTCAGAAGCTTTCAAAGGACCATAGGATTGCTTCCCCTCTCCCAACAGTTAGAAAAAGCCTCAGTGTTTCAACAAAAAGACAGAGATCTGGAAGGTAAGTATATGAAAGACACTGACTGCTGGAATACATGAAACCTAAGTACATGGAATACATGATGCCTCTGGGCTGGAAAACTGAGGACTAAATCATACAAGGGGGACTGGCTTCCAGCCGTGCTTTTTCTGTGACAAATACCATTTTGTAGACCAGCTCTTCACAAGAATAACAATCTGTTTCTCTTTGCTTTTTGAACAGTATTTGTTGAATGTTTTCGCTCAATATATAAGAAGTTTTATTCAAACCAACCGTAAGAAATTCAGCCGTTCTTGAACTTCTTGCACATGACTGTACCTACTCCCTGGTCTTACAGTTTGTGGATCATATTCTCCATGCTCTGCAAATTTAAGAGAAAAATATATAATATCCAAAGAAAAGACTAGTTCCACAATGCTATGCATCTTTAATCACAAGACAATCAATCCCAACATTCTTAGAATTGTTTTCGACATTACATTGTTGACTGACTAGTCTACATACTTAATTCAGCTTTAAACAAGAGCTATGTGTTGTGTTTTATTCAGATACACCTTTTATTTCTGCAGTAAACTATAAAATAATATATAGAGCTATTATAAAGTGACAGCTCAAATAATTTACAAGGAAGTTGGAACACCACAAAATTAGTAATGCATTATCAGAATGATCTTGTCCTCCAATACCACCCTCGGTAATCCTTTGCTCTTTATGCAATTACACTATATTTACAAGATGATTCTATGCCTCTTGACAGTGCCTGGGGTGCCATAGTATACTTCAGATTCCCAGAATTGAAGTAGAAGGCAGAATTCCAAACTTCCAGCTAGTGTGGAAAAAACTACACTAACTGCTTCACCAATGGTGGAAATTCAACCTCAGAGAGGGATAAAAGGGGGCTGGGAGGGGATGGCTGCCAGGATACAAAGAATCCTGATGGTGCCACAGTCTTCTTTCCTCCCCTGTGGAGTGCCTGAGCTAAACAGCCAAAAACAGCCATACAGCTGAATTACACAGGGGAAGGAGCAGGGAGATAGAGATTACCTCCAGTGCGTCCCCAGCTCTGCACTGGATGAGCACCCAAGTTCTGGGGTTTATAATCACCCAAGTTGCAACTGATAGGATTCTACCCTTACACCTTTAAAATGTTTTGCACAATTGCATGGCAATGTAAAGATTTATGAGAGCAATATATTAGCCTTCAGTATTTAACAATGTGTAAGAATGAGATAAATAGCAATGAGTTTGTTAGCCTGTAAACCAATACACTGAAATCAACAGAACTTCTGCATAGGCATACACAGGATTACAGTTTCTGTAATTCAACACAAAATTAAAATTAACCCACCTTTAGCATATTGCCTCATGCTTTCCATATATGCTGAAAGATTTTCTGCAACTAACGTTACTAGAGCATGATTGTGCTGAAGTTGATTGATTAGATCATGGCGATAAAAGACATGTGGACTTCGTTGAGTTTGACTGCAATTAAACAATATAGAAATGTTACAGGCATGTGTGAGTTCATATGACACAGCAACCCACCCTGCAAATAAATTATACAGTGTGAGCTGTTTCACAAACTACCCACAGCACGCCTGACAGGTGGCAGAACTTATTCTGGGTTGTCACCACCCTCTTTGCTTCTTAGTACTCTTGTAGGTATACCAGGGGATTCTGTGACATGACCCACCTTGCTTCTCTCTCTACTGTAACCACACCTTTTTTCCAAGTCACTGGGTTTTTTTTCCCCCCCGGCTCCCCTGGAAATCACTTTTCATATTCTCCAACAACTCTTCTCTTCATTCTGACAACCACCAACTGCCCCTCAAAATGCTCAAGAGACACACTGGAGCAGCTGTCATTTTTTTATCACCCTTTTTAAGAAAAAGTTTTTGCACATGAGATTTGTTCAATTATTTTCAACATTTTAATTGCCAATCCAAGTGATACATGGGTGTGCAACTCATACTATCCCTAATGTGCAGCTCTGCCTCAACAATGCCCCAAATAGAGTCTTTATACAAAGTACAGGAGGCACCATTCATAGGCAATGATAAAGCAAGGCTGCAAACAAGTTAACTTGTTGCTTTGCTTCTCATTTAACAGCTGGAAAGCTGGCATGTGAAGCAAAGCCATTAGCCTGGAACACAGAATGGAGAGGCGAGCATAAACAGGTTGCTTACTTGTAGTTCTTCAAGTGGTGATCTGTACATTCAAACATAGGGGCTCTACACCTCCACCAAACCTCAATTTGGGAAGCTTCCATAGCTGAGAAGTTTTGGCACCATCACCAAAACTCACCATCACCTTGTATGCCACTATCAGGTTCCTGACCATTCCCTTAGTTTGCCAGAATGGCTAATTGTGGCCTCAGAACGGAGGAGTGTTGATACCTAATTTGAAACAAGTGCCATTCACACCCCTTTACGTGTGACCACGATACCGTGATTATTCAAAGTATTACAGTTACATGTAAGCAGCCTGTTTTTCTTCTCCATGGTGTGTATGCCTTACACATATAGGAGACTTATGGGAGACTGACAAGCTGACTTCCTGGAGGCAGGTCCTTGTCACTGTTGTAGAATGAAGAAAGAGCACCACTCAACCAAACCCCAGTCCAGTCTGGCCCAAAATCCAGCAAAGTCTAGTAAAAATGCATGGTTCTAACCATGTAGCCACTCAACACAGCTCAGTTCCATTCAAAACGCACATGGCTTCTGGTATGGCAATTTCTGTCAAATAAATACATTACGGTGAGTCCTCATCTACCTTATTCACCAGATCTGGCACCATGCAACTTCTGGCTCATCCCCAAAGTCAAAATGACCATGAAAGATCAACATTTTGAATCGATTCAGGACATTTGAGGTAGGCATGACAGATACTCACAAAAGAGGACTTCCAGAACTGCTTCAGAAAGTGGCAAGAGCATTGGGATAAATGTGTTCAAAGTGAGGGGGAGTATTTTGAGGAGGATTAATGGCAATGTGTCTTTTACTGTTTTTTTTTAAT
Organism: Varanus komodoensis; assembly: GCF_004798865.1. Classification (NCBI taxonomy): domain Eukaryota; kingdom Metazoa; phylum Chordata; class Lepidosauria; order Squamata; family Varanidae; genus Varanus; species Varanus komodoensis. The sequence goes on along the minus strand of NW_025335941.1, from coordinate 8,231,786 downwards.
TTAAACATTCACCATATTTTTTGATCACACCTCATATATAATCACTTCTCACTAAGGTACAGTAAATGCACTAACATAACATTACTACTTCAAACTTAATTCATTTCAGGAAGCCATATTTGCTGTTTAAGTTCATCAAAATGGGTATTGTTTAGGGTTTAGGAATGAATGAATTCACTTTCCGCTATTTCTAATAGGCAAAACTGATTCAGTCTTTAAACAATTTAGAGTTCAAACAGCATCCTAAAACAAATTAAGTTTGAAGTATGGGGCATGACTGTAGATGTAATTATATGCACTGTGTATTAATTTTTCCCACTGTATTTCAATAATACTAAATATATGAACTTTGCAACTTACATACCTAAACCATTAAAGAAATGAAAACTTTAACTGCTCACCTCAAGTTTTGTGGTGCTTCACCAAACAAACTGCAAATTTCTCTAATTTGTTTTAATGCAGGAATGACCCATTTGTCATTTGTGCGAAGCTCTTCTATAAAACGATCTATCCACTGTATTTTTTGTGTATCTCGATCCTGAAAAGTTAAATATTTTATTACAGAATGCAGCAGACTAGAAGTTTTCAGGAAGTCTGTTAATTTCTGGCTCCCTGTTTTAATCATTATGTCACAGTTTGGCACTAGCAATGTGTATTGAAATGTAGGTCTATGGGACCAGCTGACAGTTTAGTCAAAACTAACAAACTTTTTCCCACTTTTTGTGTTTAACCTTACAGGATAGCTGGCAGAATACCAAGATGAATATTCCAATTATAATAAAGTTCTTTCCCCAATACCCCAAACTATAAAACAGAAAGAAACAATCAGAAGGCTCATTCATGTAACACTGAACTACAGTTAATTTACAAGTCAACCAACCTGGTGGTAATGGCTTGGGTTAGGATATATTTTATAAATTAAATTATATATATTTTTTATACTTTAAAACAAGATATATTTTACCTGTGAACAACTATAATCTAAGATTTTAATGTGTGCACTGAGAGCCTGGTCCATGATATCAACAGGAACATCATCACTATGTGCTAAATTCCATAGAAGATTCAGTACTTTGTGAGCCATCACACCATCTTTGTCATCTTCTGCAAGACGACGAATTAGTTCAAGTAGCTTTTCACGCTGCTTTTTGCTTGCATTTGTCCAACTTGCCTACAAAACAAAGAGAAACCGTCATTAAAAATCAACAGACCTACAAATCAATGGTAATGTAAAGGTGTCATATTAATAAAATGCTATTTAGGAAAGTTCTTATTTTAAAGTACAATTTAAATAGACTAGACATGTATAAATCGTCTACCCTTTCCAGAAATACTGATTAAGATACCAGCACTGAACGGTTTATCAAAAATGGGAAGACCCACGGTATTTTAGATAATTTTACAAGACCTCTCTTGAATGAATTTGTAATCAGGGTATTAATTATGCTGACTATATTTCACAATACTAAGAAATAACAGAAAGCTGGAATGAAAAGCCCTTTCTTGATTTAGAATGAATTCATGAATTTTATTTCAGGTGAAGGGCAAAAATAGTATTAAAGCAAGTTTTGTTTCTATTTTTACATAACTGTCAAATCTAACATTTTCTAAGAATCTAAGATTCAAGCCTAACTAGCTGCAGATTTATCTTCACTGGCTTTTATCCATGAACTAGTTATATGCACACAAACCACTGATGGGATTTTAAGCAGAAACTGAATTCTGGATTATAGTCACCATAGCAGAGGTTTCTATGTAAGCCAAGTGTGAATTATTTGTTTAATTAAAATGTATAATTTGATATAGTTGGGAAACAAACTCCAATTATGTTCTAGCTAAATAATCTACAACTTTAATAACTATCCGTATTTCCCATAAGATCAATTATTTGGATTTTTTTAACACTTAAGTAGCACTTTGGTCTCAAGGTGTAAGAAACTTAGCAAAAAGTACGTCAGTTTGCCTAATCAAAGTATTTTCTCTGTTATTTCCTTAGAGTAATACTTATGTTCTGCTCTATCTTTATGACTCTGATGAATGACAGAAGTAGATAGTTCAGTTACCTTAAAACAATCAAACAGATGGTCAAGCTGTTCAGGAGAGAAATCCCAGGCCAATTTTGCAAGAAGGTCATGTACATTCTTCACAATGGCTTCATGTTTCCCTGCCTTGATAAGAAATAATATTTACAGCAATTGTGGTTATCACTACACCAAGGTATCACTGTTCCAAATATCTTATACTTCTATTACAACCATTTGCCCGTAAGGTGTCCCACAAAGAGTAAATCACATGCACTTGGAGTGGCATTAAAATATTTCACATAATTCTTATTCACAGACTATGCAAAGAAAAGGTATGGCAGAACACTACTCCAAGAGGTTTTCAATCTACATTAAATGTAGGAAAAGAACAGAAGAGGGAGAAATAGAAATATTTGTAAGCAGGAGGAAGAATATGATTAAATTACATATATATTGCCTTCATTACATTAAGGCAGGGTGCCCACACCCCCAGGAGGTCCTCAAAAAGGAAGGCTGTCTTGTGATTTGCCAGAATTGACAGATTGCAACATTTTTTACCAAAAATTTATCCCAAAACTAAATTATTATTATTATTTTGGTTGCATTTGCATTCAGTTCTTTGTCAATCAAAAGAAAATCTAGGAATTGCCTGAATCCACAGGCAGACTTGCAGATCACATCAACATGAAAGTCCACATTTTGACAAAATCATGAACGAGACGCAGGAACAAAGAAGTCATTGAATTTTCACACTTGGGACTGATTTTACTGTTTACATTTTTCCCCCTAATTGATCAATTTATATTTGAATTTTATACACAGAGTTAAAAGCTTCTTCTTAGTCCAGTCTGTTTGTCCATGTACTGTACATGGTTCAATTTGCGGTTCAAAAATTAGAAAACTGACTATCTTCAATGTGGTATTATTTTTGTAGGGGATGTGAATGTAAATTAAATATTTTCTAGGGGTGTGGGGCACAGAAAAGGTTGGGAACCACTGCATTAAGGTACAGCATCTAGGAGAGGATCCAGAGGTTTTCTGGAAAAGAGGAGTTTTAAGGAGAATAGGGAAACAGGACAGTCTGAAGTCAGATTCAGGCATAAAGGACAGCAATGAGAATAGATGACTTCAGAAAGCAGGGGTCTTGAATGACTGAGTTTGGTGAAACTGTTAAAACTAAGTCTGCTAGAGCTAAGGAGGTACATCCTCTGTTCTTTGTGAATTCCCTTAAGAAAGTTAGGGTGATGGATAATCTGATCATTCTGTACCTATTTACAGAGCGTCATCTTATAAACAAACAACTTATAGTGCTTTAAGAATATTAGACACTGAAAAGTAAGAATGACTATAGGTAAGTTTAGTTTAAAGGCCTGAAGTATAAATACTGTCCATCTTTGCCTGTCACAGGGAAACGATGCAGAAGTACTAGCATTTTACCTCGCTGACCAGCACCAACTCTGGCAATCCCAAGTGGTTCTTTTGCACCTTTGATGATCTGCCTATACCTATCATCATCCCTCACTGCTTTAATATTTTGCCTCCTTTTTTGCTCAAATTCAATGCACCCACTCTGATCTGCCTTTTCTTTTTTTCACTATGCTTCCACTCCACTGGTGCCTCCTCCTACTCTTCTTTCTCTTCTGTTTAACTCTAAATTTTGTTAGGAAATCAGACACAAAATTTTAGCTCCAAAGGCAATAAATTAAACATCAATGGAACATGACTAGCGCAGTTTGAAAAGCCAAAAAATTTCAGCTCAGTCCACTTCTCAATCACTTAAACTAATTCTAAAAAAACTGAGTAATTGCACCTTCTTTGTGTACTTGGCACTTTACAGAGTACAAGAAAGCAAGTATCCTAATCAAGGAGTGTATGATCTAAAATCTAACCCAGGGAAAAAGAAAAAAAGGAGGAAGGAAGTGAAGGAAGTGTTAAACAGAAAATGATTGTTTCTGCTACACATGCTTAGGCTTAGTTACAATATTAGATGCAGTAGGTCAGTAAGAGCTGAAATAAATTTATCATATTTTATTATATTTGATGACACAAGATAAATTGTACCAATAACATAATGAAACTTTCTTGGGTCATTTATATTAATTTCTTTTGCCAGGTAACACAATATTTGTGTACTAAGTAAAAGTTTGTATTTGCCACAGAACAATGTAGTTTAATAATCATGTGATTCATAGAAAGAATGGTAAATTCTTTAACACCCATAGTTTAATAGTTTAACACCTATACCAGAGTACAATAAATGGCTTAAACTCCAAATGAGACTTATTGTTACTATTATTATTATTCATTACATTTCTCTACCACCCGAAGTTCTCTGGGTGTTACAACATTACATCACCAATCCAGATTACAACCAGTCCAGACTCTACTTAGCTTCTGAGATTAGACAGGATTAGACCCTTCAGGCTACATGGAAGTGCACTCATGTGCTCTTTCTCTCTATGTGGGTGGGTGGGAGTGATGCGTGTGCAGGTGATACAAAATAAAATTATAGCTGTTCAGTCTTTACCTGGGCAGCCCAAATGTTATCAAGGTCTTGCAGAGTGAGAGCCTTTTCTTTGATGACAAAACGAAGAATTTTCTCTAATTTTTCTACATATTGAGGTTGATGTAGACTATCCCTTAACACAATTGATAAGATGTTATTCTGTTGGATCCATTCCTACAATTTAAAAGATGGCAAAACTTATTAAACATAAAATAAAAACATGGTTGTTCCATTTGTGTTTATTTCATCTGACAGCAAGTAACACATTATAAAACCCTCAAATGGAACTAAACATTTTTATAACAGTGTGAACCAAGGGGTTCTAATACTGGCCACCACAGTCTATCTGTTCTGTAAGAAAACTTCTCAACCAATTATTCCAGTTTTCACATCATTCAAATGCTGTGTATACATGTAGCTGATACTACAATAACCAAGAACCAGTTATGCAATCAACCTGCCCATGGTCTAGATTCTGATATCCAACATAATATGGTTGTGTAGTTTTGACAGATGCTTCAACTGTTCTTTCCAAGAGCAGAGATATGAGAGCAACATCTTGAACACAGATGTTGCATGAAAGCACAACTTAGTCTATACATTTCTCCAACAACCTTGCCTTTTTCTTTAAAGTCTGCACTTAGCACTTTTTTGTCCCTATAACACTACAACACTAGATTTGAGCTTAAAATATAAAATACATGCTACTATCAAAGTTTTCTGCTCCAATGAATTACTATGAGTTTTATAACCCTTGAGGTAACCTCTTCAGTAGTAACACCAAAATTAATGATCTCCTTGAAAACTTGTAGGAAACTTTTTTAACATCAAGACATTTAATGAAGAATGTTTTGTTTGCAAGCCTTTAGTTCTAAAGTTTTGGTCATTTGCTACACCTGTCTCTTCATTAGCTATTTTGAATTTAATTTTATATGGTTCTTAAACTATCTTTGGGATTAGCATTCTTTAAAAACAGTAAGTCATTAAAAGATAATTATATAAGCCACTGTCTCTTTCTATCGGCTGAAAAGTATAATATGGACACAACTACATCAAAATCAAATTGTTATGAAAAAGGCACTTTGCAATTAAGATGCAAAATTACTGAAATAGATTTGAACCATATAACTGCAACTGAACTTACTGCCATTCTTTCTGCTGTAAGCCATTCTTCCTCTTCAGGATTGCCATGTCGATGGGTATAATATGACACACTAGATATTACCTTGTTAACTTCATTTAGTGCATTCATTTTCCCATTGAAAGATGAAATTTGCAATAATCTGTGGAGAAATATATGCATAAGAAAAGCACAACAGGACACACACACACACACACCTGTATGCTATTGTTGTTGTTACTGTTGTATTTTTAATTGTGTTTCAACACATTTGTTTTATTATTGTTTTAATGAAGCTTATTTGTGACTATATGCTGCTCTTAGTTCCATTTTTCTTGATAGAAAGGGAGGGTCCAAATCAAATCAACTCAGTCAACTCAAATCAAATCAGAATAAATGAAATTACAACAGACAACAGTCTTACCTAAGTATCATTTTTAATCTAAATATTTCTAAGTTTTTTACAGTGTCCTCTTGCCCTGGAACTCTTGAGGCTAAGTTCTTTAGAGATTTGATTATCATAGACAAAGCATCATTTTTGGCTTCATTCTTGGCTTCTTTTTTCAGTTCATCATCAGTTAAGTTTTCTAAAAACTGTGGAACCATTTCTATAACTGGAAGGAAGTATTTCTTCACTGTATGCAGTGTTAGAAACTCGTAGCACTGTCCAAATGGCCTGAGGAGGGAAAAATATTGTAAAGGTAAAACTGACTCAAAATAGTTTTTCAGGTTAAACTTAACAGAAAAATAAATGCTGCACTTTGGAGAGTTCAATGAAAGTAAAAATCATCAATCTAATGAATACCAAGTCAAAATACTCCCATTTCATCACCCCATTTGCAGAATGGATTTCTGTTTTCTGGGTTGCATGCTCAAAATTCACCTGTATTGGAACTCCTCTTGGCAGTCCCCACTGCCCTTATGGTTTCCTAAAGTATCTACAATGTTAAATGTGACACAATGTCACTCTTACAGCATCTTCTGGGGTTATCCCCCCACCCATCCTCTTTAAAAAAAAATGCCATTATTCCCTAGAAGCCCTTATCACAGCAATACCACATCATCACATAGCATTGCTTCAGAGGGCTCGTAAAGGAGAAAATTGATAGATCTTTTGCCTGACGATCTTCTGGCTATAGAAAGATAATAACACATAAATGTTAGATTGAAAACTATGAGGAAAGATAGCCAGAAATGATGTAGAATAGGCACTTCAGCAACAGTAATCAGTATATCAAGTTTTTAATATACCAAACAGACAAGGTATTGCAAGAACAAGTAATCTTCAATGTTTGAGCCTCTGGATTCTTAACAAAATGCCTTCAGCTGATCTGTATGCACCTCTCATCCAAGTACACCAGAGGAAACAAGATCTCCAAAATAAAGTTCTTTACGTTCATACAGATACAGCACTGCATCCGAAAAGGAAGTGTGACTGCATAGTATGTCTGTAATACTCTCTCTTGCCCCAAGTCAAAGAATACAATCCAGATCTACAAACTATTTTCCATATAAAAACCAACACTACTGTTATCAAAATCAGGAAATCAGTTCCAGGAAACTGCTGAAATTTCACAACTTTGTTCCTTGTCATATTACCATATCTTCCTAAACAATGTAACTGCAAATTAAGATAAACTACTGAATAGCTGATCATGCTTGATCAAAACAAAACTGAGATCTCATTAAAATTTTGTGCTGCAGCTAATTTGCATGTTAAATATTAAAAATATATAAATTTGATCTAGACTGAAAATCTTTAGTTCAATTTTTTAAACTGATTTTTTTGTTTTTTGGGGGGGTTTTTTTTGGTAAAGCTGCTGAAGGAGATACACCTCGATTAGTTACAAAGAAAGTAAACCGATGTTGCAAGTTGTCAGATTTAATCAATAAGTTAATCTCACCACAATAACTGAATTACACTTTTCAATAATGATAAAAGTTGGCATTAGCATGTACTATTAAGAAACTAGAAGACCTCTGAAGCTAGTATTTGGACTTAAAGCTCACCAAAATGATACCTGCTCTGTTTTGTTTCCTTTTCATGAACATTAAAAAATTTGGATTTTAGCTAGTGGTGGCTTCTATTAGGAGATAATGTTTTGGTCTTTAGCACATTGTAGCATCTAACTTTTAATGATCTTCCATCTACTCACTTAGGTCCCCCTTTGTTAAAAGCTGCTCTCAAGAGATGAGAAGCAGAATGGGATATGGGACAGATGACTCTAACAGGCAGCAGTAATCACCAAAAATTAGATGCCTTTACTTGTGTGAAAGCACTCCACACTCATTCAAAGCCACTACTGGAAACAACCCATTATCTGAATGAAGACACCTACTTTCACTTTCTTAGAAGTTGAAAAAATTCAAGACTGGACAAAAACTGAAGTTTTCTACACATTTTGAAAAGAGGGCAAATATACATACATAAAATTGCACCTGTGCCAAAGTCCATCCTAAAAAAGATGCTTGAATTAACCTGAGGAATTTGTTGCTTATTCAGTTGACATGTCCCAAATACAGCCTTAGAAAAAGAACTTACTTGATGAGAGCTGCAATAATCTGAACATTCAGTGCTGATCCACTCATAAAACGATCATGTAGGATTTGAAACCCATTTAATGTGCCAAACTTGTTGATGAGATCTACTAGCCAACCCTGTAAAACAATTTTTCCTGCTTTACAAGTAATTTCTACTACCAAACATATTTATGTTGCAAAAAAACCCACAAACCCTCTATATATTTTTGCTTGGAATTAGAACCTTTTAACCATGATAGTTCTCTTACATGTTCTTACTACTATCCTTTAACTTTTCAATTAGTTTATGTTTTGAAGAGCTATGTACCAGGAACTTAGAGTTTTAGAAAATAATATTACTATCTTGAGACAAAATGAATATTTCCTTTTATGTCAGAAGCCAGAAGGGAAGAATGTAACTGTGCAATAATGATTTCATATGCAGAGAACAAAAGAGGCTCCCTTGAAGCTTCCCACCATACAATTTGAGCTCCTACCCTGCAAGACTCTCTAGAAGAAGGTTTTATAGCAAACATAGAAATGTGTACATTACAACAAATTCAAAATATATGAATGTTGTGAATTCTAACTTGTGGGACTGGTAGAGCTGTGCACTTGCAGTTGCATTAATAACTGTTAATGATATTCAGGTTTTACTTTTACCCAGGATTTTCAACCAACTTCAAATTCTGGATGAGCGAGAACCAGAGTTAACCTCAGTATTAACCAGAGTTAGAACTGGTCAAAGCTAATTTCAGTGAAGACCTAACAAATGAAGCTGATTAAGGCTGATGGGAGAAGAATGAATAAAATTTATCTAAGAAAAGAATGGTGAGGATGGTCAATCTTATGACTCACTCCATCAACCAAAAGCTGAAGATTGCTAAGTGTTACTTATGCATCAGTCTCTGAACACTCCACAGACATCTTTTGCTCTGGTTCCTTAAAGATGAATTTTGATTCAAACTACGGATATTCCAGAAATGCATGCAAACAAAATGATCAGGTTCCAATGCTGTAATTTTATAAAGTTAGCCAAGTGAATTTCACTGGGAATAGCTAAAACAAAATAGCAGCATAGGCTGAAGTGTTCTGCCCTCAAGCACTATAACATGATACTGGATGTGCAGAAAGTTCATATTTACAATGTAGAGGGAAGATGTGTTACCAAACTGTAACATGGAGAAAGTGTCGAAGGTTGCACAGGTATCAGAGATTCAAAATGTATTTTGGTGCTGCCTTGCATAGTTTTCTGACTAGCCACAATGCAGGCTGTAGCAAAAGGTTTAGTAAGCGCTAATGTCTTTATGACTAAACACATATTGTACTAATAATGAATAAAAGCTGTTTCTGCTTCACTGATTTTCTCTATTTCTACATTAGCCAACACTGAAAAGTCAACCCAAAACTCCTGGAAGCTGCTGTCCAGAGGTGTTAACATGAGGATGTTCAAAGATGCAGAGTTCAAAATTTCAACCAACACACCTTGGGTGACCTTGGGTCTGGGGGACGTGCATAAAGTTCATCTTCAGCCAGCTGAACTCCAGCAGGGACAGTTTCAGAGGGACGTGTACCATTATAAAGATGAAATTTGCAATGAGGATTTAAGGCCATTGCAAGTAGTTCAAGAAGGGGAAACCAATCTTGGGCTAGCTTTGCTACGCAGAGTTCAACTAGGCGGTGGGTGTTGTTAATGATACATCTCTGTTAAGAAAAAATAGTTCAATAGTTTTGGTTGATACTGAAATCCCAACTTAAAACAGCTTTTTACAGTAAAGAACATCATTAAAACATTTGTTTGTTGTTGTTGTTTGTGAGCCGCCCTGAGGCTTTGTTGCAATGGGGCGGCATAGAAATGTTTTAAATAAATAAATTTATTTCTTTAAAATCATTTAAGAATAGACAGTAAGAACTTCACCATAAATGAGTAAGGAGTCAGTTTTTCCAGGAGTCACAGGCAATAAAATTTGTTTTGAACATACTAAGATTGCTGATATCAGATAATTACATGAACAGGAAGCTAATGAAAACTTACATGAATCTCAAATTTCCAACCACTCACTGCTTCATCTGTAAGGATTTTTGTGAAAGAGATTGTTAGCCCATCTCGAAAAAATCGCTGACATGCTTCACTTTTAACATCAAGACCTGTGTGAAAAAAATCAGTAAATTAATTAGGTTGCCATGGAAAATCTGTCACAGCATGCCACACACAGAAAAGCATTCACTATTTGGTTTTGAAAAGCAGTTTCCCAATGCACTAGGAACTAAGCTGTAAGGATGTATTATACCTTAGCTGCATTGCAAACATTATAAGCCAATTCCTGTGGTTGATTTTTCTGTGAATATTTCTATCATTCAGGATAGCTACAAATAACTCCGAAAACTGCAGCTCTTGACTCAGTTTGCAGGATGCAACCACCCATCATGGGTGATAGGTGGGCAGTTGTGTTACATGAAACTAGATGGCTTCATACAGCATAGCCTGTTCACAGCCAACAAGCCACCTCTACAACTCATAGCTGATATTAGAGGTTGTTGGATTCAAGTTGGGTTGTTGTGTCATACTCAGGTGACTGATCCCTCTGTGGTTGTGAGAAGTAACCTACTTAGAAAGAGCAGTAAACCCCCCTGTCACACTTACTGACTTCAACTAGGACACTAACAGTGTCAGCTAACTCATGCCAAGTGACATAGTGGAATGATCCAAGTGGAATGATCCAGGTGACCCCACCCCCCCATGATTCCTACCACTCGCCCCATCAAGAGATCATTTTTGGTAATCTTTGACTTGACAGGCACCTCAAAGTGCCCAAGTAACACCACAAGCAACAACCTTCCCCTTTTCAGTACAAAAAATGTATTTCATTTTTTTTCATTTAACTTTTTTCAGTTGCATTTGCATGGATCCAAAATGGCAAGCATCACTCAGGGATTGGCTGGTGTTAGGGAGAAATGTTGCTGTTAAAGATTGTAAAGAGTTTTTCACTTTGCTGTCTCTTAACAGCCGCTGAAATGTGAGCTCTCAAGTGAAAGCAAAACCAGAAGGGATATTTGCTCACAAAAGAGGGTGGAGATTTGATCATTTCTAAGGGAGCTGGACCTGATTCTGGGCAGATTCCTCACATTTTTCCACCCTTTCATGAGGCTCTAGGATCTCAAGAAAGTAGAAAGGTACAAACCAAGTCTTTTATAAGACCACAAAAGTTTGTCAGCTAGTTGTCAAAATTTTGGTTCCTCATGAAAGGGTTGCTTTAAGATGGATACCCATTTTTTTTGACAGAGACCTATGCACTCATACCTCCCCTTGGGGGGGAAAAATGCTTCACCCTGTCATGAAACCCCTTGCAAAGTGGTTGGGATTTTGAGAACAAGCTGCCAAAAATCTGTATTCCTATAGAGCAGGGATGGAACTCATGCTTTTCTACTTTCCAGGACAGCTGGAATCTGAGGAGTAAGTGGGAAAGTTAGATGAAACTGAAAAAAATCAGTTCCCCCCCCCCCCAACCCGAGAACTCTAGAGGATTATCCCACAAAGGGAGTGATCTGCTCACATAGAATGCAACAACATACAGTTTAATAGCAACCCGAACTCAATCCTGAATATGGGTTTTCATGTTGTGTGAACCTAGTCAATAGGTGATAAAGCTGAATCAAACCATGTGCTTTTTTTCTCCATGTGCTTTATTCTCTTAAGTTTCATTTTTCAACTTACCTTTTTTACTAAGCTCAATAGCAGCTTCAAGAAGAACTTCTAACTCTCCTTTAGGCAATACAGGAACAACCCATCGAGGTCTAAAGAAAAAGATCAGAATACAGTATTTCAATTTTACACAAAATCTGAACTTTGCTTATAAGTTTCACCTTACACCTGAAAAGTATAAGCCACAAATTAGAACTCTGCATAAGGAACATCTGGGAAACTTATTTCTTCACAGTCCTTTGTGTGCTAAGCATTTCATATTTTAGTTTTTTAAATCCTAAAATAAGGCATCTCAGAATGCCAAGAGACATTAATTGAACAGCTTAAAGTTATAACTTGTTATAATCAGAAAAGTGCGAAAGACCTTTCAAGTAATTACCTGTTAATCATGTCATCCAATTTGGCCAAGTCAGTGTGTGGAAATGCAGGCTCTTCATCTTCAAGTTGTGGTGGAGCATCACCTTGACCCTGCTCATCAGGGGGGGTAGCTGGGGAATTCTCATTTGAAGAATCAGGTGAGGAAGTCTGAATCAGAAATTACATAATTAAATGAACCATTCAAATCCAATAATTATTTCTTAACTGTTGAACTAGCAATGCTACATGCACTTAAACCAAACTAGTATTTCCCACTAATATATCCTATTTCCGTATGTAAAAGATCTGATAGTTTACCCAGCTTTTTTAATGAAAGAATGATGTTTTCCTGTTTCTAATGACCTTCAAGGGTAGATCTGCTTTTTGTTCCCCATACCCCTTTTCAAAGATGCACTTCTCTTTCTCCCCAATCCCAATGCAACACAAAACATTTCATATGTCTCTCATTTTATCTATTTATTCTAGGTTTGTATAATTTTAATTTTGTATTCCTTGCAGAATACTAGTTTTAATGCCACTTCTCTAAACTTCTTCTGAAATCAAAGTAATCAGAGGCTTTAACATGGTCCCTACTTCTCGGTCTTAACTCTTACGATTAAAAAGTGTGAACAGTTTAAGGCCCCTGCATAATCTAACACATGAAATAGCACAGGTGCTATCTACCATACTGGAAACTTTCTATAAAGCTCGGGGTCTGTCAAAACTAATCTGACAATTGAACAAGCAGTTTGTATTGTGAGTATGCTCCAAAGTAAAAGCAGCAACAGGGGAAAGTTTCTGTTCCTAGTTGCATCAATGATTCCTGACAAGGTTTATATTGCTTTAATGTAGGTGAATTGTTTTTATATTTACCATAGTCTTTAGATCCTTAGGCTACTGTTTTGATTTTTAAAGAACTTCAGTCTGTAACATTTTAATAATCTTCCCACAACTTGGGGGAACAACACTTTCACAAGCTAGTACAAAATCCAAACTTAAATTGCTACTAGTTCAGGTAACAAGCCCTCATGGATACAGATACACAAATCTATTTGCTTAGGACAGGAGCATAATGTTAATCCATGTGGCAAGTTCTTAAATATTATTCTCTCTTTCATTACTTTAACATGTCAGTGTAGTAAAAAAAAATCAGTTAAGTGATAGGAGAGACTGCTTCCACTGGAGGCTCTAAAGTGAAGCTAAATCAGCAGGACACTGATCCAGTTATCTTTTTTTATTTAGCAAAACTGAAGTGCACCAAGCTACTCTTTTAATATGCATACAAGTAGTGTAAGTGGGTGACACATAATGTAAAACCAATTTTGTTCATTTGTGTACAATAACTACCAAATCTTAAGTGCTGGATTGCATATTTTTGAGTTACTATTTGAGGTCCCAATCTAATCTTGAAACATTTCAGCCTGTTTTATACAAGTAAGCAATGGTATGATTTTCCTCCACCAGAAGGCCAAATAATACTTGTAATACAAGTATTAATGTATTGCAGGGGTGGGCAAAGTGTGGCTCACCAAAGGTTTTGGCTTACAGCTCCCAACAACCCTAACCAGCATAGCCAATGGTGAAGAATCATGGGAACTGTAGGCCAAAACAACTGGAGGGTTACAAACAACTCTCCCTAGGGCAGTGTAAAAAAGAAACAATTTAAGGCACTGTACATGTAGGTATCTGCACTTGAGGCATATACATAATTGTAGTATATGATTACTGAGAGCAAGTAAGAACCTATCTGTGTACAAACACACATATAATATTTTGCATACTAAAATACATAGATATGGTTTAACAACAAGCTCATTGCACTTCAACAGAGATTTTACAACTGTATTTGTATTCTAGTAAACATACTGAAAGAACTACTATTGTACAAATTTCCAATTTTTTGCTGGAACCAGTATAAATACATACATCTATATACAGGAGAAAAACATTTAAAAGCTGATTTCCTTGATGTTTTAAAATGTTTTTGGTTACAAATAGCTGTGCCTAGATGTTATGAGAGTAACCACGAAGACCTTAACTATGGAGACATGTTTTAACAGCATTTCACTTCAATTTCAGCAATGGTTCTATTAACTGAACTTCTATTCTAATAAACCTATTGAAAGAACTATGAGTAGGGATTCACAATTTCCTTGTTCTTGCTGGCATCAGTATGATAACACAGCATACCTGATTCTGCTGCAGAGGAGGCTGGGACTGTCCATCAGGAGCCTGGCCCTGGCTGTCATTCCCTCCTACTGGAGAGCCACGGGTCGTGGCTGTCATACTCGAAACAGGGCAGATTTTTGCAATCTTGTCTGCTTATGTAGTTGTTGAGAGAGAAAAACTTATAGTCCGCTTAATAAAGTTGAAGTACCAGCATATGTCTGTTTTAAAAAGCTCCAACTCAAGAACAAGCCATCTTGCAGAGACCATTGCATAACCTGAAAAAGACATATCAAGTATCACACTGATTTTGTTTTAAATTACTATTATTAATAATAAAAATCCTAAACTTTGACTTGAACATGAAAAGAGTCATACAGTCCTAGTACATTCACATCCATAAATCCACAGAATCACACAGTTTAGGCAACTTAGCCCTCTAGAGGTTAAACTATGAGGCTAATGGAACTTATTTCATGAGGGATCATTCTTGCGACTCCATATTCACCTTTCACTTCTCTCGGGATAGCAAACTGCCTTCAGCCTTCAAGAAAGCACTTTGGAACTCTATCAGCAGCATTATATACAAAGAAAAGGATATTTAGCCTGCATGCTGTGGCCCTTTTTAATTGCTTTTATAGATGTTTAATTCATTATGTTTTAATTGGTTTTAATTGTTGTATTCTGTTAATATGTTTTATGCATTGTAAATCATCTAGGGAGGCCTCAGCAATTATCGGTGGCCTATAAATTCATGTAAATAAATAAATAAAAATATTGTGCCACCATGGTACATCTGAAAAGCTAAACCATGGCCATTGTTACCAGGAGTGTCTTCACTCAAACTGTGTATTTCAAATGATACACAAGTGAATTATGTAAAAGCTCTATAGCTAGGATTTTGACAATAGAATGACTGAGGATGTGTGTTCTAATGACAATCTGATATATATGCACGTAAGATTAAAGTATGAGCTCTTGGGAGACAGCACACTCACTTCCAGTGTGCCCACTAATTAGTATGGGTTGTTCAGTTCATACTTCTGACATATAAACTGGGTTATTCACTTGTTCAGTCTGACAGTACAATAAGGAAATCATAGCTCTAGATGGATCACTGAAACAGTACCAATACCAATATTAAAAATCTGCAATCCAGCACACACCAACCTGGTGTACAATTATCTCTCTTTAACTAAAGCATGCTTGTGAACAAAAATGCTTACTAATGAAACTCGCCATTGGAATTAAGAAGAACTGCCTTCTTAATTCAGTTTACCATTTTAAAAGTACTACAAGAACTAGTACTTTTGGGTAAGTCACCAAATAAATATAACATGGTATAAAAGAATTACAATTAATCAACAGCAACTGCAGGATGACAACCACCAAACATCTGAATAATATACCTGTGTCTGCAACCTCGTTAATTTTATAGTATGGAATCACTTGTGTTTAACAATGAACAAATCTTGTCCAACTTGTCTTTTAGTTCCACAACTACATTTAATTAATAAAGCCCAGCATCAGCATATTGTAACCCTTAGCTTTGAGCTACCATTTACAGTTTTCTAGATTTGCCTGAACTATAGATCCTATTTGCATGGTAAATATTACCCACCACGGTTTGTTTAAGCCAGTGAGCTGCAATGCATGCTAGGCTGCTTTTCATTACTCAAGCCACATCTTCTCACGCCGTGTGAATGTGGGGATTCTACAATATGTGAGGGTTGCTTGTTGGGTTATGTGAGGGCTGTTTAAACCTCACATAACATACAGTGCTTGGGCTCAGACGATACAACAAGCTGTGCCTTGAGTATTCAAAGCAGCTGTCAGCATAGACCGCCTGCCTGTATTTTCCCTTCAGAGGACCATGCAAAAGCTAAAATAACAGCTCATAGCTTCCTGCTGCTACTACGTCCTTCCTAGTTGGGGCAGGTGTTATATAAAAAGGAATACCCTGAGTGCCTCTAAAAATGTGACTACCTAGTATCTGCTATGGTCTTCCCAGTTGCAATATATTGCTACGAAAGTTGGACCATAAGGAAGGCTGAGCGCCGAAGAATTGAGGCCTTTGAATTGTGCTGGTGGAGACTCCTGCAAGTCCCTTGGACAGCAAGGCGATCAAACCGGTCAGTCCTAGAGGAGATCAACCCTGACTGCTCTTTAGAAGGCCAGATCCTGAAGATGAAACTCAAATACTTTGGCCACCTAATGAGAAGGAAGGAATCCCTGGAGAAGAGCCTAATGCTGGGAACAATTGATGGCAAAAGAAGAAGGGGACCACCGAGAATGAGGTGGCTAGATGGAGTCACTGAAGCAGTCAGCGTGAGCTTAAGAGGACTCCGGGGGATGATGGAGGACAGGAAGGCCTGGCGGAATGTTGTCCATGGGGTTGCAATGGGTCGGACACAACTTCGCGACTAACAACAAGTATAAAGCAGTTAAAGACACACATACTGTGGACTAATGCAAAACAACCAGTCCATAGGTATGAACTCAATCCTTCAGAGTTACTATTCCCATCAGAATACACTTAATGAGTGAGGGTAGTTGTAATGATTTAAAGTGTTATGAGACTGTGTAACTTTAAATGTTGGTATGTTTCAGAAGGGCAAGGCTGCTAAAAGAGGGAGATGAGGGAGTGAGGATTGCTTGGGAACTGAAAGTGTATGGACAGAATTTGGAAGTCTGAGAGAGAGAGAGAGAGAGAGAGGGAGGGAGGGAGGGAGGGAGGGAGGGAGAGAGAGAGAGAGAGAGAATTCTCCAGAATTTGAGCAGGCAGTCATCTCTTTAAAATCCTAATTAGTTCTGTGGAAGGTATTTAGGATTCCTAAGGACAAAGAGAAGTAAGTAGAATACTTAGAGAGCATATTAATGACTAAAGAGAGACAAAACCTAATGTTTCCAGGTACTTTAAGGGTGTGAGAGACAGAAATTAACAGAAACCTGAGTGCAGGAGAGAAAGGGTGATCTGTGTGAGGAGCTTTTGTGAAGACAAAGAGTGATATATCTCAGTCAGAAGTAGTTATTATACACTGTTTTATTTTCTAAGAAAATATGTTACAAAACATATTGAGACCAATGCACTTCTTGTACAAATAAAGTTTTATTTTATTCATTGTTAACTCAGCATCATAGGCTGTTTATCAGTGTCTCATCCTCAGGACCACATAGTCCAATGAAGGAGCCTCACAATTTGGGTATAATACTGTGGGAGGTTGATTAATAAGCCTGGAATTAAAATTCCTGGAGGCAGCATTAAATATCATGAGAATTAAAGACAGACCACATCCAAATAAGGAAAGGAAAAAGCCAAATCAGGCAAATTCAAACTTTAAACATTAGTATAGTTAGAGACTATCTTTACTGAACACATAGGTCTTCAGGTGTGCTAACAATCCAAGTTAAGAGTTTCAACCATTTCACTGCTTCCAAGTGTTGAAATTAAAACAATTTCTAAGTAAAGCTTTAAATTTATTTCAATGTTACATTTAAAACACATTGTTTCTTTTTAAAATTCCAAAGAACCACATTAATGTTCAAGCACCAAGTCCATGCAATTCAGAATCCTGAAAAGTGGCATGTGTACTAAGGGGAACTGAAGAAGGTGCACCTCAGTTATTTTTAAAATGTATTAATTGGAGATGTGTGAGGCATCTGTTCCATATGGAAAATCTGCTGGATTCCTTTGTTTCGGCTTCCCAGATTCCAGTCCTCTTAGCGGTGGCTTAGAGTCCAACTTCCTGGCAAGCACACACAGGGTTCATGGGGCACTGACCAGGAACTGAGCCCCGTGTGCTATGCCAGTAGTCCCATTCTACTGCACCAACTCATATGTGATATCTTTTAGATAGAAAAATTGCTCAATACTCTTACAGAAGCCTCTGCAAGAACGTGACACTGTGAATGGATTAATTGAATTCATTTACCAAATTTAAACATTGTATGAATATACAGTCTCATGCGACATAATTAAAATTAATCCTTATTTCATGATGATTAACCTTTGGTCTATAAAATATCGTAAGCAGTAACTTATCTTTAGATTTTTCCTCACAAAGCATTTTATTTTAAAAATCCAATTTAAATCAAAAATTTCAATTTAATAAAAATAATCATTGATTTTTATCCACCCTGTCTGCTTCTGTCCCCAGCAGCCATGAGTGGGAAAGAAGGTTGGCTACTGGGCACAACTGCTCACTGCATCCCTTTTCCACATACCCCATTGCTGGCAGCACAAGTGCAGTAAGTGCAGAAGAAGGGTGGCTGCCAGGAATGGCAGCTGGGGAAGCTTGCCAGTTATACAAATGGGGCTCTGCTAGCATTTGCAGGACTGGGCTGAGCATGAGACATTCTGGAGGGACCAATTCATCCCAACACTAATGTTAAGTAAAATGTGTCTGTGTGCTGGAAATCTGCAGTATCATATCCAGTCACTATATGGCACACTTTCTTAAACACCACACAGCTCTGTAGCAGATCCGATTTGAAGCCAGAAGGGAACAGTTCAATGGGTGCAGTTACACAGATATCTCTTCCCCATGCTACAGGACAGTGCCCCCTCTGGAAATTGTTTGGACAGACCACTTCCTTGGGAGCTGTGAATTGCACCAGCATGGTGTGTCTTCACTCAGACAGGGTGGGCTCAGCCTGTGTCACTAACACCAACACCTTTGTAACTTTGCTTGAAAACTTTTCAATATTAAACTAAGGGTTGTTCATAGAAAGCTGGATCAGTCTGCTAGTAATAAATACATAAGGTCAAAACATCAAAAAAACCCCTACTAACACAAAAAAATAGTTACTACCAAAAAGTAAACTGCAGAACATATCCCAAGCAGGCTATAGTCCAAAGGCCTGTCCAAGTAAAAATACTTTTTGGACTTTTCAAAAAATACTTACTCAAAGCTATGGAATTTAATAAGATGAAATTCAAATGTATTTCCCCATGGAAACACTTTCCCATTTTCTATATTGATGTCATCACTATGTATAACCAGAGAAACTAAAGGCAGTACATATAAATGTCTTGTTTCACTAATTAAAACAGAAGCAGTGGTGGCAATATGAAAGCAAGGCAGTGAGCACTCTGAAGACAAAGAGAGAAAGCAACTGCCCCTTACTGCTAGCACCAATCTATGGTCTTGAAAACATGTCCATGGATGGAAGTCCCTTAAACAGCACATACAAGCACCTGAATTATTTTCCTCTGATCATATGGAAGGCCTCTGCAGAGTGCAACTCATCTTAAAAGTCAGACCTCAAGACTGTTTTTCTTGGGTCAGTCTTGGCAAATGGATAAGTCAAAGTAAAATGAGGTGTGCTTTCCAAATAGACAGAACTTTTGTGGAAAGAAAAAGGAGGCAATTATTCTTTATGTGATAACTTCTTATTCTTAGATGCAAGAATAGCCCATCTTAGTGTCGGGTGATTCCAAAGCAGAGGACTTCAAAGTTTTAATCAGCAGAAGGCCTTGGGCCACGTCTATTACTTTATGTACAGCATCACATAATTATCATGCATACACTAAGTTTCCCTTAAGCAGATCAAGGGAAATACAGTTTTCTGGAAAATTACTGCTATACTGAACACATCTTGGGACATCCCAATAGCACAACAAATCTTAGTGACTAGAAACACTAAGTATTTTTCATCATTTTATACTATTTCAACAGCTGTTTCTTACTCCTGGAGTAAGAAAGGAAATTTGTCTATACTTAATGATTTCATGATTCATCTCTGGTGCTTAAACAAATGCAAACTGACCCTAATCACTGCACTCAATACTGGAGCATAGAAGCAGGGGTGGCTCCCTCTGCCCTCTCTGCAACAAGTTTTATTTCATAGAACAGAGAGTTTGTTATTATATTGGCTACTGGTAAAATGGAATCTTCAGTGCTACTTCTTCTTGCTTTTTGGCATTTAATCTTTAACTCATATCCAAGCCCATATTAGATACACATCATGTAGCAATTCACAAATAGGAACATTTTACTGTAAATAAAGGTGCAGCTAAGGAAAACCATGGTTTCTGCTTCATCAATGTGTCATGTAAGCTTCTAACTCTTGCTCTGTACCCTCTTATTCTTAGTTTCAGGAGAAGAGTAACATATTCTGCTTTCATTATTACACTAATCTCATTTTACCATAATGTGCAATCTTGTGGAACTGGATTTGATTTAAACCAGGGATACGCAAACTTAATTTTTTTTTAATTTTTGGATTTATATCCTGCCTTTTTCCTACAAAGGGCTCAAGGCAGCTTACATCATTCTCCTCCTCCATCTTATCCCCACAACAACCCTGTGAGGTAGGGTGGGCTGAGAGTCTGTGACTGGCCCAAAGTCACCCAGTTGCCTCCATGGCTGAGCGGGGACTCAAACCCAGATCGCCTGCGTCCCAGTCCCATGCTCTTCACCACCACGCCACACTCAAATCGATTGAGTCCATAAAGGGAGCCACAACCTGGAATTTACAAGACCTGAACAGAGCTGTCATGATAGGACATTTTCATTCATAGGGTCACCATAAGTTGGAGGCAACTTGACAACACCCAACAACAACACAGACTTCAGATATGTGGGACATTCTGTGTTTTTTGCTAGAATCCAGAAATGTACCAACTAAAGCCAGGTTCAAAATTGTGGCTCAGTGGATGGAGCTAATTAATTATTGACAGAAGTGCACATGTGTACGCTTGCTCACTTGCGCTCTCTCTCTCTCTTTCTATATGTATGTATGTATGTATGTATGAATGACACAACCTGTTTAAAGTATTGTAAAAGTTTCAAGTATTGTAAAGACTTACAACTAAGTTACTGAAGATCAGAATTTTTATTACAAAGTACAGAAGAACTTTCAACAGGCTTCTAGAAAGACCAGCTCAAAAATAATAAGCATGCATATTTTACAAGGTCTTGAATAAAGCTCCACACACAGAGCCCATACATGTGATATGCAGGACCACTAAATAATATTTAACATAAATGAGCCATTTTGTTACTTGCAATTTACTTGCATTTGTTTAAGTTCTAGAAATCAAAATATCTTGCCAATCTAATACAAATCACCCACAGATTCACCAGTATATTCCAACCTACCTTCTGTTCCTTAATATAACCATTAAACTATTGTTAAGTAAGAACAAATGTTGCTCTGCCTAACCACAATTTAAATAAACCAAAGTTCCCAAAGTGTACACAGTATAGAAAACTATGGTTAGTTTAAAACTGAAAGTAGAAAACTTTCAACTGATAACATGTGTTGGACTAGAATAACTTTCAACAGGAGGCTTCATCAGTTGCAAATACTTCACTGAAATACTGCCTTTATCACTGTATCTGACATAGAAGCAACAGCAGCAAAAACCAAATTCCCACCACAAAAGGAATTAAAAGGAAATTTATCCTGGAACGCAAGGAAATGTATGACTCCACAATACAGGGACTGTTCACCTAACACAGTATCTCAGAATACATTTCCTGTTTAGCATAGTTTAACACTGACATAAGCTATGTTCACTGGGTTTCCATGGCGCAACAATCCCTGAGCAAGGGACAGAAATATAATTTGGTGCCCACAGGTGGTATGGTTTGTTGTGGGGATGCTGTCTAAGAAGATTCACAGCGTGGGAAATCCAAATAACTGCATGTGTAAGGAAAACCTGTGCTTGCATTACATTTCCACCAAAAATTTGCATAGTACTCTAACAGGTAGTATTTCTATAGCAGTTTTTATATGCTTCCACCTGTACAAGAGTTTGTGTAACCTCTTGTATAAGTAAATAACATAATTAGATTTCAGTATCTGTTGTGAGTACACTAGCATACATACAGGACAGCCTTTCTCCTGTATGCAGCAGACATCTCCTGCTGCATGCTTTTTGATCTAACTCACGTACGGAATGGAAACTTATTTAAAACTGAGGATATTAAGCTAAAACACATGCAAGTAATATTTTGTGAGAGTTAAAAGCACTGGTCCAGCTCATATGTAATAGAAAACTATGATTTCTTGATAAAACAGCAAGCCACAGTAACACTCAGGTTCACAGGTTATCCTTCTCATTTGTACTCCAAAGGCTTCCCTTGGTTTTTGCTTTGGTGTTTTCCATCACCAAGCACATCTGAACATACAAAACTACCTTACACAAAATCAGACACTGGTCTACCTAATCCAGTACGGCTTGCTCTGACTAGCAGCATGGTCAAAAATTCTGAAGACTCTTCTTTATCCTAAAAATCAAATAAATTTTGTAAGATTTCCATACACAAAATTATTGCTGATTCAGCAATTAAGTTTTCAAAAATGTCCATCATATTATTCAGTTCAAAAAGGGGAAGCTGCAAGTAAATCCATTCTTTATCAGAAGCATAAAGTGATTAGGATGTATGCAACATTAAGCAAGTAAAAGGTGAGGCTTTCCTACCCCTTCCCCCTATTGCAGCCCCCTGCTGTTAGGGTACTGATCCTGCAATCACACATTTTAGCACTCTGGTACTAAAAACTCCAAATCAGTGAGGTCATTTATTACCACAAATCCCATTCCTCAGAAATCATGTAGCTGATGGTATTTTGCTGTTGGCTCTCAAAATAGTTCCACACCAAGGTAAGGGATGGAACTAATCCCTAGCTGCTCCTGTTACAAGGGAAAGATTGGAACCATTCCTAGCTGCTCGTGCAACAGGGTATCCTAGAAATAGGACTGACTCCGCTCTCCACCCCCAAGAATTTGAGCCAACTTTGCCACTGAGATGGAACCTCTCAGTGCCGCTGAGTCCTGGTCTTTGTATCTGAGCAACTTCTAGTTACTCCTCAGACAGGTGAACAATCTAAGTTCTTTTGCTCCTTGGGCAAGGAAAAAGATTCTTGAAAAGAGCATAAACATCTGTGCATACCTGCAGAGATGCGGGCAATCCTGCCAATTGGGTTGGAACCTCTAGGTATTGCTCGGCCTTTATGAGTAAAGCACCCTGCATGGAATCTCCATGCTACATGAGTCCAGTCCATAAACCTGGTATCAGAACCAAGCCAGCTGGGTTTTGGCTCCCTTGATGTCAAAGACATGCACACAGCCCGTAAACATGTACAGTCTTCATGTAATGCCACTTCTCAAAAAACAAGCTGCTGCTACCCCAATGGCAAGCAATTTCCCCTTCATCATATACAACCTTTCCCAGGAAAGCTTTTAGATGGAATATGAGAGCCTTGCTTAACATTAAGATGCAAGCCAATTTATTTACCACTTTACCAATATTGGTCCATTAGATGATAGCATTGTGAATCATGTAATAATTGCTAACTTTATACATAAATGTAGATATTTGTTGCTTTATAAAAAGCCAACCAGGTATTATTGAACGCAAGATGTATTCTAGGGTTAAAGAGAATTCAAGATGCCTGTTTACCTATTCATTCAATGTGAAATGTGTTGCAACAGAATTTTAAACAAACCATATATATGATAAACAGTAGCCATTAATTGGTTTAATCAAAACTTGTTTCTAGCATATCTGAAAGCACTATGTTTTCTAATGATAGGCTTCCTTTAAAAATCTGCAATTTGTATAGTTATAGGGGACTTAACAGCAGAATATGTTTCATAAGCCTCTAGATGGAGAATAGTAAAACTCAAAGTTTTCTGCATCCGTCGCAATAATGTTTAATCATAAGCCAACTGTGTGGATAAACTATTGTTCAAGGCAAGTGTATTCCCAGAAAGCTTCTTTATCACAGTGGATTGATTTAAAAGCAAAACAATTTGACTCACTGATTTAAATAATTGAAATCACCAAGAGAAAACCTTGATTTAAATCAAATTTGCTATTTAAAATATTTCTCAAACAAGAGCTAGACAACCTAGACAACTTCCATTTGCACCAGCTAGCACCCTCAATGGTCTGGGATTATAGAAACTGTAGTCCAAAACATCTGGATTCTGTTCTTAAATAGTGATGCAAATCTAATCACTAAAATATGTTAATGTACAACTCAATGCAGCATTCTGCAACATCAAGGAGGGTATAATTTTGTGTGAGGGTTAGATAACAATTGTTATTTTGAAACCAATACATAATACTTGTTATCTGCATTATGCTCCATATGAAGCAGCATACATTAGGAAATGTAAAACTCTCTCACGCCCCAACACACTTTTCCTTTCTACACTGACTCTCAACATCCTTTCCCTTAATGTCCCAGTCTTAACTCCTTTGCCTAGTTTAGCCCAGCTCCACCATCTTGTATGACTTTACTCAGGAGAAAAAGAATGTTGAGATTGAGATTAGGCTAGAACAACAGATCCATTTTTATGCAATAAAAATGTGAATTAATGCCAATGTGTGATTTGTTAGTAGCTTTTGAGAAGAATCTAATAATATGTTTAGCAGGTTTACATATATAGGTTTATTATGAGATTGAATTGTAAATATATTGTTTCTTAAATGAGAAAATGCATTTTTGTTATTTAAAAACAAACCTTATTTAAACATTTAAAGATTTTCGTTTTAAAATCATTGATTTTCAACTGCCACACACTTCACTGAAAATTTGGCTTGGGTGGACTCTCAGGGATGGTGGAGGACAGGAGAGCCTAGAGAAACGTTGACCATGGGGTCATGGTGGGTCAGGCATGACTTTAAAACTAAACAACAAGTGAATGTTGTGAGTTATATCCAAGGAGATAAAATTTTTGAAAGTATGTTGAAAATGCTAAACATAATTTACCTGCACATCTGTTGAAATCTCTAATATTTTTGACGGCAACATTTTATAGCATTTTAGTGTTTTGCATACTACCCAACATTGAAATACACTTAATCACACTTCTAAAAACCTTCTGCCTGCTCCAATGGGCCTAGCCCACTGGTAAAATTATGCAGAGCAGTTCCAAGTTTGCTATTTCTGCTTACTGATATCGAATATTTTACTAAGATGAAGAAATTTTACTTTGGGTGTTTCCAGAAAAGACTCTTATCATGCCATCACCCTGCCTCAATCATGGAATTTTACAGGGATGCAGACATTGTTGCAATTCACTTACAATCCCCCTACTTCTTGTACCATTTCCCTGCACATGCCTTCTGATCTGCACTAGGAACCCTCCAACAGAAATACCCCATCACAAAATAGATTAGATGTACATACAATGAAAAAAACAGTTCAATTCCTGTGTGGCTTGCAGGATACTTACTATACTCTGAGTCCCAATCCATAGTATCTCTGAGCAGTTCAATTTATTGCTACTGCCTTTACAAAACTGTTCTAGAAACTTAACAGTGTATTTGAGCACCTAACTCTTACTGTTCTCGTTCCCTACTGTAAATAGAGTGTCAGCACCAGCATGACAATGGAGTTATATCTGCCCTTTTTTCCTCTCGAGAGGAAGCCAAAGCAGCTTACAAAGCTCCATTTTATCTACACAACACTGTGAGGTAGGCTGGCCACCCAGTGAGCTTCATGGCTGCATAAGGCCTAGAACCTGAATCTCTAGGATCCCTGGCCCAGCATTCTAACTACCACACTGGCTCTTATTAGTGTGTTTTCCCATTAATTTGGGTAAACAGGAGAAGCAGAGGGATCCGTACTTAGTGGGCACTTCCTGCACTAACTGGCCAAGAATCTGAGAAGCTAGTGCACTAATATCAACTTATTTATTAAAGGCACTCCAAGAAAACAACAGTCCACAATGACTATCTTTCTCATTCTCTTTTCACATTCTTTATTGATTCTTTCCCTCTTTTCTGATATATCCTAGACAGCCCATTCCCTTGTATTCTGACCAATCATGAGTGTGATTTTTCATAGACAGGTAAGGTACCAATCAAATAACTATGTCAGCTATTCTGTATAACAGTGGTTCTCAACTATTTTACAGTTGGGGACTGGCAAAAATAGAAAAATTATTTCAAGGACCACTGAGGCAGAAATAAAAAGCTTTATATACATAATAAAGTATTTTGTGTATTAGTTTTTAAAAATAGTACCAAAAAAAAAAAGAAAATGCACTAAAATAACCAGAAACTGAGCAGTAAAAATGCTAATAAAAGAATAAAATATTGAAATTAAATGTAATTGAATACCATTGCCATTTTTAGAGAGCAATATAATAAGGCTACTGCAAAATCTGTTGTTGCTTCTTTTCAAGAATACTTGATCAAAAATTTACAACAGCAAAATACAAAATCAATATAAATGCAATACTATACTTATAGCAAATACCAATTTGAATACAGTATTAGCAGCAGAGCAACACAAAATCAATCAAAGTTACTTAATACAAAAATATTCATAATTTTAAATAGTGAAATAGAACGAACCCCACACCCCGATACCCCCATACATACCAGCACATAATGGCTGAGAAAACATTCTTAGTACAAGCCCACCTCAGCATTTCCTTTCCCAGTAAAAAACACAGCAGAAAAAGGAAACTGCCTGGTCTCGGCTCCCTGCCCAGAGGACGGAACTGGAATGGTGCGGCTCCCAGCTGGTTCCCACTGAGCTGCCTCTCTCTGGGGAGGAATCTGCAAGGAGAGCACAGAGAGCCCCACACTGGTCCATGGTGAGAGAGATCCCGCTGTCATGTGGCGGACAGGCAAGAAATGCTGGTGGACCAGCACCAGTCCGTGGACCTGCAGTTGAAAACCACTGGTACATAGGGAAGTAATAAATCTAAAAACTCATTCCCCAGGTATAGATTCTTACATAGTCAAGATGGCAGTATCCACACATAAGGGAAGATATTAGTAAGTTCACGGGAGCCTCAAAGATTGCAGAAGTACAAAATCTTCAGGGAAGAAATCTTGAGACACAAAAAAATCAAACCCTACTCTATGAAGACTGAGCATGATAGAGGTCAGCGGATGCTGGCTAAAGGGGAAGGAGGTAAATGGAATTAAGTATCCTGGTAAAGGTTGTGGTTGACTTGCTAGTTTAGTGCACAGGAGGGTTCTCCGGTGCAACATGTTGTGGCAGTATACACTTGTTCCATTCTATTATGCATAAGATCCATTCAAAATCAGTTGAATATTAGTTTGGTAATTGGAATGGTTTTGTTTCATAACCTGCATTTTTGTACTGTTAACAACTGCTATTTGTTATACACAGAATGCACAGGTATGGAGACACAAGACACCATACAAGAAAGAAAAGCAAGCAAAAGCCAAAGGCTGTGAAAGTGCTGGCATATTATTATTCACATTACATTTATATCCTACCTTTTTTTCCTCTTGTGAGGAATCCAAGATGGCTTACACAGCTCTATGTTATTCTCATAAGAATAACGCTGTAAAGTAGGTTAGGCTGTGCATGAGCAGCTCACCCAAAGGCACCACCTTAGCTTAATGGGGACTAGAACCTGACTCTTCCAGGTCCAACACTCTCATCATTCTGGGTCTCATATGTATGATGTTTATATTGCTATATTTTACATTGTATTTTATGCGTTGTTATAAACTAACCAGATAGCTTTTGGCTTTGGGTGGTCTAGTAATAAAGTAAATAAATAAGTATATGAATTCTGAGATTTTCCATGGACATAACAGAAGCTTTTCCTTTCAATTAAGGCAAACATGGTTAATACACATAACAAATGTGTGAAATCTCAGAAAGGTATTGCTATATAGATACCAAATTAACTCAGATCATATTTTTTAAACAGAGAAAAAGAATGTCCCCTCCTTACTGGGTAAACCTCATCTCACTGTCCATATACCATGTCTTATATCAACACATCGTTTTTTCAAATTTGCCATATATCTCAATACAGTTATTTTATGCGCAAAAGTGTGTACAGTCAAGGCTATAGTTTTCCCAGTTGCAATGTATGGCTGTGAAAGCTGGACCATAAGGAAGGCTGAGCACCGAAGGATTGAGGCCTTTGAATTGTGGTGCTGGAGGAGACTCCTGCGAGTCCCTCAGACTGTAAGATGATCGAACCGGTCAGTCCTAGAGATCAACCCTGACTGCTCTTTAGAAGGGCAGATACTGAAGATGAAACTCAAATACTTTGGCCACCTAATGAGAAGGAAGGACTCCCTGGAGAAAAGCCTAATGCTGGGAACAATAGATGGCAAAAGAAGAAGGGGGCGGCAGAGAATGGGCTAGATGGAGTCACTGAAGCATTTGGTGTGAGCTTAAGTAGACTCTGGGGGATGGTGGAGGACAGGAAGGCCTGGAGGAATGTTGTCCATGGGGTCGCGATGGGTTGGACACAACTTTGCAACTAACAACAACAACAACTATTAGTATCATATTGTAGTTTTCAAGAGGATGTTGCTCTCAATTCTCATTTGATGTGTTCTGGTAAAAGGCGTGTAGTAGCCTGGTAATAGTGTGGTGAACTTAAACTTGGAAAAAAAAAACCTTGTGAAATGTTCACTTCACGATAAGTGAACTAAAGTTGAACTACGAAACTGGTTTGACAAATGTCTCAGTCTTAAACACATTTCATGTATTAGTTGTCTAGGAATACTATCTAATGCCAGTTGTACTACACTGGGTAGGATTTCTATATATGAGCTTACAACATTCACTGTCAATGGAACTGAATGCTGAACTAAACACAAGGTTACAATAGCATATTTTGATAACAGCCTTATACAAAAATTAACACCAAAACAAGATCCAAGTACATTTGTTAAATTAGAATAGAAAAATGTGTCTTTTCCAATTTAGCTACTTAACCAGGCAAATTCAATACTAAATTATTATATACAAGCGCAGCCTAAATTGAGACTGAATATCAGAGAAATCTGGATCAAGCTGAAATAATACGCATACACTTCAACACATTGTGCAGAATTGCCATGCTTTCAAGTTACCAAATTAACATGAGGATAGGGGGCTTATTACAAGCAGAACAGACCAAAAAACTATGTATTTTAATTTACTGTCCATCATTAGTGCCTATCACAATATGCATAACTCACTTGGATACACTAAGATGACCCAGGTGTAGTACAGTGGTTAAACACTTCAGCTTCGATATGAAAAATTAATTTCATCACTCTGCCATGAAACTCAATATGTAGCCTATGTCAACCTAGTTTCCTCCATAGAGTTGCTGTAAGATTAATGTACTTCTCTGAACTTCTTGAAGAGGGATACAAATATACAACTATTCAATCCAATAGTTCAGTTCCTGGAATATGATTCTGCTCCCCCAAAGGCTGTTACTTCTTCTATGTCCAAATAGTCATATGTAGAGGGACAAAGTGACTGAGGCTGTAAATTTCTCTTCATATCGAGAGTCTCTCTGTTGCTACATTATACATGCCCATGAGTTAATACAAAAGATAATGCTTGAGATTTTATTTCTAAGTAAGCACAGCATGTCTTTAATCATGGTGGTCCACACTCTTTTTAAACTTGCTACCCAAGGAAGCCCACCTAAGCCAGGCAAACTGATTTTAAAAAATGCAATGATAAAATATGTTTATTTGTTTTATATGAGAACTTGAGGGTTGTGTTGCCACCAATTTTTAAGGCTGACTATGCTGCTTTATTAGACTTGTGATTGAGTTACCCAAGCATCTACTATATAGCTGCACAAGAATCTACAAAAATTGAATGTACTTTTTTATAAAAAGGCAAATATGACCAACTCAGTGCCTGCAGACCTTGATCTTCCTCTATCGGAAGCGGCAAACAAGCCTCTATGACTGCTTCTGAGCCAGCATTACCCTTCCTCCCAGTGGGGAAACAGAAGACAAGAGAACTTCCACATTTGAAGAACTTAAAAATTGTATTTATTTTCTTTTTTTAAGGTGAAAATGAAATGCTTAAGCTTGAAGAAAGTCTCGGTATTCATATTTGAAACACAATCAGACTGATTCTTCAACAGAAAACCCTGCTTTTCATGGGATGAAAAATTAAAACAAATGTCTATGTTTGACTCAATTTCTTGCCAACATGTGTATGACAGAACTATTAATTCTTTATATGCAACTGTAAATGTGGGTCTACTGCATTTATGAGGAAACATAATTTTAACAGTGATATTTTTAATGAGAAATTTAGTATTTTATTTACAAATTGTTCAAAAACTGATTTACATTATAAAAATTGAATTTTAAAATATCAATTTTGATCCACCCTGATGTACTTGCAAATCAGTTTTTTGTGTTTTACTTTTGGAGTCAGAAGCACCAATTTCCAGTTTATCACATTTCTCATTTGTCAATAAACCGATGTTCATTTGTGGAGCAACCACATTTGTTAGGGCCAGAATACTTCCCGAGGTCCTGTAACCCATCAGGCATTCTTTTAACACCAAAGAAAATTCAGAGGCCTCGGGGGAGACATCCACAAGTTTTGCCTTAGCAACCAAATTTTGTCACCAAACCTTTCCCAAGATTTCTAGCAAATGTGGAGGACTTGGGAGAAGAAGAGGGAGGACCAGAATTGCACATGATAGGATCATTCCTTAAACACCAAGTCTGACTTTAGATATGCTATCTATTGCAGAGGACAAGACTTGTGCTTTTGAGTGTCTCTGACTAGCGAATTATCAAAATATTTAAAGTATCTGCAACAATGCTTATTTGCACAAATAAGGTTGTTAGTCTTCCATGAAGCTTTACTAAAGATCAAGAGTGCTGAACTATAGGCTTAGAAAATACCCTAACTTGGTAGCTTAATTTTTTACATTGAGTTAGAAAAATCCACACACAAGGCATTCACAATAAATTCTTGTCCAAAAAATTGAGGCATTAATATCTAGTTGAATTAAGCCAAGATTCTGCAAGCAGAAAAACTACACTATACTATATGCAATTGCAAAAAGACTGCCCTATCACCAGTGCCATGAATATAATAAAACATTTTCATCAACCTCTACCTCCCAACCAAGAAATGACTCTTAGCTTCTTAGATCCAGATCACTGCCCAACAGGGGCAGTACCCAGCTATGGCTCCACTTCTTCCATTATGCCCAATGGAACAGTTACTAGAATAAAAGGAACTAGTGCTTTCTGAAGGAGTGTTTGAATTGAGCCAAATAATCATTTGTGTAATGGAGCAAGTTAGTGAAGCTCCCTACTGTGACCTCCATGATTTGCCCCATTCCAGAAACTAGAGTTTTCACTCATTTCCAATTGCTTCAGGAACCACAAGCTTCCCATTGTGCTAGAAGTAGATTCTGCTACACAGGACTGTATAGGCACTGGATAATGCCTTATTAGGCAACATGGAAGTCAAAATAAAAAGCATGTTATTATATAAAACCAAACATTAAAGATTTCAGATGAGGAAAAATAAACCTGATTCTTCTCCTTGAAGCACATATTTCCTGACCAAGTAAAGCTTTCCTCAAACATGAAGAAATTAATATGTTTTAGATTAAGTTTAAATCCCACAGCTTTTTGAGTAATAACTAAATATATTGCTAGGTTCTCCCATGGTGTAATGGTTAGACTGCTGTACTGGGACTTTGGACCTCTTGGTTCTAGTGTCCACTCAGCCATGAAGCTCACTGGGTGACTGTGGACCAGTCACTGACTCTTAGCCTAACCTATCTCACAGGGCTGTTGTGAAGATAAAATAGAGAGGTGAAGTATTTTGTAAGATGCTTTAGATTCCTGAATGCATAAACAGAAAAAATGTAAATTAACCAAAACAGATTCAAACCTATTGCTGCTGTATTGTCACAAGTCATGGCATTACCAGTGTAGCAAAGCACCAAAGAAAATGCACAGGTCCATTAACTGTGCACTCTTGAAACACCATATTAGAAGTTATATGCAGGCAGAGTTGGGCCACGATAGAAGAACAGGCCAAAACTAATACTTAGCACTATTTTATGCACATCAACAGAAACAGATTTTTTTTTTAAACCCAATTTGAAGGTCCATAAATCAAGTAGTTCCAATAGAACATGGAAGGACACAATGATTACACAGCTATGGACCACAATGTAAAGTTAATAAAGAACTACAAGCAGAAAGCACTCTGAACAGAGATCACAGCAAAAGCTACAGCACAGGATCACACTGCAATGCAACCAGATTCCACCAACACAAGTACTGGTAAAACAGCCCTTTGCAAAAATACATGAAATACAGAAAGAAAACAGCATAAACAATGTGACATAAAACATTTAGATATATGGAACAAGTCTTGAGAAATATAATAGTTCAAATAGGATTAGTACAATGCAAGGTAAGGAACTGCTATTAAAACTTTATCTTCTATCCTTAACAATTTACTGCATTTGTATGAAATGACAAGCAGTCATGTTTCTAAGCAGTTATCAAGTTTTGTCCCAATCTCATAACAAAGCAACCAAAACCATTCAAACACAGGCAAGGGGGAGAAAGAAAAACAAAGCAGTGTGTTGGACTTCAGCTTCCATGTGCCCCAGTCAGAATGGCCAATGGTCAGGCATAACATGACTTCAAAATAATCTGAGGATGTCAGGTTGGACAATGCAGCCTTACCCTAAACAACTAACTCAAATGTTGCTATCCTGCTGCAATCCAAAACTCTCACACTTAAACGTTTCATTAAATTCAGGAACTTACTTCTGAGTATTTGGGATCCACATGTCAATTAACCAAGCCAACAACTGGACTTAAACTGCAACTGTGAAAACTGAACATATATCTAAAATATCAAAACAGACAAATTATGTGAACAGTCAAATCAGTATGCAACAATTCTCTGCTATCCTTCTTATAGCAAATAATAATATTTAAAACATATATTGGGATTTTAAAGAAACACATTTCCTAATTTTATAGATGCTCATTCCTTCTGATTGCGTTAATCAGGTATTTTATTGTCATATCACTGTAAGATGCCCAGACAGCCTTTTGGTTAAGGGGTGCAGCATATAAGTGTAATAAATAAATAAATATAATATTACCCAAGGTTGAAGATAATATGATACCCATAAAATAGTTATCTGACTTTAACTTTGAAAAAAACCAAGATTCTTCCTTTGTTAGCCAATTAACAGTAAATACACCAAGCAGTTCTCATCAAGCCATCTTTGATAGTCAGTATAAAAGAACAGGTCCCTAAGAAATTATTCTGATTCATAACAGCTTTGAAAAGTCATTTCAAGTATCACTTTTAAAATTTCATTATCCAGAATACCTTTTCTAATATCCAAAAGCCTTACAAGAACCTTTGGTCAAACCAGATAAAAGACACACTTTTCCTTTTTGGAAATTAATTCTGAAATCTGCTACATTCTTCATTTTAAATCCTACCTCCACGACTCCTCACAAAAATGGTCAGTCACTATAAATACTGCTACTGCTTCAGGTACCTATTTCTTTCTCTAATTACAAGTATATATAATTGTACATTCCCAACATTTTGGAATAACCATATATACTGATAATATAATGTATTTATTTTTCCTGAGATCTGTATCCAAACTTTCCATTTTACTACGAAGCCCTCAATTACAATAATATGAATCTCTTATAATATTTATCATCATTGTATGATTAATGCATTGCATTTATATCCCACTTTTTTGTAAGAAACCTAAGACGGATTACATAGCTCAGTTTTACCTTCACAACAACCCTGTGAGGTAAGTTAGGATGAGTGTGTGTGATTGGCCCAAAGTTAACCAGTAACTTTCATGGCCAAGTCAGGTTAGAGCCCAAATCTCCTAAATTCCCATTCTTCTAAAACAGTGCAGCCATCACACAACAAATGTGTTGTTTCCCTTTACTGGTTATTTAAGAAGCTAACCTACAATATGTCATTGAACAGGCTGGTTTTTATAAGGTAGTCTGAGTGTCTTATGTGTATCAATGACCTATAGGAGGGTGAATGTGGAAAATGAACAGTTGCTGTACTGCATTCTTGCAAGTACACTTTTATACCCACTCCTATACCTAACTAGGAATGCAACTACCAATGTTTTCAAATGGGACAGTCATCCAGGTAAGAATGCATAACATTTCAAATTTTAAATCAAATCATTTCAAATTTCAAATCAGATCATTTCAAATCAATAAGAATATGTTAGTAATTTTCCCCATAAACATATGAGAAAATTGCACTGTAGCTTATTCCATGTGATAGTAATAAATTGTTTAAAGCACTTGATAAATCACAGTGAAGCACCATCCTGAACTCCAGAATTGGTGATGCACACTAATATTTTGATAACTGGACCCATCTAATCTTCAAAGTAAATTTCCTGTCTTCTTTATGAAAAAATGGACTTCAAAACTAGAATAAGACAATACCTACATGTTAGAAATTATTAAAGTTATCTGCATCACATTTGCAAGTTCTTCATTTTTATCCATATTTTCTTAAGTGAAATAGATACTATTTACATCTTTGAACCCACAGCTATGTAGAACTGGTAAATTTATTCAATTAAGTTCTACTCTTCCAACGGGTTCTTGTATAATACAATAATTCTTGATTTGGTATAATACAAATGTTTTAAGAAAGCTAATAGGAGCTGATTAGCACACCATTCGTAAGTTGTTGTGGCATCAGTTATACTATACCAAAACTGGATGCACTTTAGTTATACTGTGACCATGTCCTCTCTTTTATATTTTAACTACTGGCAACTATATAGAATCACACCCCCAAATTTCAAGTCTACTTCAATACAGAAGTGCATCCAAACAAAAACTGTATCATTTAGCTATACTGTGCAAAAGTAACTATTTACACCAGAACAAAGTATTTTAGTCAAGCTCACAAAATATTGAAAATCCTAAGAAAACACTATTCATGTAATCCAATCCTAAACATGCATATACAAAAATCTCAAATGGGGCTTAAAACACAATTGTGCATAGGACTGCAACGTTAAATTTCTCTTTGGTTCTGAAGCTAGCCCCATCCCCCACTCCAGTAAACAAAATGCATCAGGCAATATTGCTATGGCTGCAAACATTGTTCATTAAAATCAACTGGAGTTTTGCTACTAACTTATGTCAAGATAAAATTGTCACCTAAAAGTGCTTACATTTTCACACACTAACCCTGGGTGTTCTAAAAGTATGTCAAAGATTCAAAAATATACATAGAAGATGGTATTTTTTCCTAATTAGAAAAAGTTCTTCAAGGATAAATCAAAGTGAATTGTAATGTAATTTTACAGAGTAACTATGAGATCGTAAAGCATCAAAAACACACAAAGAACCAATAGGTATTTTCGAACCTAATGGGGAAAAGAAAGTGAATTCTGAAGGCTTATCCTAAATGAAGGCGGATTTAAGGAGAGTGCAGCCATGACACAAACCACCTGCACCTATGACAATGTTTACAACGAAGACGAAAGCGCCGAGACTGGTCGTTTTAAAGCCGGATTCAGAAAGAAAGAGCTTGAGGAAGGCCTTGTTTCCTGGCGGAGCCCAGGCCTACACGATTCCAATCACTCCACCTCAGAAATGGCGTTCCGTGAGAAGTGAAACGAGAATCAAAAGCAACTAAATGCCGGGCGAAGCTGCGCAGTGAATCCCTTGACTTTTTTGCTCATCAGTTCGACCGGCTATTTAAGAAGGGGTCAGGCCAGCAGCCGGCCAGCCCTGCAGGTCGTGTCCCCACCCTCCCAAAGCTGCAGATACGGGGTGTGCGCGCCCCATTCTCCCGCAAGGCCCAGGACAGGCCGGGCAGAGAGAGAATGAAGAGTCGTCAGCCATTTTCCCTTCTCTCCCCGAAACACACTGGCACACGCATGAACAGACGTTTCTCTTTCCAAGGCACAGTGAAACACGTACGAAGGGACACCCACTGGAGTGCCGCCACCCCGGATTCCTCCTTCCCCACCTAGTGCCCCTTTCCTTTCTCAGGCGAGCCCCAGCAGCCCAACCCCTTTCCCGGCTAGCTCACCCCAACACAGCGTCCCCTGCTTCCGCCGCTGCTCCAGGCTCTGGTGCCGAGGCCCGCTTCGTTCCTGGGCGCTGCTGCTGCTGGTTCTGCTGGCGATGGGGGGAGGAGGAGGAGGCGGGTGTGGCCGAAGAGTTTCTCATCCCAGGCGGCCGCAGCAGCAGCAACCCACGGAGCTACGTCTCATACCGGTGAAGAGTCAAGGCACGGCTGCTCCTACTCTACACGCCGGCTTAGCCAACCCAGACGCTAGAGGAAGCCGCCCGCTGTGTCGTGAACCTGGCTGAAGAGCTCCTTTCGGGGGCGCCTGGGCGGCTTCCCCCCCTTTTTTCAGTTTTGCGTCACCAGCTGTTTGGGGCCGCCGCTTCACGGCGACGACCGCAGTACTGTCGTTCAGTGGCGAGGCCTGGGTTGGCGCTTTTTCTTGCCAGGCAGCTCCCGTTAGACTGGGCCGGGCCTGCAGTCTCTCTTCCTTCCAGTCCGGGGGAATCAGATACGCTCAGTCCCTGGAGAAGGACACGGAAGTACGAGGGATCAGGGAGGGGGCTCTGCTCGGCAAGGCCGGCTAAGGGGACGCAACGGAGCCTAGTTCTGGAAGAGGAGAAAGAAAACCTCAGAGCGATGAATAGCTAAGTTGCTGCGGCGGCAGAGACGGAGCGTCTGTGTCCCGGGCAATATGGCGGCTCTAGCAGGGCTCGGCCAGCAGCAGCAGCAGCAGCAGCAGCAGCGCAGACTCCGATTCAACGCAGCGGCGCCGACCCCGCCACCCAAACAGCATCCGCGGCGGCGAGCGTGAACCCCCTCCCTTTCCTGTGTCAGTCAGTCACTCCCACAGCCCCCCCCCTTCCGCGTCCCAGAGGCAGAATGGACGGCAACTGCAGTTTAGGCTTTGCCTTGTATGGGTGGAGGGCAGCGGGACGGGGGTCGCTGCGCGACTGTGGTGGGAGTCCTGGCGCGGGAGGATGTACCGAGGGAGGGGTCGGGCCGAGTGGTGACAGCGTTGACGGGAGGACAGCGGTAAGGACGGTGTCCGCGCGGGACCTGGCCTAGCCGGGCCAGGCCGCGTTAATGAGGCGAATGGCTGCGCGGCCGTTTCCTTTCGGTTGGGCTCCGTTTTGGCTCCATTGTGACCAGCGGTGCGAAGAGCGCCGCCGCGGAGAGCCCGGATAATGACGTCACCCTTCGTGCTCGAGAGGGGAACAGCTCCGATCCTCCCCTTCCCTTTCCCTCGGTCCCAGGGGCCAGCCAAAGGCTGACGCGTGGGTGGGGCGAGCGGGCGGAGGAGCTGGCTGCTGCTGGGCTGCCAAGGAAAAAGGGGACGAGCATTGGTTCCTCTGGCTACCTTTGGGGAAAACTTAAGCAAAATCCAGGAAAGGGCTCGCGGCGTTAATCGGCTGGAGCTTCTCCTCACTGCGCGGCTGCGATCGACAGACGTTGCGCATCGTTATTACCAGAGGAAATTAGTCTGCACTCTCTCGTCTGGAGAAAACCACCGGAAATAGCAGTGAAGACAACAGAAGTAATGCTGGGTATAAGGATATCAGAGCCGCGATGCCCATTTCTGTTATCTGCTAGGCTGAGAAGACACACCCATGATGATGATGATGATGATGATGATGATGATGATTTGTAGGAGTAAATAATAAACAAGGACATATTTTGTTCAATCTGGCAGGAGCATGTGTACCCAGCATTATTCTACAGGCTGAAAAAGTTGATGACCAAGTAAAACCTCTCATACTTTACTTCTTCATAACTAGAGTTAGACACACATACTTCAATTCATGTTCATTTCCACAAGCTTTTCCCCTACTGGATAGTTTCTTTCTGTAGATTAATTATAATGTATTGTTGTTCATTTGCTGGACTTGTTGGAATTAAAGTCAGTGAACTGGTTGACAAGGATGGTAGCATGCTAGTAGACATGAACATAATGGGGATTCCTTTCAGGGATTTTACCCCAGCTTCAGGTCTAAACTGGGGGTAAAATAAGAGCTGTGGTAAGGCTGGAACGATAACTTTTTTTCAGACATACTCTGATTATATTCAAATTTTCTTCAAAAAGCAAGCAATTTCCTTAGCTTGAAAAAGAACTGTAAAGGAGGTTCATACTCATAGTCTTGCAACTCTTTACAGTTAAATGTATGTAACTTCTTATGTTTAACTGCTCACTGATCATGCATTGATTCCTGACCAGCACCTTGGGAACCTTCATCATTTCTGGATGAAGATGCTAAGTTGCATGCTTTCTTCAAATGCAGCTGAATGGTCATCTGAGAAGGATGGTTTAACTTGGGAGTCCTACACTGAGCAGGGGATTGGATGTGATGGCCCACGGCCTCTTCCAATTCTACTATTCTACAATTCCTAGTTTTCAAACCAATTGTTGTCTTTTTAAGACTTCTGGAACCTGGTAGTTGATAAAATAAAGTCTGTTTCATTAACTAAGTAAACACATGAATGTATGATGTAATAGGGTCTAAATAAGCTTTCCCAAGCTGGAGCCTTCCAGATGTTTTGACCAGCCCCTCCCATTATCTCCACTGGCCGCGTTTCCTAAGCTAAAAAGTCCCAGTTGTAGCCATTCTTCATAGGGAAGTTGCTCCAGCCCCCTGATCACTTTTGTTGCCCTTCTCTGTACTTTTTCCAAGTTAATTATGTCCTTTTCAGGCAAAGTGACCAGAACTAAACACAACATTCTAACTGCAGACATACCAAAGATTTGTATAAGGAGAGTAAGTTCTATTTTCTATTTGGTTCCTCATTATGCCTTGCATGGAGTTTGCCTTTTTCACAACAGCTGTTCACTGGGTTAACATTTTCATTGAGCTGT
Source organism: Varanus komodoensis (assembly GCF_004798865.1). Taxonomy (NCBI): domain Eukaryota; kingdom Metazoa; phylum Chordata; class Lepidosauria; order Squamata; family Varanidae; genus Varanus; species Varanus komodoensis. The sequence goes on along the minus strand of NW_025335941.1, from coordinate 8,192,735 downwards.
CCACTACTGCCCAAGATCCCTTTCTTGCTAAGTTAAAAGTTGAGTTAAAGCTCAGTTGAAATTAATAAAGGCCAATATTATACAATTTTAAAGCCAGTGTGGTGTAGTGATTAAGAACACAGGACTGGGACTCAAGCAATCTGGAATCTAGTCCCTGCTCAGCCAACTAGGTGACTTTGGGCCAGTTGCAGACTCTCCACCCAACCTACCACAGAGGATTGTTGTGGAGATAAAATTGAGAGAAGATGGGAATGATGTACATTGCTTTAATTTTTTTACAAAAAAAAGGGTGGGACATAAATTTTAGGCAGAATGAAGGGCCTATAACCTTCAATATGCCCAAGACACAAGCATGCTAGAAGTTCAGCCTAAATTTGCATAGGACTGAACCCTAATCTTCCTTTAAAGTCATCCAGACTGGTAGTCATCACTCTTCCTTATAGAAGTGGAATTTACTTCATTAAGGAACTACTTCCTTTTTTCTGTCTTCAATCTCACACTATTTAACTTTACAGAATGAACCAGATTCTAGCAATGAAATCCACGTTCTTCACACTGTGTATCATTCTATATACCTCATATACTGCCTTACCTCTTTTTCTAAGCTAAATGCCAAAAGTAACCTTTCTTCATAGTGCATATGGATACAAATCTGACATTAGAAATGGCAGTGATCACAAACCAATGGGGAAACATTCCAGACTCCCACAACTGTCTATGACCTTACAGTGACCATTCTTGAACAATTGCAAAACTTGATATGTGAAATTAATATGGAATTGCTGAAGTATAATTCATCAAGAGAGTCAATTTCTAGTGGTTTGGCACTTATTTTAAATCAGACTATATTTATTAATGGATTCACCATTGCAATGATGTATCTGCTATTACCCAGCAGCACTTTGTGAATGGAAACTGCTAAGATATTTATCACTGCCTGTATGTTTTGAATTTCAATTTCCTCTGATAGTACAGTGTACATATTTGGGATACATTTCATGCATCTGATGAAGTGGATAGTATCTATAAAAGCTTATACCTGAATAAATGTATTAATCTTTATCAAATTATTTGTTGTTTTTCATCATTGGATTATCATTTTCTGCAATTTTACCAGCTGTATGATATCTGTTTATAGATAAACCAGAACTGGACATGGTATTTCAAGAGTGGTGCACTATTTATTTGTATAAGAGCATTCTGATATTGACAGTTTTATTTATGATTCCTTGCATGATCCTCAACATAGACTTTCGTTTTTTCACAGCAGTTCCACACTGGGAGCCAGTCTGCATATCATGCTACCATTCTCTGGCTTGTTGAACTCAAGAATTGCAAAGACAAAGGGAGTGCAAGAGCTGCACACCCATAGTTTCTCTTCTTGATTAACAGCTTCAACATTGGCCATGTTTTGCCATGTTTACTTTTGAGTTATTCAACCCATAAACAACCCAGAGTTTCTGGGTTTGCACATCACAAAACAACCAGGAATGAGGCATTCCTCAGTCAACCATTAACAGCAGAAATGAGTGAGTGGGTCACATGGCTTGCTCATCTCCACAATTCTTGGGTTAAACAACCCAGGAAATGCCACCATGATATAAGAATCAGGTTTGGATCAATGTTCCCAATGAACTATCCCCTACATTACCCAGATCCCGTTCTTGATCACTCACAAGCAGCTCAGACCCTATCTCCTCTTTCACAGTACTTTCCCTGCTCCTTTTTTCACCCTACAACCTGGACATTCCAGAAAAACAGTTGCACAACTCTAACTGATTTAAAGTTTTATCTACTCACATCATGAGAGGTAGAAAGGTTGGGAGTTTTACAGTTATATAACTTTATGTATATAAATGTACATATACTTCTTGAAACTAGGGGTGCATTCCTATGCTTGTTTGGACAGAAAATACCTATCTTTGTCAGTATTTCCCAGCACCCTAACAAACATTCCACAAACTATAACTCAACATTCTAACAATATAACCAATTTTATCCATATTAAAAATTAGTTCTAGGGTTAGTCATGTTGATACCATAAAACCGTCGTTACTGGTTTTTCGGCGCCAGGTAAAGACCTTTTTATTTAAACATCATTTCAATTGTTAAAACATATGATCTGGCCTGGGCAACTTCTTCTTCCTTCTCTTTCTCCTATATTTTTATTTTATACTGATAATTTTAATTTTGTATTTGTAAATCAATGTATTTTTTGTATTGTTATATTTAATGGTAATTTATTATGTACAATTGTATTTCAATGTATTTTATCATGTTGTAAGCCGCCCCGAGGTTTCGGCAAGGGGCGGCATAGAAATGTTATAATAATAATAATAATAATAATAATAATAAAATTATTTACTTCAATAGTATGAAATCTGGCATGCAGTGTCATTTGCGTGAGAGAGAATACAATTGACATGTCAGAGAAATCAGATTAAAATGGCTGACTTACAACAGTTTTACAAATGGAGGAAATAGGGTTGTTTTTTTGCTGAATGTTTTACACAATTTTGTTGACAGAGGATGAATAGTTTAAACCAGGCTCTGTCAAGAATTAAAGAATTCCCTGTGCCCCTCCCTGCCACTCCATATAGGGGCTGTGTTCACACATAGCAACAAGACATGGCAGGCATGCCTTGTCATTACATGTGAACCTAATAAGCATGGTGAAGCATGGTCCATTTGGTGAATCCCCATGGAGGACCAACAGGCTGTTTGAAGGTTTCTGTGCTTCACTATTGCTTGTGGTTATGCGTGACTTCATTGACAATGTTTTTCTGTCCTTTCTCAGAGTAAAAGATCTCAGAGTAATTGTAGACAATAGACTAAACATGAGTCAACAATGTGGTTTTGGTTTGCATTAACAGAAGTATTATTTCCAAATCACAAGAAGTAGTAGTTCCTCTATACTCCTCACTAGTCAGACCTCATCTGGAATGCTATGTCCAGTTCTGGGCACCAAGATTTAAGAAAGATACAGGTACATCAGAAAGGGTGCAGTGGAGGGCAACAAAAATGATTTAGGGTTTGGAAACACTGCCCTATGAGGAGACACTGAAAGAACTGGGCATTTTCAGCCTTGAGAAGAGAAGACTGAGGGGGGACAAGATACCCCTCTATAAGTATGTCAAAGGCTATCACAAAGAGGAAGGTCAATATCTCTTCTTGCCGATACCAGAGTGTAGGACACAGAATAATCAGTTCAAAATGCAACAACCCAGATTCAGGCTGGACATCAGCAAAAGCTTCTTCACTGTCAGAGCAATACAACAGTGGAACCAGCTGCCTAGAGAGGTGGTGGGCTCTCCCACACTGGAGACATTCAAAAAGAAACTGCATAGCCATCTCAGTGGGATGGTATACCATGATGTCCTGCAACAGCAGGGAGTTAATTTACATCAATACAAATAGATTAGAATATGCAAATTAAATGCAATTCTCTACATTCTTTTGGTGATGTTTTTTCTAATTTTGTTTTGTTTTGTTTTGGTTCTAGCAGTTACTAAGTTTCACTAGAGTTTACTCCCAAATATATGGATATAGGATTGCAGCCCAGGCTTGTGTGAGAAGAAACTTTCCAGAAATGAGCTTTACCTGGCTGTTTGGGAAGAGGAGTTGGGCTGGCAACTGCTCTTTAACTGAATGCCTTTGGATCCTAAAATGTTATTTCAAATGCTATGAAAGATAAGAAAATGACATGAGAAACTAGAATGCAATATCCTTTCATCCAAACAACACTGGAATATTGTTAAAATCAATGGCATGCTGTGCATTTCAGAGGACCATCTTGATAACTGGCATCTAGGTTAATGATCCTTCGTCAGCCACTTGCAAGTCATTATAGGCCACCAGACTGGGCAGCTTTCGGTGCCACACACTGACTGACTGTCTGGTCCTGCCATGCCAACATTCACTGCACTATGTTATCACATAACATAGTTACAATACAATGCTGCACCAGCACAGAAGAGAAAGAAAAGGCAACATCAATAAAAAATGGGAAAAGTAGATATGGCCACAGATGTTCCTACAGACCTCACAACTCCACAACTATCCACCAATTACAGTGATGAGCACTGATGAAAACCAAATAATATTCGTACATGTAGTAATAACACTGACATAATGATGTCACAGATCATATTCTTCTTCCAAAACAGCATAAATTAGTGTACAGGCAAGAGGAGCCCAAAGCATTGACTCTTTCAGAGACCTCCATGGCCCAGTTTGTTTGTTTAAAGCATTTTTATGCCACCCCCTTCGCAAAAAGCCTCGGGGTGACTTACAAAGCAAATGTAACCCTAAATGTTTAGGGTTCAGATTCCGTGTACAACAACATTGGTGGCAGCCCACCAGTAACCCTTTTGGCAGGGAGAAAGAGAAGATGGAAGAGGTGCGCTTCTAATCACAGTGGCATATCCAGCCCTGAGGCCTGCCCATAGAGTAACTGTCAATGTGGTCTCCACATGCTCCAATCCTACTTCAGTGATGATAGTTATGTACCTCATTTTTCTTCAATGGTATCTGCATGAAGGAACCAAGCACTATCTAAGGATTGTGGAGGGACATCTTTAAGTTTCTTTAAAAGTTTTCTTTGAAAAGCAGAGTGTTTCTCTCCCTGGAACTGGGGAAACATACATAACTTGTGTCTATAGAATAACTGATTCGGCAAATGGACATGCAAATGTTCCTAGTAAGTTAAAAGACTTATGAAAATGGCTTCTTCAAATGTGACACAGATTTGTTTCTGGAGTGAACATGAGGCGAGCAACTGCCTTGTCTCCAGTTTTCTGTATTTCTCTGTCATATTCAAAATGAAACATGTGTCTTTCTTCTCGTACTATCACTACCACACACTGGGATACGTGATGCAAGAACCATTTGTGCATCTTGGTGGAGAAAACAATCAGGTAGATATACAACAAAATATATTGAATTCACTGCATTCTGAACCAAGTATGCACACATCCGTGCAGCTTTGGAGATCGCAGTGTGATAATAAAGGGTTCTTTGATTTAGTGAGATATCAGATTTCATATAGGTAAGATTCAATCACAATCCATTGTTTGAAGCAGTCTTGTTAAAATGATATGCATGGGGAACATGAGAATATAAGCAGGAAGAAAAGAGACTAGTGAAAACGGATTACTACTGAAGTTGAATCTTTAGGATCATTGCCTTTGTTTTCTGGGAAGAAAGTCAGGAAATTAGAACTAAATGTGGTTTGTGGCTAAACTTGATTTTTAATGGGTCACAAAAGTTTTTACTGTTTTACTCTGGAAATCCTGATTTTCTGTCCTAGTGCATGCTCAGCAGGTGAAGATTAATAAAGACAAGTAATTGTTTCTCCATCACAATCACCAAAACAACATGAACAAAAGGTTATGTGTAAGTATTTAAGGGGTATTTAATGCCTGTTAAGTGGCATGATGAATGGCAGCTCAGTTTAGGCCTATCTACAGTAACTCTGGTGATGCAAACAGTATCCCTATACTGGTAAATGTGCAAACACACCTCTTCCTTGCTCCTCCTTCAAATAATTTAGAAACATAGAAACTGAGTGAGTCAGAAGGGGTCTCCCGGGCCATCTAGTCTGACCCCTGGCTCCAGCCAGCTCCACTCACGCCATGCCTACCATGTGCATATCTAGCCTATCCTTGAACACCCTCACTGATGGGGCTTCAACCTCCTCCCATGGAAGAGACTAGAAGCAACTTTTGAATGTATTTATTTTCTTTTCAAGGCAACTTACATAATTCTCCTCCTCCTTGCCCTCTTAGCCTCACAACACCTTGTCAGGTAGGTTGGGCTGAGAATGACTGACTGGCCCAAAGTCACCCAGTGGACTCCATGGCTGAGTGAGGACTAGAACCCAGATTGCCTGAATTCCAGGCTCACACTTTTAACAACTATACCACACTGGCTCTCTCCTAATTTTGCTAATTGGAAAGCCAAACTCAGGGTTACACTGATTTTCTTTGATTTTACAAGATTATTTGTGTACATACAGACAAAAACGTATTAAATTCACACAAAATAACTTCAGAGCTGTGTTGGTGCATGCCTTTTGAAAATGCACAATGGTATCCAGACTGATTATACTGGGGATAATCACCATATTGCCCAAGTGTTCACATTCTGGAACTCAGAGGCACAAAATCTTGTCTAAAGTGTAAAATGCATTGGAAAGTTTTATGTTTGTGAGGACAGAGACAGGGAAACTCACAACTTCATAATGATTTCATTTTTAAATAGGTTGCTTTTTGAGGAACTAAATGGCATGGATATGATTTAGGAAGCAGCTTAGACTTTTCATCAGCAATTTGGTCACAATCTGTGCCCAGATGCCTGAGTAAATGAAACCACAGACTACATGGCATTTTGGAATCCAAATCTTTGAATATACTTTACTGTATTCAGAAAAATATGATAGCCCCTGTACATAGTCAAAATGGATGCTAAAGGTGGTGCTGAATCTGGTTACTAGTTCCCAGATTATTTATTTATTTATGTAGAACACTTCTATGCCACCCCATTCGCCGAAGCCTCGGGGCGGCTCACAACAATAAATAAATAATTACAATATAAAACCAATATAATTTGAGTCGACCTGGCCAAAGAATAAAATAAATAAATAATATGAACAATTAAAATAATGCTTAAATAAAAAGTTCCTTATTTGCAAGAAACTCAGCAAACTGAGTAACAACCTAGTGTCTATATACCTCTGCTCTCCAAAATAACCTTTGCATCACTCCATGTCATTTGTCTCTGTGATTGGGAGACTCTCTAACCTCAGAATAAGCAGCAATTCTTGACAATAATTCCTTGCATGGTATAATAAATGGGAAATGGCAACAGCAATAAAAAAAGGATGCAGGAAGCCAAGTTTTCTCCAGGAACTGGAGGGTGTGTTTGTGTGTGTATTATAACCTGAATCAACACAGTGGGTTGAGGCTTCATAATCCTAACCATCTCATTAGATTTACATATGTTTTAATTAAAATTATCCATGTTTACAATTTCCTTGTTTTTCATTTCAATTTTGCACACTTGATGTACACACAGCATTATATTTTGGCTGCTTTTCATGAGTCCAGTAGTTCCTGTCCTTCAGTTGATATAAGTTCATTCACATCATTAAGCAGAAGGTCATTACTTTTAAATATTACATTCTGTTCAGTGATGAAAACAAAACACTGAAATACAGTTATCAAGTTTGAATGTAGCAAGAGATGATTTCTTGCTTCATTCCTTTCAAAAACCAAGATGCCAAAATGTGGCCAAAGAAACTTTTTTTTTCCCCAGGAAGAAAATGACACCAGGAAGAAAATGACAGCACTGTCTCTGATGAACCGATCTCTGAATAATGTTCAGAAAATTGCAGTGACAGAGGGGCAGCTGGTGGGAAAGGTTACACGATTACTCCTTTTTCATTAGAAGCCATGTCATGTTACCATGGCTCCCCTGAACAGATCCCAGAGCTTCCACCCAGCACTCTGCATGGGTATGTTCCAATTACAATTAGCACTCATTTCATTTCATTTATTATTGTCACTCTGACACTCCTTCTGACAGCAGTTAGTCCCTTCCATCCCACATTTTCATTATATCAACACTTTTTATTATCTTGAAATGTTAGATTCATTTTATGTAAAGTACCAAGCGAAACCAAATGTAAGTAAAAATTGCAGATACAAGATAATGTGGCTGAGACCTCCTATTGGCAAGCAGAATTGTTTTTTGTCCCTCAAGGATATGATTTACAATAAGTTCTTTCATGATGGTTATACAATGCTGCCTGCTGTCCAGTATGCTCCAGAGTAAATACAATGCATCTTATTCTAATCTGAATTGCATTTTTTCCTGTTACAATAGATGGGCATATGAGGCACACCATGTATGCTGAGAAATCCCTAGTACCAAGATGTCATGTAATTTGCAACTCTGAGCAACTTGTTAAGCTGTGGAATCCAGAAGGACCTTGGAACAAATATTTTCTATGTCTGAATGACAAATTTAGAGTCTCTTATATGACGTGATGTTAGAGACAAGTATGGAATGTTAACCTGAGGTTTGCTGTTCTGACTGGACTTGAGAAGGAGCAAATAGAGCATTGACTACTTGAAAAAATTCAAGTCAGGGGCGTTTACAAAGAGTGACACTCCATTAATTCCACACAGGGATACTGAACAAATGCAAACTACAAAGGATGACTAGTTGTTAGAGTTAATGGTTTTCCAAGGAATTCAGTGGATATACTGCACATCTTCAGTCCAAGACTTCTTAAAAAATTAGCTTTCATCAAACACAAGCATTATATTTCAGGCATGTCAGGACCTTATGTTCTGTCTTGATTCATCTTGTAGATGCAATAAACGTGCTTGTTTCCTGGAGCACCCTTATAATACAGTCCCCAAAAAGTTGTTTACAAAGTTAGCTGCTTTTTCACTACTATCTCTTCCCAAGATATGGGGCCATGCAAAATCTACCTTAAACTTCCCAGTTTTCACAGTAGGCGCAATATGAACAACTATCAAATCTCTATTTTGAATGTATTTAAAGTTGAAATATTGATCAAACTAAGCATTACCGGGAAAAAAGGTGCCTACCCTCTCCATTAAATTAAGATAGCCATGCTCCTTGCCAATATTAATTTGCCACTTTTAATTTACAATAGACAAATTTACAATGAGATTATAGGGGTGGCAGCAAACAAGTATGCAGGGCTATTTCCATGGCAAGGTTCTCTGACAGGTAAAAAGCTCAAAATATGCTTGCATCATGTAGGGCTTCAACAAGTGGTTGCTTACTTCCCTTTACGAGGGATGTTTCTAGTGGATAGGAAAGGAAGCAAAACAAAAAACAAAAAAAGGAAGGTGAGAATTTGACTGACACAGAACGGAATTAGTAGATCACAAAATATTTCTGTCCTTCCCAGATGGAAGTGTGTAATTGCAGTTGGTGAAATGGATGAGCTTAGCATACAGTAACCTTCAAACTACAAGAAAGAAACTTGGCAGGAGTACACTGGATGGTGAGCGAGCAAACGTGGGAATAGTTCCTAGGGCTCTAGTAGAGCTCCTACACTCCAAACACACAGATATATGAAGATAATATGAGAATGAACTGCAGGAGCAGAAGGAGTTATCGACGTGTCAGATGGCCCCAATAAATGTTGGGAAAAGATGTGGATGGACTGTAGATGGACAGGCTTGAGGCTTTTTTCTTCACTAGAACCAGGTACAAAATAGTGGCTCAGGCTTTTGAAGATACAGTAAGAAGTAAGGGACAGGACACCTCTGCACATGTTCAACTCGGCATTTATGATTAGTACTCCTTCAATCAAAGGAGTGAAGTTAAAGGTGAGATAGTCACTTCTAATGATTCACAGAGTGTAAATCAAGTGAACACTGCTGAGAGCTCCAAAAAAAAACTTACTGAAAGTTCTCCAGAAAAGAAGATATGTGATAAAAATAAATGAGATGCAGAGCAGATCATTAGAGGAAGTGGGCCAAGCCAGTGAATGGAAATAAGTAGTCATGCCCATTCCTTCCCCCACGTTACTCATGTACATACAGCACATAAACAAACATGCAACACAAGAACACATGCACACAGTATCATGGCAAGTACAAAATACATAGAACATACAAATACACTGTCACATGCAGCATGTCACACACTGAAACACACGTCACATGCAACAGCGCTTTCCCCTGCAGTTCACAACAAGTGGCAATACTTTTTGCAATTGCCTCTTGATTTTGTTAGCTGCATGATTAGTAGATTTCAATCTGATTATTTTTTTCATATTATTACATCTTTATGCTGGGACTGAAGAACCTTCAGGTAAAGGTTTTCAGCAGAATAGCTATTGGGAAAAAATATAATCCTATCTAAATCCAGGTCATTTACAATTATTGAAAAAAATACAATTATTAACTGAATCAAAAGTTGGTGTTGTTAAGCATAGATAGGGTGTGCTCTTATGCATATTAAGACAGCACTGTAACTTCCAGCAGCATATAACTGAAGAATTTTTTCTGTCTTAAGTGCACATAAAAATGTATTTGGCAGTATGTTCCATTGGACTTGAATGTCAAGCAGCTTACATTCATGTCTATTGGCTTTTCCAGTCTATGGAATATTCTAAGATTGTGGGTATTTGCTGCTTGCAAATGTTGCTAAGGAGCAGTTAAATAGAATCAGACAGTTTCTTTCTAATTTGGGCATAATGACCAGACAGAAAATCTTACATCTGCAATCTTCCTATTGGCTATGACTAATTAAATTTACTTTCTCTGATATTGTCACCAACATCAGTTCTTACAGAGGAAGTAACTGTGCTATAATGTTCCATTCACTCCTGAAATCTACAAATAATACTGAGAGATGAACAGTGAAAATTATTGATTGCCAACATCTCAAGCATGATGATTTATCAGTATAATTAATTGTCCTGCTGTTATGCCACAAAAAGGACTTTCCCCCTACCCCATTGTTAGACTTACTAAGATCTGGTGTCATGGGCAAGGAATGATAATATTGTGTTTCAACATTACTTACAAAGCTACACATTATTGCTGTGCTTTCATTATGCAAACAGACAAGCCATACAATGGTAAATTTAATTGTAATTCATTACATTGCAGATTAAGACTTTATTTTTTTGAGAATACAATGTAATTTGGAGGGAGGTTAGTGCTGGATTTGTGTTTAATTCAGTAAAAACAAGTGATGAAGATATACATTTGTGAATGCATCAGTATCTACTTTCTTAAGGCAGAAAGTGGAAATAGGCTGATTAAATCCATGGACTGGCAGCAGTGTAAAGAGAAAGCTTTTGTTGAAGACAAGTGAAGCACAGGCATAATGATGCTCTACTCTTATATAGATCTCTTGTTGTTACAGGCAAACAGTAGGGCACAGTTATGTCTCTCTTCACAGCTCCAGGCTCAGTAAATGGGCCATAGGATGCTAAGTAACACATCATTGCCAGCCCTGTAGTGCCCTCAATATCCTGCACAAAAGCCCTTTGAATGGCACAGTTAAGCCCCGCTCCAGGGTCTGCTATGACCGTAAGGTTCGGTATAGGAGTGATCAGGCCAGAATCCTGCTCTCACACAGTCCTATGACATACTGAGCTGCTTTGCACTATTCCTGAATATGCAAGTCACAGTTGATCATGTCTCCTGAACCCATGTAATTTGGTTTGTGCTCAGGGAATGTTCAGTGAGGGCTGTTTAAGTCTTGCACAATCCCTATGTGCTGGGTTTGGAAGACACAAGAAGCTGCTGTAGCGTGAATATTTAAAAACCACCCAGTATGTGCCAGAGCCCACTGTAATTTCAACTATCACTGGACTGGTGTGATTGTGTGAACCAGGTCATTGCTTCATAGAATAGTAGAGTCTGAAGGACTCAGTAAGGTCATCAGGTCCCTCTACTCAATGCAAGACTCCAAGTTGAAACATTCATGACAGATGGCTGTCCAGCGGCCTCCTTTTGTATATCTCAGTTCACAAATAAGGAAGAAAGTACTTTAAGAAGGAATGAGAATCCAAATAAGTAGGATTAAAATGCACTTTTTCAAGTCTGTGGAGACAGTTCACTTCCAGATGCAGAGATATACTATGTACAACCCCCCAAAATTGAGAGAGACTTGCCCACACATCAAAATTGTAATATATTGATCCTTTAAATATGGGGCGGACAACTTGTGAACCAAGGGTGCATGTAATCTTACACTTCAATTGATCTGAAACAGGGAAGCAAGACCATTACTGGATACTGGCTCATGAGAACACTTTATGCCAGTCCTCTGTCAGCTGCATGGTTCCCTGTTCAAGTCTGGGTCCAGTTGAAAGTGACATATAAAGCCCTAAATAGCTTTGTCCATATATACCAACCCACCCACATAGATCTTCCTCTGAAGTACTCCCCTGAATAGTCCCCACTGTGAGATCAAGGGGGAAAAGGGCTAAGAAGGGGCATTTTCCATAGTGGTGCCCAGACTCTGGAATTTGCTCCCAAGGGGCATATGACTGATGTCGACTTTGCTTTCTTTAAGATACCAGGTTAAAGCTTTTTTGTTCAAACAAGTTTTGGTTGATGTAGATTGTATTTTAGTATTATTTAATTTTGGTTGTTAATTTAGCGGTATTTAGTTTGTTGTGAGATGTTTTAACCATTTACTAATTTTATTCTTATTATCTATTTTATTGATTGTATTTATATGTTAGTTTCACCATTTGTAAGCTGCCCAGAGAACCTTCAGGTTATGGGGCAGCACAGAAGAAAGAAAGAAATGGATGCAATAATAAATGCCCTAAACAGCTTGAGGGAGGGATCAGCTCATCCAATATATACCTATCTGGACCCTGAGGTCATCTTCAGGGGTCCTTCTCCTGGGAGCCCCTTCTGAAGGAAATAAGATGGGTGGCTACTAGAAGAAAGGCCTTTTTGGTTGTGGTACCCCAGTTGTGTAGTGAACTTCTCAAAGAGGTGCACCTGGTACTTCCTTTGTATTCTTTTCTGTGCCAGGTGAAGACCTTTTTATTCCCCCAGCATTTTAACAGTTTAACATCATGTTTTAATATTGCATTTTATTCTATGCCACTGCTATGCTTCTATTCTGATTCAATTGTTATGTGTTTGTATGTGTTTTATATTTTAAAATTTTGTTTTTAACCTTTGTTAACCACCCAGAAATCCTAAGCTATTGTGCAGTATAAAAAATGAATTAAATAATCCTCAGCCTAATCTCACTTAGCCTATGGACTAATTTTGAATGCTCTGGCATGGATGATTGGACAGCCTGCTTGGTACAGAGGTAGTGGAAGAAAGAGAAAAGGGTGTCTATTTCAAAGATGTCTTGCATTTGAAGTGTGGTGGCTAAAACTGCTCATCAGCACTACCTGAAAAGTAGACTGAGCTAGGCACACAGGTAACAGTCTTCCACACTATGGCAAGATTTAGTATATGTCTATTAAAATTGCATTAATTTTTCCATATAAAATATTTCTGCATCTTTCCATGTTGTTTGTTTTTATTAACTACTTTTTCTGATTCTATATTTTTTGTACTTTTATTATGTTTGTATGGACTATGTAAACCACCCAGAGAGCCTTAGCTGTAAGGAAATGTATAGGCATAGAAATGAAATAAATAAACAAACCTGGTGAAAACTGGTTTGGTTTGATAGCTTGCTTCAAAACTATGCTCAAATTCTCCAACCAAATCATTCTTCAGCTCATATAGATGCACATTTGAAAATGCCCATTGTTCTCAATCTCTGATCAAAAGCCACCTTGCAGCAAGGCTAGCTCTGCTCCTGATCCATTATGTACAGATTGATTACTGTGATATTATCCTTGAATATGAACTTGCAGGATTAGAGGTGCTTCCTAATGGACGGCTCTTAGCATGCCTGATCAAAAGGCATTGTGCACCTATTTTGTCTTTCCCTACTTAACAGGTTTTCTGCAGTAATAAAGGCAGAAGTGCTAAGAAAACATGGGGTGGGGTTGCTTTGATTATAAGATGGTGCCCAGGATCCCCTATACAATTCTGTAAATGGGGCAAAGTGATGACACCATAAAAGCCTCATGTTGAAGAAGCCTCTTTCTAAAATGCTGAAGTCTGACTGATTATTTGAATAAGCCCTATTAAACTGTTTACATGGCCCCAACAGCTGCTAGCAAATGATAATGCTGTTCTAAATAGTCTGCAAAACTCAAACAAAACTATACATGAGTTTTTTTTTCAGTTGCTGCTTTGAATATAATTACATCTGGATACCTCAGTATATTCAACAGACACAAATAGGCAGCTAATTACTGCTCATAGGAAAATGTTGTATTGCAGATATAAAAAGGCTCTTACAATGGGCAAACCAATAATCTGAGAGGAAATTGAATTTTCTAGGAATAATAGTCATTAATCAGAGTTAAAGCCCAAATATATGTGTATGTAGTTCTGTTGTATTTCTGAGATCAAGATGTTTATCAATAGTTTTAAGCTGTACTGTATCAAAATTATGTAGACAAATTCTGAGAGTAGTATGACTGAAAACTTACATTTTTAACTATTCTACTATGTTAAGCAATACTTAGACTCTCAGGAAAATTCTCAGGTGTTTTACATCACAAATATTGCTTTTTGAATATAATGTACAAATGAAGATAGCACTGTCATACTTGCATACCTAAGACCAGAAGCTTTCTTTGCTTGGCTCAAAACCTCTTTACAGAGCAATTTTATGCATTACTACTTAGAAGCCAATTCTGTTTATTACAGTAGGAATCACCCTTAAGTAAGTGCACAGGATTACAGATTTTGTCAATTTATAGTACAGTGCATGTCTTACCCATATGCACTTGTAATTAAGCTGCATTGAGCTGAGTGGGACAAATCTCCAGACAAGTGTGTATGGGATTTCAGTCCTAATAGTTCAACCCGATGCACATTTACTCATTAGTAAATTTGTGTTTGATGAAGTAACTTTTCATAGGATTGCAGCCTGAGAAGTAGCAAACATTGTGCATTATATGAATTTTGAATATATTTTGCTTTTATGGTTTTTAAAAATTTACTTCATGTAACCACAGGAGTTAACATCCCCATTGATACACCACTGTTTGACTACTGTTACACACTCTATGTATGGCTGCTTTTATAAACTCTCAGCTTTCAGGACTCCAGTATTCTTTCCTCTAAAGCTGTTCTGGAAATATTACCTGCTTGGGAAAGAGGGAATTGCACAACATTGGCTGTATTAATATGCAAAGATACACCTACATTCCAAGGAATCCTGGTTTTCTTTGAATGAGCTGTGTGTTAGTACATGCAGCCTATTCATGCCTTTAATTAATGTATAATAGCAGACTCCATGAGCAACAGGTGAAGCTTCTCTTATATGCAAATTAATTTCTGCCTATCATTAAGGTCTTAAAAGCACAAAGACTCTACTAGGGGAAAAAATGGTAGCAATTGCCTTCTTTTCTCACACTACTTATACCTACCTGCTTAAGCCCAGGGAGAACAAGGAGCTTAAACAAAGCAGCAGTGGCAGCTTCCACAAAGCTTCTGTCTCTGGTTGTACCTCCTGCTACAACAAAAGCACTATGTGCCCCTTGTTATTCATGCACAGGATAGAAGTGTGAAGTGATGAATGAACTGCCTGAACACCACTTTCTGGTTACTTTTCAGTGCTTTTTTCCTTTAGAAATGACAGTGACCTAAAGCAAAGTAGAATTTTCTAAAATCGTTATTTCATATGAAGACAGTTTTACATTAACAGCCAGGTGTCATTATTTTCAGGAATGGAGAATTGAGAGATATCTGCTACTTTCTTTCCAGTGGTGCTAGGGGCAGTGAAATCATCCTATCACTTGGTAGAACCCAATGTAAATATCTCTAAATCAGGAGTACCCAACCTAAGGTGCCTGCACTCTCAAGGGGTGCCAGATGGCATTTCAGGGGGTTCACAACAAAGAAGAAGGCTGCTTCATGATTTGCTGAAATTTACCCCAATAATAATAAAATTATTTATTATTACTTTGTTTGTGTTTGAGTCAGTTCTCTTTTGTCAGTCAAGACAAAACCTAAGAATTGTCTGAATCCACAGGCAGAATTGGAAATTGCAATCAGCAAGAAAGTTCCACATCATTCTACAGGAGCCTTAATGTAGACAACATCATGAATGAGAAACAGGAAGAAGTCATTGAATTTTCTGTCCATAATTGGGATTGAGTTTACTGTTTACAGTTTTTTCAAATTGCTAAATTTATATTTGAATTTTAGGCACTGAGTTAAAGGTGTTTTTTAGTTCGATTTGTTCACCCACACTGTATGTGGTTCAAAAATTTAAAAATTGACTTCATCTTCAAATGTGATACTACTTCCGTGGGAGTGCAAACATAAATCTAGGGGTATGGGGCATAGAAAAGATTGGGAACCACTGTTCTAAACTCTCCTCCATATTATCTTTAGGCTGCAATCATATACATAATTAGCTGGGACTAAGCCTCATTGAATCCAATTTGACTTACTTCAGAACAGGCATGTACTGTATAGGGTTGCACCAAGAACTCCATGAAGACACACTGATTGCAACATTTAGTTGCCCATTCCCTCCACCCTATCACTACCAACCTGCTTTTAGTAATGTTTTGCTTGAAGAGACTGGGATTTGTTTTGGGGTTTTTTTTGGGGGGGGGGCAATCTTTTTGTTGGACTTAATAAAGGCTTTACACTATATGGGATTTGAAATGTTTGTCATGGCTAACAGTTTTTTCATAATTTCCTAGCAGTAGAAATTTTTAGCAGTAATAGAGATAAGAGTTCCTTTTGTACACTAACTCAAGTTTTATTTTCACTGGAAATGTAGCAGAAGCAGAAATATTAGATTTTAAATATTTAACAGTGTAGTACTAAATATACCTACTTAAAACTCCCATAGAATTCAGTGGGGCTTTCTCTTGGTGAAGTGGGTATACGATTCAGCCTAAAAGTTTAAGACATCTGCATTCAACTGAATATTGAATTTGGCTGCATAGTGGTAGTTAATATTTATAGCAGTCTTCCATTAAGATAATAACCAGTGTGGCATACGCCAAAAATATAACAAGGCATAGCTACAGTATTAAGTTAAATATTAATTGTAAGGAAAAACAGACAGACACAAACTCTAAAAGTAGACCTTTTAATTAGACTGCATTCTGCTGTAACCTGAGAATGTTTCGCATGAAGGATTTCTGAGCGGAAAGTCTTCAGCCCATTTTTAATGTGCAGTATTAGGGACAACTACACTGGATAAAGCACCGTCTCCGAGCGACAAAACAAATTGGGATCCCTGAAAGATATTAACATCTCCACAGGCAGAGGTTAGGATAATTTCTTCGAATGTTTAAAAAATCACATACTGCAGGCATAAATAATACGAGGAGGCTGAAGTTACTCCTAGTATCGTATTCGAAGCTCAGATGGAACCTTTCTCGGTCTCACAGTAGTATCTCAGCTCGAACAAAAACTGCTCTTCTCTTGATGGTCAAACTGCTGTCCCATCACAGCCATGCTAAAATCCGGGATTTCTTCATTGTTTTCAATGAACAGTTTCACTTCCTCTGCCGGGAAGGCCAAAAACCAGCATTCCGCGGAACCCAGAAGTTCGAGTCTGCCTATAAATAATCACACGTCTAGCAGATAAAGGGGGGAAGGCGGAGAATCTACAATCGCCATTGGCTACCGGAAGAGTTTCCTTTCTGGTCCGTCGCTTTTCTGTGTGTCACTTCCGGCACAGTGTGCGACCCAGCAATGGCGACGGTGACAGCCTCAGCCGTGATGGCGCTCGCAGGGCGAAGAAGTGCGTTGTGAGCGCTGCTGCTCCTGCTGCTTTTTCTCCCCCTCGTTCCTTATTTTCCTACTGTCGCCCGTGGGGGCGCCGCTAGAGTAGGGAAAGCGCTTTGACGGTTCGCTGTGGTCGGCTGGCTCCTTTTTGTTTTTGCCAGTGCTACGATGGCGCCGGTGCAACTGGAAAGCCACCAGCTGGTCCCGGCTGGGGGTGGGCCCGCCTCGGCCCCTGCTCCACCGCCTCCCGGGACGGCGGCAGCGGCCGCCAGTCCGGGCTACCGACTCAGCACGCTCATCGACTTTCTGCTGCATCGCACGTACGCGGAGCTCACCGTCCTCGCTGATCTGTGAGTGCCAGACGCCTTGTGCTGCTTCACTCCCTTTCCCCCCCAGATATCAGCCCCCCACGCTCTGAGACGGCACTGTTAAGCAGTTTGTTTCGGACCCGCTTGCCTGCTACCCGCACTTCTTACGACATGTTAAATGTCATGAAAACAACAAGTTGCTGGTGGTGGTATGGAAGCCTCACCTTCTGGTATGATCAGTATCCTGGAAATCGGTTCATCTACTGAGGCTTTTAGGTATCTGCCAAAGATTTAAAAGCACAGTCCAAAACTTAAAGCATGAATGAGTTAAAATGTTGTTTTACAACATGGAGTTTGTACAAGTGCAGTTATTAGGGAGCTGGTGTTAAGTCCTGCTTTCTGTGGAGTTTGTTGCCCTTACTTCATTGTAGTGTGAAATGAACCTATTTTGTCTATGTTAAGTCAGAAAATAAAATACTTGATTATTTGATCAAAAATATGGAGTTAGGGTACAACTGGAAAGTTACTATGCTCTTAATTGGGTGCTTTTTCACTGTGAGAGATAGGAAATCTGTGGTCCATTCTAGGTTAATCTGTCCTTCTTGGACAAGTGTTGGTAGAAGCATCACATGTGACTGGGTTGCAGTGACTTGAATACATTGAAACAATGCACCCTGTACTGACAGCAAATGCTTTTCTGATATTCTGGTTGTTTTAAAAATGGAAGTGTATACTTCAAAAGTTTGTGTTTGGGCTTTGAAACAATCTCTTACATTAAAAATGGAATACTTGTGGCAACATACATGCTGACAACTTTGCTAGGAGCTCTTTAAAGCATTTCCAGTCATGCCTGGGTCTCAGTAATACATAATTTGTGCACAATAGCAAATTAGGTAGTGTTCTCTGCAATAGTAGTACAAAGCACTGTAAAGAATCACAACAACTTCAGAATTTGAAAGGAAAGGACAACTTGTTGGTGGTGTGTGTTTGTGTGGCCTAAAAAAATATTTTTTTGGAATAGCTATACAAGTGGAGATGGGTTGGATTAGAAATTTATAATATGTAAGTATGCTGTCTAAATGGCTATGGGGTGAATTGGAGACTCAGCTCCAACCTTAGAGAAGTACTCTGAGGTTGGAGTTGGAACTCTGAATTCAGAGCATCCATTTTTTCACAGTGCAGTTCTTTCCACACTGGTTGTGGCTCTGAAGTTGCAGGATTAACCTCAGAGACTGTTGTGGGGGCACTCTGAGGATAGGTGGAGAACAAGGAGCTGCCATTCTGTGAGGAATCCTCTTAACACCTGTATCTCCTTTCCGTGTGAGCATGTATAAAACACTTAGAGAGCAAATCTATAGTTTCAGTTGTCTAAGTGTTTTGGACAGTGCTCCCTGCATCTGTACTCCTGCCCTCCAGTAGATGCCTGTAATCCTCTGATTCCAGAAGATGATAGGTAATCCCATTGGATGGTGCTATGAGTATCTTATTAACAGAAGCTGACAGTAGTTCTTTGCCAATGAAAGCTAATTAGAGAAGAAAGCAATTCATTTCTAAGATGCCATAATATGTCCAAATCAGAACTCCAGTCATATTCCCTATTGTTTCATTGAGGTTAAACAGATTCAGAATCTGTTTTCACTGGCTTAACTAGTTTGGGAATCATAGCTGTTGCAGTTTAGGATTCTGTTCTCTCCAAATATATGTTGAAATCAGCTGTAAAATTGCTGTTTAAAAGTTAATCATGAATGTATTTAACTCTTAACTTTGAAGAAGACAAACTTAAAATAGCAAGCAGCAAAATAGAAAGCTAAAATACATTGGTGCTTAAATGCATAGTAGATGTAGTTCATGATGTGCAAGTGAGGGGAAATAAAAAGTGAAAGTTCATGTAGTTAATATTTTAAAGTTTTGAAGTCTGTCATAACATTATATTTTGTTCTTTCTTTCTAAACAACAACAACCTCCCACAGACTGCCAAGAAAAACTGATATGGAAAGGTGAGTAATGACAAGTGAGGCGGATTTAAAATTATTTCAGTTAAGTTTATGAAGTGTAGACCCTCTGCAAAATAATTGGATACAGTGATTTCTTTTATTAGGTTTACCTGAATTAAAAGGAATGAAGTTATACTGCTTTGCTCTTCTGTTATAGAATTATGTTCCTTCACTTTTTTGCATGTATAGATTGAACCTCAAAACCTGCTTGACTGCTTTACATGTAATAAAAAAAAATAGTTTTAAACTTTCCTTCCACCCCACCCCTCAGTAATCAGGGGGAGGACTTGGGATCTGGCCAGGTTATATACCAGTAATGGAGCGGTCTGTCAGATATAGAGGTCCCTCCTGCTGAAGAGGTGATGCCGGTTGCTAGCAGACAACACAGGCAGGAGAGTCAGTTCATGAAGCAATGGGAAGAGCTCTGGCAGGTGAGGTATCAGCGCCCCACCTCTGGGTTGATGGAGGAGAAAGGGATATAAATGGGGTGGAGACTGAGAGGTGTTAAAGAGGGCTCAACACTTCACTTTAGGTAAATGCAAAGATGTGCAACAATGGGGGTGTGTGACAATAAAGCCTTGTGAAAAGAAACTCTCGGGCCACATATTTAATGAGGAGGAGAACCATGCCTCGCAACAGCTAGCACCATGCCATAGTTGTCTCTATGCATGCTCATTTGCAGTTTTGGAGAACTTGCTGTAAAAGGATGAGGACTATAATTCGGTGATATCGGCAGTTGGCATTTTTAAAGTTAAAACAGACAATGGATAATGTGAAGATTGTTTAGTCCTTGCATTACCCACTCTTGCTGAGTTCACACGACATGACAAACCTGCAAGTGGGTTTTGCACATTCAAAAGAGCAGCCACATGGTGGGCTGCCATGTCATGCAGAGAAGCCCAATGTGGTACGAAGTTTGGGTCCCTTTGAGGCTGTAGTTCTATGGAGACTTGGAAGTAAGCGTAATTGGACTTCTGAAAAAAATACCAGTGGTATTAGGCTGAAAACTTTAACTTCTTACTGAACAAATCCTAAATTTTGTACATCTGTCATATGTACATCTGTCTTCAACCTGTCATATTCCTAACAAGTCAGGTATATGCATTCTGTTTCCATTTTCTGTTTCCATTCTGACCTATTGTGTGTATTTAACAGTTGGTAAGACTTTCATGAGCATAATTAGAATGTGCTGCTTTGAGTCAAAGCCCCCATTAGACTGATACAGCTGGAATTCATTGGTAGAGAACCAAACAATCTATAATATCCTGAAACTAAACTTCTATAATAAAGTGTGCTATGTCACTGTGAATGCAAGTCATTAAGTGTAACTGTTTTAAAGTGGGTTCCCTGCTTTTTAATACAACTGCTGTAGGGCATGTTTTAATTAACTAGCATAGCTGTCTGCCATCGAGAATTGAATACAGTAGAGAAATTGACTAGCTATTGATTTTGCAGATTGCATAACAGAATGAGAATATCTTTATAACAATTTATTTTTCCAAAATTTATAACAAAGTCAAGGCAATTTACATTCAGTGAAATTAAATAGCTCAGACCGAGCAGCTGTGTCAGTAAAGTAAAAGACAAAAGCTTGAAGTCTATACCATTTCAAAGACATGAGAAAAAGACATTTACTTTGTGCGAATAATGAAGTGGCAAGGAAGGCTTCCAGAGAGTTGGTTGAAAAGCTGAGAATGGCTTGTCTTGTAGCCTTACCCTACAAGAGTTTAGTTGTGCATCACAAGGAGCATTAATAGTGTTTGTGCACAAGGAACAGATCAGAGAGAAGGGCATAGCAAGTGTAAAAGTAAGGATGATGTGTTCAATATGCTTGTCTTCTTGGAGTTTAAGCCTAGCTTTTTCAATCATTACTGGTCTTTCATAAAACTTGGCAAGTCAAAACCAACAGAAAGTCGTGGATTCTAGTGTCATGCTTTCTACAAGACGTAGATCTTTGTAGGCTGTTTTGCCTGTTGTTTAAAAATAAAACATTAGATGATTGGACTTATCTGTGAATCTGTGTTGAAGAATAAGGTGGCAATAACTACTTGGTCCGCTGTTTGATTCACAACCCAGTTGGATTATATGTAGAGTAGATATCCTTGGAAACTAGTTTGTTAATGACTGTGTTTGTACAATGTAACAATACATCTTGGCTTGTGAATTGAGACATGGTTTCTCATGTCTTGCAAAGACAGACTAATTCTCAAAGGGTGACTTGTTTGACGCCAACAAGCTACTCTGACAGCTCTTACCTTGTTTTTATGGTTGTTGTGTTATCCTAACCCATGTGACTAGCCCTAGTGTGGGTATCATGGATCAGCTACTGACTCATTTGGCAAAAGCAGAAAAAAGCCCTTGCCACTCCTCTCAAACATGCCTTGGCACTGACCACTGTCAGCCATAAGCCACAAATGTTCATGTGACAGTCAATGTGCTGTAATTGTAAGCTGATTTTCCCCTTCCCTCCTTTTTACTTACTGAGATACTAGTCTCCCTTTAAAGGATCCCCTCGCTGCATCCTGATAATCTTCAGGATGTGGCATAATTTGTCCTTTTTCATATGGTGCTAGTACTCAGGAAAGTGCAAAACTCTCTTCCCCCTCCCCCACTAGTTTTTCTGCAGCTCTGTGTTCCTGTCAGTGCCCCCCCCCCCTTTAAAGGCCCACAATTTTGACAGCTACCTTTGAAATGTCAAAACTCCTTTTCCCCCACAAAAAGAGTGAGAAGCACTTCTGCACTTTCCCAAGCACTTAGAGTCGTTGGCAGGGATGTGGAAAAGGTTCATCATGTTTATTATGATGGACAGGGGAGACATGCTAGTTCTGCCTTAGGAGGGAGGAGGCCATCCATGGTGTCTGTTGGATGCCTCATAGGTTGTTCATACAACAACCAGCCCACCATTAGTTAATGCACCAGGGTAGGTCATTGTGCTGTATGAATGAGCTCAGTGTGTCTTAAGTTTCTTTCTCTTTTTTAGAAAGAGACTAGAGTTATGTTTTTCTGCCTGTGTGTGGAACCAGATGACCAACTATTTCAGTTTCTATCCATAAAGGATGCCTGCTGGGGAGTAGTAAAACTTTGTTTTTAAAAATCAAACAATTAGAATAAAACAATTAGAAGCAGCTTTCTCTTACTGTAACTTCATTGTCAACATAACACAATGCTGAATATCTGTATGAATGCATATGAGGTCTGTGTATATCTGAAGTCCAGTATCAAAATATGAGCCTGAAATAACATTTGTCATATCTGATTCCAATCTTGCCTATACTAGTTCTTTCAAAATAATTGAAGTACAGATTTTCTAAAGGCAATTTGTTTCTTTACAGAAAAATTGAAATCGTGCAGTTTGCAAGTCGCACACGGCAGCTGTTTGTCCGATTATTAGCTTTAGTAAAATGGGCAAATAATGCTGGAAAGGTTGAAAAATGTGCGGTAAGTTTGAAATCATTTATATGTTCCCAGGTGAAATTACTATAAGCTGGAAAGTAGTTGTAGTCTATCCAGCTAAGATAAATGAGAGACCAGTTATATGTTGCAAATTCATGGTCATTAATTTTAAAATATTGTAAGTAAAAAAAATTAAATTCTTGATTTCTTTGGGATATAATGAATAATTTACCTTTGGAAAACTTTTGCCTACTACAGCTATTATTTCTTCATTTCATTTCTATACCACCCAATAGCCAAAAGGCTGTTTAGGAGGCCAAGACTATTTTTTTAACCTGCCTGAAATTATTTTGTTGTTTAACATAGAAACCAAGCAAAATCTTTAGTTTTCAGGAGGTGTAGTCCAATGAATAGTTTCAAAGTAATGTAAAATAGAAAATGGCAAAACTTGTGGAATATCAGGGGTTGTGAGGGTTGTTTAGCCAGCTGTGTTCACACAGCGTAACAATCCCTTATGGGGTTTTGCATAGCCATAATGCTGCCTGCTCATACTGCAGCTCCTTGAGGCTTAATTAACCAATGATGGGCTACTATGTCATCCAGATCAGGGCACTGTGGAACAAAATGCTGACTGTTCGGATCATCATTTAACCTGTGATGCACTACCTGTGGCAAGCATCAGGTTGAATGTGTGACCCACCACTTGGCAACTCATGTTATGCAAACTCAGAGAATGAGGGGATCTGCAAGGGTTAAGCTACCCTCATGTAAGTCAACATCTGTTCCATACTTACTAAGATCTCATGACAACAGTCCCTGAGCAGGGGTTGCACATTTTAAATGGCAGCTGCATGTGCTCTTGGATTAAATAACTACAGTAGGTTGTCATGTCCTGCAAACAGTCTCAGGACAACATTATGTAAATTTGTAGCAAATGGTGACATGCAAAAATACAAAAACAATGTAATCATGAACAATGGGCAATAATACAAAATACAACGTTTTTTAAAACTTATAACTCAAAAGTAATTGGCCTAGTCAGATGTTTCTTTCTGTCCTCAGCTGCTTAGGTCTAATCTTTACCCTATTACCTGATTCTCTTAAATTTTCTTCTCTTTTCTTCCCTCACTTTGTCCAGTTCTCACTGGATTCTCTTAATACCCTGAAAGCACTTCAGCTACTTCTGCCTGGGATGGGTTTCTTCCCTTTTGAAGCAGGTCAGGGTTTCTTTAGTACGGTATTCTCCATTGTTCTGGCTTGACCTTTTCTTTGGTAGTCTGAGCAATGGACCTGACATCTTCTTCAGTTGTATAGCTTCCCTGCTTCTTGGATAAGCCAGTTCATACATGCAAAGGTGTTGTCTTAGACAGGCCATATCACAAAAGCACCACATAACTATAGATTTGCAAAGCATGTGTTCCCTTGCTCCTTGAGTTTCTTCTTTGCTTGATTTCCTTTTTACATTACTTCCAGAATGATAATTCCCATATTATCTCTCAAATGCATGCTCTTGTCCTTTTGGCAGATGTGTCTAACTAAAATTCCCTGTATAATTTGTAATGATTCTTACATATTTTGGAAAACACCGCTTTCTCCTTAACAGTCTATTTTCATATACAAGCTACATTATTTGTTTCACTAAAGCCTTATAGAATAGGAGGTATCTAAATAATTTGCATTTTACACAGTAATTTAGGAATGACTTGGGTATGAAGAATTAGAAAGGGATTAATTTTTATCTTTTTTGTTTTTACAGATGATATCGAGCTTTTTAGATCAGCAAGCAATTCTGTTTGTTGACACTGCTGATCGTTTAGCCTCTCTAGCCAGGGATGCTTTAGTACATGCTCGTTTGCCTAGCTTTGCTATCCCATATGCTATTGATGTTCTGACAACTGGGTCATATCCACGACTGCCAACATGTATACGGGTAAATAGCTCTATAGTATAGTTAAATGTCTGTCACAGTCTATCTCATAGTTTTCTTAGCCTCATACCACCATCAGCTATGAAAATCCATACTATGTATATTAAGCCAACACAAAACTGCATGCAAAATAATATAGAAATATAGAAACCGAGCAAGTCAGAAGGGGTCTCCTGGGCCATCTAGTCTGACCCTTCAGCATTTTTCATCAGACTAGATCAAAGAAAATCATATTAATTTTAATAAATACCAAGTATTTTGTTTCAGACCTTTTGCATATTTCTTTAAAGTTCCTGTTTTGAGTTCTTTATTATTTAAGATTATATCCTGAATGAACCTGAATGGTGGCTGATTTGGGAAAGATAAAAGGAAGTACTTTGTTCAGTTTATAGCTAAAATATCGAATTCATTCCCATATGATGTAATGTTGACTACCAAGTTGCATGGCTTTAGAAGGGGAATTTAGAAAATTCATGGAGGATAAGACTGTCGGTGGCTACTTGTCCTGCTGACTATAGGCTACCTCCAAAGACAGAAGCAGTATGATAGTGTGCGCCAGTTGCTGAACATGAATAGAAAGCCAGTGTGCTATACTGGGAACCACCAGGTTTTGGCCCCCACTCACCTGGGTGTCTTTGGGCCAGTCGCTGATTCTCAGGCCAACCTAGTCTCACAGAGTTGTTATGAGAATAAAGTGGAGAGGTGGAGGACTAAGACACCTTGGACAAATTGCAAAAGAAAAAAAGGCAGGATAAAAATGTTATAAATCAATGAATGGAAGTCTGTTATTGCAGTCATTTCCTACTTGTGAGTTTCCCAAAAGCTGGTTGGTCACTGTAGGAGCAGAATGCTGGGATAGATGGACTTTTGGTCTGATCCAGCATAGCTCTTAGGTTCAAATTGTGGGAAATTATTAGCATTTTTGAAAATTATACTTTTAAAAAGTTATAATCATTACCCTTGTTGCTACCTTTCTGATGACTAAAATTTAAGGAACTCAAGGTGACTCACTTAACCCCATCCTCTCAGTCTTATCCTCACAACAACCCCGTGAGGTGGGTTAGGCTGGCCCAAAATCACCCAGTGAGCTTTGTGGCCATGTAGGGATCAGAACATGGATCTCCTGGAGCCCAGCCCAGCATTATGTAACCATTACACAATAGTGTTTCTTGTGTGCTTACTTCAAGTAAAGGAATCCCTGGCAATTAGACTTCCATCAAGCGGTTTGCTTCTTTCCAGTTCAGCAAATTTCAAGTTTTGTGTACTTTAGCAACTGTTCAGTGAATACCTTGAGTGTTGTACTGTAAAAAGGCATGTGTTCCAACTGCAGCACTCACTGGCGCTTAAAAATGGCTTATGTGGGGCATGTGTGATATATTGCAATATTTTCCACTGAACTCCAGAGGCTTTGTATCTTCAGTTGTAAAAGTAGTTTGAGATATCAGGAAGTTTAGCTTTTCAGTAATTCCATGTAAATTTTTTGCCTGAGCTCTTTGAATCCTGACCAATATAGACCTGTAATATGGAGGTAATACACGTTGAGTGAATACGTGAATGTATTTCAGAATAACTTAAATTAGCATATGCATAACTTGACAGGATAAAATAATTCCTCCTGATCCAATAACAAAAACTGAGAAACAGACAACGCTCCATCAGTTAAACCAGATTCTTCGCCACCGCCTGGTGACAACAGATCTTCCACCACAACTAGCGAATCTTACGGTTGGTAAGTAAGGCACTTTAACCACTTAAATCCACTTAACTAGCTAATTAAAATGTTTAATATAGAAATTTTGAGTGAAACAAGGGAATAAAAGCCATTAGGTAAATTTTGGAAGTAGTATCTAAAGAATTTTCAGTTGTACTCAAAGATGCAGAAAGATGGATTGGTAGCTCTCATTTTGATTCCTGTAATGTGCTTTACATGCACCTGGTCCTGAAACCAGTCTACATGCTTGCACTGGTACAAAATGCAACTGTCTCCTTGATGATAGAGAGATACATAGAACATGACTGACCCCTGAGTGGTAACTGATCCTTTGGCTCTGATCTGTATTGGTTAAAAGTTTGTTTCAAAGCTCAACTTAAGGTATTGGTTATTAACTTTTAAGCTCCACACAGCTGAAGCATTGCATTCCTTAGAATCTTAAGGCTTAGAATCATAGAATAGTAGATTTGGAATGGGCCAGAAGGCCATCGTGTCCAACCCCCTGCTAAGTGGAGGACACCTAATTAAACCATCCCCCTCAGATGACTGTCCAGATGCATCTTGAATTTCTCCAGTATGGGAGAACCTACAAGCCCCCTACATCATTGGATCCATTGTTGTACTGCTCTAACAGTCAGGATTTTTTTCTGATGTCTGTCTTTCTTTCTTACTTACTTACTTATTTAGAGTTTTTGTATGCCGTCCCAATGCTTAACGCCTTGGAACGGCTTACATAAATAAACATAGTACAAAAAATACAAATTATACAAATTAAAAACCGAATTCATTCCGGCTGCAAATTAAAACCTATAGTTAATATTAAACGTTGTTAAAATATTGTTTAAATAAAAAGGTCTTAGCCTGGCGCCGAAAAACAATGACGGTGCCAGGCGGACCTCTCTGGGGAGCGCATTCCATAGGTGGGGTGTCACCGCAGAGAAATCCCTCCTCCGGGTACTTACCCTCCTAATATCCTTCACGGAGGGCTCCCGTAGGACACACTACTGGACACACTACTCCAGATGAGGCCTCACCAGTGCTGAGTAAATTGGAACTAGTACTTCACATGACTGAGTGTATGCTTTCCCATACGTGTCTCCCAGATTTGGGAGTCATTGCAGGAAGCTTTGCTGAATGCAGTTGGGAGGTGTTCTTAGTTGAGCACCTGAAACGTGACTCAGCTGCGGCATCAAAACTTTAAAACTTTTCATTCAGAAGCTCAGCAAGCTTCTTCACTTCATAAATCTAGTCAGGTTTACAGTGGATATCACAGATGAGTGTGCTGTTGTATTGTGATGCTGTGCTCTTCTGTAACATGACTTGGGTGTTATTAAAATAAACTGTTTCCTTTTTTGCTTAATACCTTGCTTTATGGTATATTTTAATGGTTTCTGTTTCTAGCAAATGGTCGTGTTAAGTTTCGAGTTGAGGGTGAATTTGAAGCTACCTTAACAGTGATGGGAGATGATCCTGATGTCCCATGGCGCCTTCTCAAACTTGAAATTCTGGTTGAGGACAAAGAGACTGGAGGTAATGCCAAATACATTATCATGGATCTAATGCCTCTTCATTAAGAGTGCTGGCCCCAAACTGATGCAGTCCATTAACTGTTCTGTTAAAGGAAATTGTATTGTTTTTCATGGCCATTTCAAATATTGATAATGTCAGTCTCAGCATTTTACTGTTCTCCAGCTCTGTGTTTTCAAAGTGTACACTGCAACAGTGGTCACTCTCCAAGCATTAATACATTCTTGCTACTTTCTGCTAATGTATGAAGCATTGAACAAAATTTAAAAGTCATCTTTTAAGATCCATTAAAACACAGAGGGTTTTTTTTGTTTTAATTTTAATGAAAGATGGTCGAGCCTTAGTTCATAGCATGCAGATCAACTTCATCCATCAGTTGGTCCAGTCCCGGCTCTTTGCAGATGAGAAACCTCTGCAGGACATGTACAACTGCCTACGTATCCTTTTAAGTAATTTGCTCTGATATGACATTCACGTCTGGACCTGGAAAGGTGGGTAAAGCAGGAACAAGCTTATGGATTTGTTCTAGATTGGCTGTTGCACAAATAGAAGGGCTCCTTCTGTTCATGGAAGGCACCAAGATGGAACTGGGGCTCCCTGGTGTATGAGGGGCTGCAAGACAATCTTTGCCCATTTCTCCTCCTTCCTGCAGCCTTCAATGTTGTCTCTCATACTGGTCCAGAAGGTTCCTCACCTCACTGCAGCAACTTTTTAGGGGATACTTTGGACTGCAAGATGAAGAAGTAATTAGCACAGCTTGTCTCGCTGTCCCCTATAACTCTGCTATGCAGCTTTAGATCCAACAAAACTTTAGCTGCTTGAAAATGCTGGAAGGCTAGTTACAGGGAGCATGTGACTCAGTTGTTAAAACAGCTTCACTGGCTACCTCCCCATTTCCAACCAGAATTTAAAGTGCTGGTTCCAAGCTGAGAAACCTTATATCTCTTGGAATCGAGTTACCTGAGAGGCAGCTTTCTTTCTGCCCTGGTCTTTGGGAGAGGCTTTTTTTCTTAAATACTGATGCCTTCTGGGGCAAGTGTATTGACAGCTTCTGACCTTTTCAGTGGCTGCTCTGAGGCTGTGGAACTCTCTGCTGAGGGAGACTAAGTTTGCTTTCTCTCTGCTGTCCTTCTGCTGACAAGTAAATATGTTTTGATTGAAGCAGCCCTTTGGCATGTAAGCAGGTGCGATGGCTTAACTACTGTTTTTATTTTCTTGTTGCATTTTTAATTGTGTTTTAACACATTCATTTTATTTATAAGTAAATAATATATCAGTTTATGAATAAATTAAGCTTTATTTATGATTGTATGTAGCCTTGAATACTATATTTCTTGATAGAAAGGCAATCCAATATATGCAGATTATTGGGAGTGCTGACTGAGTAGCTTGTGGACCTTCTCTTGAAGCTATAAATATTTCTGATCTGTGTCGGTTCCCAGTTTTGTCACACACACAGGGCAAGGACTGCTTCAATTAATGTGAGAGCAGAAGCCATCTGCAAAACTCGGATAGCTGCACAAGTGTGTGTAATTTCTATTTAAGAAAAAAGTTCTCAAGGGATTGTAAAAATACTCCTCAATAAAAATTGCATTGCTGTGTTGCATCTTGAAATTTTGTTCCAAGCAGTTTTTAATATATATGTTTCGTATAATAGGGAGTTGCTTGAAATGCTTTAGGAATTGTAGCAGCTTGTACAGCTGTTTTGGTATTCTGGTGTTCTTAACCATAGTTGAAATCCAATGTGCAGTTACCTGAGAGTAAGTGTAATGGAACTCAGTAGGACTTGCTTATGAGCAGACATGTACAGGCTTGTGCTGTAAGCTGTCTTAAAAATATATAAATATTTTAAATGCATGTAATATGAAGGATAATTTCTTTAGTTCTAAATTTTAAGACTATAGAAATTCAAAATCTAATTGAATCAGAAGATTCCTTATAAAAAACAGCTCTTGGGTCTTAAAGCTAAGAATTGGTTTAAAATGTTTAGTTAACTATAACTGTGTTCATTTTTCATTAAAGTAGCAAGCAAGGGGCTTCAAGAAATGTAACAGTAAATTTATTTACTATTGAAAATTGCAACATACTTTATTTACTTAACCAGAATCCTTTAGACTCCTTCTGCTTGTCACTGCAGTTGGAAGTTTTACATTCACAGACGTTAATGCTGATTCGAGAACGTTGGGGCGACCTTGTTCAGGTGGAGAGGTATCACACAGGCAAATGTCTGTCCCTCTCTGTTTGGAAGTAAGTGAAATAATTGAAAACTGTAAATGTTCACCCAAGGCCCAAACCTTGGGAATTCTTATACTAGCATATTTGGATACTTATCTGCTTTTCACTGCACCACAGAACTTGCCAATTACTTGGATTTACTTAGATTTACTGGGATATATGGCTCCTTAGTGATCCATAAACAAGTCATATATAATTGCCTACATTCTGGAAATGACTCAGATACCATTTGTTTCTGAATTACATTATCAGACTTATCCAAACTAATTTTACTACTAAATCTCTTCTGACTTGAAATTAATATCTTGTTTATGTTTTGTGTACATTTGAACAACATTCCCAGAGTGTTTCTTGCAAGATTAGTCAGTTAAGTTTTATCGGATAGCTAAAGTTATCAAAATAATTCAAACACTCAGTCAGAGCATGTGTAATCAGAATGATAGCTGAAATAGTCTGGTCCCTACCATACCATATCAAACCAAATAAGCCTTGAAGTTGAACAGACTGAAATTTACAAATTCTTTCCTAATCCATGTGACTTGTATAGCAGACCATGCTGCCCTAAGGCTAACGTGGCTGACCTCACAAGCTCATTACAGCCTGTGTTGGAGAACCTCTGTGCACAGATTATAGTGACTAGCTATGACCCTGACCCCACCAGGAAACGGCATAGTAAAACGAGAGCAGTCCTGAATTTGCTTCTGCTACAGCTTTGTTTAACGGCTAGCATGAAACAGGAGGGATCCCTAGTGTGTTACCCCAAGCACTCACAGAAATGTATGGAAGTTAGCATTCACTAGTTCTTTCTAACATACTTTTAGTGAAATGAATACCATACTTACTTGTTTTTAAAATGTATCTATGGCTCTCAGAAGTATTTTAAGGGTTCCCATTTACACCTTGGAAAAATTATTGAAACTCTGTAGGATGCAGAACACCACTGACTATTGGTACATTTCTGTATCCAATTCAAATTTCTGGTGTTAACTTGGTTCCAAACCATTTAGGACTTTATAGGTTATACAAGGAGTACCTCCACCTATACAACCTTACCTGTATGTTGAGATCAGCCGTGCCCACCAATAAGATCAGCAATAGTTGGTGGACATGAAAGATAAGACCTCCTTGGTGGTAGAATTCACAATTATGGAGTCCCTTCCCAATTCAACAACATATGGCTCCTATTACGTAAGTTTTCCAGTGAGTCTTCAAAATACATTTGTCATGTGATTTCCCCCCTAAGAATATATGATAGAAGCCTGTGTCTCTAAGCTGCTGTCTTAAAATGATTATATTATGATTTGGTGATTAATATATCTTGATGTACCAAGATTTAATTGTATATATTTCACTGTGAGAGCTATGCCTTAAAATTAGTGTCCACTTGTGGCCCTCAATATGTTTTGCTCTGTAATTCTGATAATCCTCACCATAGGCTATGCTAGTTAGGGGTGATGGAAAGGCCAAAACATCTTCACAATTTACCCATTTCTGCCCTAAAAGGAGTCTTAAAATATCTTCAATAATAAAACAATAAAATATAGCCTAAAATAGTCTCAACAAAAGTTAAAAGGTTTGGGAAAATGCATTGTTCTTGGGTTAAAAGAAGAATCACAGATTGTTAATACAGTTGTTAATTCAGACATCACAACAACATATAGTTCATTGACAAGCCACAACCAATCACACTCAATCTTGAATGTGGGTTGTGTGAGTAGGTTCTCATGACATGGCAACACACCATAGGTAACTAGCCATTATGAATTGTCAGTTGTCTATATATCCAGGTCGCTTTCTGCAAGAGTGCTTTATTTTTTAAGGAACAGTCACTCTGACAACTTATGGCTTACTCTAGATGCTGCTTGACCCATGATGGGTTATAACATAGTTAGAACACAGGATAACAATTTCATTATGAATTGCAGGAATCAGTTAGGAAGTAGTTTGGCAAGAGCAACAAAACCTCCTTGCCACCCTGTGGTTTCACCCTTGCCACTGCCAGTCTCTCTGCTGATGCTTAAGTGGCACTTTGGAGTGACCATAACTGATTTGCTACCCTTAAAAAAATTTGTAGCTCAGAAAATTGTGCAAATTTGTTCATAATTTTTATAATGTTTGGTTGGTCTTTGGTTAGTGCAGACTTATTGCTGTCTGACTGCAATCTTGCTTCTTTAATTTCCTTGTATGTTTCAATGATAAAAGTGAGCAGAGAAGTAGAGTAGGTAACATACATGGAAAGTGATAAGGAGACTGCGTGAGGCTGAAATTTACCCACAGTTTCTAGGCTCCAATTGCCTAGCTTGCAGCTGAAAAGCTCTGGGAACTGGGAAAACAGTAAAGGAGGTGCACTGAAAGGTGGTAGGTGACAGGATTTCCCCCTTGATACTGTCATCCTTTGGCTTTTAAGTGTTAAACTGACACTACTCAAGGTCTTCCAGCTTTTTAATACCAAGCTCTCCAGTGACTCCTGCCCTCTCCATTTCAGAGCACTTACTGCTATGGTTATTGCAATTCTCTGACAGTTCTAAACAAAGAAGTTGAACAATTATGGTGATGATTATGTTGATCAAATAGCATTTATATCCCACTTTTTTTCTTCTTGTGGGAAACTTAAGGCAACTTACATAGCTCCATTTTTATCTTCACAACAATAACCCTATGAGGTAGATTGGACTGAGAATCTGTGACTGGTTCAAAGTCATCTAGTGAGCAGTATGGCTAAGTGGGAACTAAAACTTAGGTTTCCTGGCTCTCCAGTCCAACCTTTTAACCACCATACCATACCACACCACACCGCACTGGCCCTTTCAATAGACACACATAATAGCTGGAATATAAATGAAAGGGAATTCTGTATCAGATAAGAGCACGGAAGAAAATGGAGGGTGAATTTGTGCACCCACAGAAACTGCTTTATTAGTTTTCAACTGACAGTGTGCTCACAACTCAACAACAAACCATGGGCTTTCTTCATGGATCGTTTGTGGTTAGGAAACCACATTTTGGGGTTTTCTTAAGCACATCTGGGTGCATGCAGCATAACCCACAAACCCACATTCATATGAACCAATCCATAGTTGGTCAGTGGCCTCTCAGATTAGGCAATGTTCTTACCAAATTGAAGATATTCTATGTGGTGGTGATGTTTCTTTGAGAGAAATATGAGAGAGGTAATCAAAAGGCTTTGATACAATAATAGATGGTTGGAATTCTTTCAGAACAGAAATACGTGGTCTTGTTTAATAATGAGATTAAACTTTCTGTAACACTATTGATTTATTTCAGTATACCATAGAGAGATGCTTTTGGAGTGTTAACAATCTTTTCTATATTAAGCCAACAGGTGGTTGGGAGAAAAACAGGGACTGCATCTCTTCATAAGGTCACCATTAAGACTGATGAAAATGATGTGTCAAAACCTTTGCAAATTTCTCATGAGCCACCCCTTCCAGCTTGTGATTCCAAACTAATTGAAAGAGCAATGAAGGTAAATTTCATCTGAGGGAGTTGCCATATAATTTTAATGATTATTTTTCATGTTAGTCACCTAATAGAAGTAAAACACAATCCATCACTTTCTAGATTCTTTCAGAATTCTTTCAAAATTAACATTTTGTTAATTTCTTGTCATATACAGCTGTTAGAATAAATTTCTAGGAGTTGAGTCAGTGGTTAGATGTTTTAGTAGTTATTTTATGCAGTTTCACAGAGGTTAGGGCAAAGAATACTCTAAAAATTAGCAGTTCTAATTTCTCGAAATGCTGTTCATCCCCGCTGCCTCCTTTCAAGTGTTTTCTAGGCTGCTGGTACCCTTTCCAAATGTAGTAGGATGGCCAGATAAAATACTAACATCTTGGACGGTATCCAGTGTGTCAGCTGCACCTATGTAATTGACATAGCACAAGTATGAGCATCCTCTAGAGAAATGCCAGTAGTGTAAGCTGGCATGATGTATTTCCTGAAAAAAATGTCGCACCAGCTTACGTTATTAATGTTGTGTTAGAGATCACTTAGTCTAGAACCATGCTGATTGTGTAAGCATAGTGGCCTTCTTGGGTACTGCTCCTTGATACAAATGCAACCAAGCAGTGCCTTTTACTGTTTGGTAATGTTATGTCTGTGCTAATTGTCTAAGTGAATCTGAATGAAGCATAATTTACAGTGAGTTTGGTGACTCAGGCATGCTTTATATCATACATGAAAGTGTTTTATGCTAATGTTTCCCTTATAAAGTTTTCCTATTACCTCCAAAGTGGCAAGTGCCCCAAAAGGCAAGAGAGAACAGTTGTTTTAAAGCATTCAAACTTTTTGAATAGGAGGCCAGTTGAAAGTCTGTGGTGACTGTCATAGGGTCGCTGAGGTGGGGGTGCCAGGGGGTGCGGGCCGGTATCGGGCACGTGTGGCAGTGGCTCGCTCACTCAGAGATCTCCCAGCGAGTCCAAAACCATCTCTGAGCGAGCAAGCCACCACCTTCCCGCCAAGCACGTATGGGAGGCAGGTGGTGGCGGCAGCTTGCTCGCTTGGAGACCATCTCCGAGCATACGGGAAGCAGGCGGTGGTGGCTTGCTCGCTCAGAGACCATCTCCGAGTGAGCCAGCCACTACCTTCCTACCCGCGCTGGGAGGCAGCAGTGAGCACGCTTGTACGGGACGCAGGCAGCGGCTTGCTCACTGGGAGACCATCTCTGAGTGAGCAAGCCACCACCTCCCCACCTGCACAGCAAGCGTGTGCGCAGGCAGTGAACAGCGGCGCAGGCCGGATGGATGGCCATGGCAGGCCAGATCTGTCCCGCGGGCCGTACTTTGAGGTCCCATGCTTTAAAGCCATCAGCAAGGATCAGTAAGATTAAGGCAAAGGGCTGTTTAGGATGCTTAGTCTGGGAAGCAAAGCAGACTGTTGTCAGGGGTATTAATGACGAAGAAACTTTGGAAGTGTGAATCGTCATGGCCTCAGCCATCATTTCCTCATCTAAAAATACTGCAAGATTTATGGGCTTGCAGTGAACAGTGAAGTGAATTCTGCAAGGGGAAAACAAGAACAAGGAGCAAGGCTTTGCAGATAAAATGCCATCTCACAGGCCACATGTATGTCAAGCTTTTCCCCACTCAGCCCAGTTTTCCAAAACCTGCTCAGGAAATTTCAGGTACAATGATTTTGGCGTTCTGCTTGAGTTTTTAAGTGATGGTTTGAAGTTCATTCCCCACCCTCCCAAAAAAAGTTTTAGGCATAGCTGGATTTACTCTCTTCCCTTTTAATCTCAGATGTTTCTTGCTGGGGGTGGGAAATCCCCAGACCTGTAACAGGATTTCTTTACAGCTGTTATTTTGACAAGAGTTTTTGACAGGGGTATATGTATGCAAACATGTCCCTGTGGAAAAATCAGATTAGCCCTGACAAAAAACAATTTTTAAAGAAAGTCTGAGTCTTGACATCTGGCTGTCAAAACTGTGCTTCCTTAAAATGAGTGGCTTGCTCTTTTCTACCTTAGTGTCCCAGGAATTGATGGGAAAAAATGCAAGACACTGAGGAAAGCTAGATCCAACAAAAAAAAAAAGATCATCTTGCCAGGGAAGGGGTAATCTACTGGCCAACCCCTTTCATGAGCAAAGATCTCTCATGCCTTTGCTTTCTTTGATGGCTTATCTTTTGACAGCTGTAGGGGAAAGCAAAAATAAATAATAAACCACTTGCAGTATCTCTGGGTAATGTTCATGGTTTGTGCTTGTTGAACTTTGATAGCAGATACCTCTCAGGTCATTGTGTAAGCAAAGTTGCCCAGTATGGATTCCTAGAAGTGCACAAATGCAGACTGGCATAAATCTGACACTTTTTTAAAATGTAGAAAATGCACAAAATTCTTGTGCTTAAGAATAATTAAAAAGAAGCAGACTGATGACAGCTTTTCCAATGAGCTTTTTACACACGTGAAAAGGACTGTCACTGGCTGTCAACCTGGTGATTTCAAAAGGTGATCTCAGGGGAAAAGAGAGGGAAAGAGTAAGAAGTCACAGTGAGTGAAAAAGGACTTGTGCTTGTGTGTAGAGGGACCACTTCTGCCTTAGCTGCCTAGTCCCCAGGGATACTCAAGTACTTGGCAGGGACAACCCATGGTATGCCTAACCCAGGGGAAAAATCCACCCTTGTAGCTTATTTCTTTGGTGTGTCATGTGAGCTGTATATAAAGCAACATGCTGTATTTAAGAAAATTTTTAAGCAAGCTTAGTTTTGGGGAAGACACTTGACATATAAAGTCATGTAGGGGAAACAGTGCCAGTTTGTTTGGGCTTTTATTGAAATCTCCCTTTACTATTGTGAGATTGTTCCTTTTATTTAACATCACTATTTTACAACTCTAACTTTTTTTTTTTAGATAGACCACTTGTCAGTAGAAAAGCTTCTGATAGACAGTGTCCATGCAAGAGCACATCAGAAACTTCAGGAACTGAAAGCCATTCTTAAGAGTTACAATCCCAATGACAACTGTACGTGACTGTTTCTGTATTAATGTTGAATTGTGGGGAGACATTGCCCTGTATTTTTCCTGTGCCCTTTCTTATCTTAATCAAGCAGAAATACTGCAGGCGGTGAAATTCTGCCAGTTTGCCACTGCCTAAGCTAACCAAAGTTCTTTAATACACTCTGAACTGAATGTGTTTTTTAGTCCAATCATTGTGTTGAATATGCCAAAGAAAACCAATAAAGCATTTTAAAAAATTTCAGGGTTGGTGCAGGAGAATGAATGGCAAACATTTGCCATCAGCTTAGGGAGTCCTTTGGACTAGTTAATGTGGAATATAACTTAAATAAATAAACAGACATTTCCAAATTTTATGAAGAATATGAAATGATAGATATATTTCATAACTAGAATCCCTTTTACTCCATTTGGTATTGATATATAACACTTTTCAAGTGCTAGTTAATTTTCAGCTAAGAGTAGTGTTTAACTTTTTGTTTTCTTACTTCATTTGATATATTTAATTAAATGGAGTATATGTTAAATTTTACTACATAGATTCCACCAGTGTCTAATTTGGGGAAATCCCTTCTCGGCCTCCTGCACCGGAGCTCACCCAGTTCTAGGAGGTTCTCCTGACTCTCAGGAGAGGCACTGGTGGGTCATCGCAGGGAGGTGGAGGAGAATGTTCTGCCAACTGCCTTCCATGAATGCTGCCTATAATCTAAGCAACAATGTACTTCATAGCAAAAAATGACCAAGATATGTATGTGCAAATTCAGTGGTTGATGTAAGGATGATCAGCTTACTGCTTTCATACAGCAAACTGTGGTTTCTCTCTCCTCCCACCCAGCACAGATACAGGCCTTCAGACTCAAAGCTTCAAAGGTCTTGTGTTGTTGTTGTTGTTGCTGTTTTGTCAAAATACAGGCAGGTAACAGTGCAAATAAATCATGAATAAACCTTGGTTCTGGGTTCAGACTTAACGACAAGCCATGGTTTATACAAGGCACATTTTATATGCTTATAATAAATCATGGGTTCTGCTTGATTTATAGCTGATTATCAAATCATTGTTTGCAGTGACACAACAAGCCAAATTTCAACAAACCACATAATGAGTTAGCATATGTGAAGCAGGTCTCTATGTCTAAACAAAGTGCTTAGGAACAGGGCAAAGATGACAACAATGGTATAACTAATTTTTTTGTTTTTAATTAAAATGATCATATTTGATGTTCACCATAAATGTAGATTAAATAAAATAGCCTTCATGCAGCAAGGCTGTGCAGCCTATATTTTGTTGCACCTTGTTTAATAAACTTTTGCACTCAATTTAGGAATTCTCAATTGTTTAGCTTTTATAGAAACAGCTCTCCCCACACTTGTCATCCCTATTCTGGAGCCATGTGGTCGATCAGAATGCCTGCACATTTTTGTAGACCTTCATTCTGGGATGTTCCAACTAATGCTTTATGGAATTGGTAAGTAAATAAACGTTAACCCCTGAGATGCTTCCTTCTAAGTACTATGGCAATTCATAATAGAGGTTTCAGAATCCAACTGTTTCTTTGGCCTTGAAACTAAGGTGAAAGAATTTAATTGTAGTGTGGCTGGTAAGGAGGGAAGTGTGTTGAATATACAGGGATCAGTATTGATCTGCAGTGAGTAACTATGTAGTACACTCAAAGTGCAGTGCAACATGAACTGTAAACCATGCCAAAGGAAGTAGCAATGGCTGACAGTTTAACTGGAACCAGAGAGTGTGTGGTACATTTGTGGAATGTATTTTACAAATAGAATGGACTGATTTCACTGATCTTATACACAGAGATATGCAGAAGCCTCTTGTCCATGCATGCAACTCTTTCACAGCATGTCTCAATATGTCAGAATGTTGCTAATTAACCAGCTTTCCTGTTCGGACAAAATCAGAAATTATGGTAACAAGCCAGGACCCTAAATCCTGCTCTCTTAATTGGTCACAGAGAAGAGGTGCCAGGAATTGAATATTATATGCAGTGTTCCATGGAATAATCTACTGTTAAAAATGTTCTGACTTAGAGGTAGAGGTACTATTAGTAATGAAATGTGGTACTGAACAAGTCATTGGTATAACCCAGTGCAGCATTGCTTGCAGTTTGCAGCACCAGTTCAACAGGAAAAACTTGTTCTTTAAACTTTATTTTAAAATCTAACTCATTATCTAAGTGGTAATTTTATTGGCTGCATTGGGTTGTTACTTGGTGGTGCTGGTGGAACAGATTCCCTCTCTCTCCTGCATACCCGAAAATCTACTCTAGAGATTGGGAGACCCCACCCCAAAAAGCAGATTTGGGAAGCATGTAAGGTGTGCATGGAGAAAGAAGAGAAGAAATAGTGTACAAAAACATCTGTAGCCACTTGAAAAGTTCCTGCTCTCCTACTGCCACCAGGACGACTTCACTGCCTCCGTGGTAACCATAGGGCTGTTACATCATTAGCCCAACACATCCTGCAGTATGCGTTCTAGAATTTGCAACAAAATGAGAAGCTGGAGGTCTGGAATTGTAGAGTTCTCTGTTGCCTGTAACTCTTTTGTCACAATCTCATTCAGATCATTTCCTGGTGAAGTTTAGATTGGCAGTTGTTTCTTCCCCCTGCATGGGTGATCCACTCCATCCATATGGAAACTGAGGGATTTCTGAATGCTTTTGAGGTGGAGTGGGGAATGGATTCTGGCTGGTGCTTCTGTAAGAGCACTATTCTCATTCTGGAATGAGAATTGATGGCATGATTGCTCTGAAATGTCCTCTTCTGTGTAGTATAGTTCAACAACTGAGGCGTACTAGACAACCTAGAGCAATAAAACAAACTAGAATAAAATAAAGAATAATAAAATAAATAACTAGAGAGCACTGTGTAAATGATGATGACCTGCCAAATCAGGGAGAAATGACTGGGCTTTGTGGCACTGAGGATGTCAGAATGTTCCCATTCATGCGTACGTACTTCAACTGGGGTACCCTTACTGTGGTGGTCCAGGCTTCAGTAACTTCCAGTTTGCATGATTGTAATGTGTTGTATATAGGGTTGACCTTGAAAACGGTTTTGAAGCCTCAACTAATGCAGAATTTGACAGCTAGAATTCTGGCTGCTATAGCCCTGTTGCACCAATTCTGAGTGAGTCACATTGGTTCCCTGTGTAGCCAGCCAAATTCAAGGTGCCTGTTGTTAGCTTTAAGCTCCTATATTAACTTGGCAAATATCTGAAGGAGTAACCTGCCATTCTGCCGATGCATGAAGATCTTAAAAGGAAGGTCTTCTATGAGCATGTTCAGTGGGAGAGTACATTATGCATTTAGAAAACAGAAATCATTCTCTGTAGGGGCATCTTATTTTGGAATGTGCTCCCAGATAAGGTGCAGTTGGCTTGGGCTTTGCCTTCTGATGCCAAATCAAAATGCTTTAATGGTTGAATAGGTTTTATGCCTCTTATTTGCAATGTTGTCATTATATTGTACCTTATTTTAAAAGTAACACTTTAAGTTAACACTTTATGATGTAGATAATGTTATTTTAAGTAGTAATGATTCAA
Source organism: Varanus komodoensis (assembly GCF_004798865.1). Taxonomy (NCBI): domain Eukaryota; kingdom Metazoa; phylum Chordata; class Lepidosauria; order Squamata; family Varanidae; genus Varanus; species Varanus komodoensis. The sequence goes on along the minus strand of NW_025335941.1, from coordinate 8,152,249 downwards.
CTTTTTCTGTAGACCAGCAGACACTGGATGAGATAGAGAAATCTGTCAATGATGACATGAAGCGAATCATTACTTGGCTTCAGCAACTCAAGTGAGTGAGCTGTGGTATCGTGAACTTTAAATATTTCCATATACGTAATCATTTTATATGTAAGCATTTTGCCTTATACTTTCACCTATACTTGCTGTTCTCCAACATTGTGAAGGTATCATCTACTTCTAGAGACTCCATTTTTGTAAGCTTTCCTGTGATGTACCCTACCAACCTCAGCAGAATGTGAGAACATCTCACATTCTAAGAAAATCCATTGGAGAATACTTTAAAACTTCAGATTATTAACTACTTGGAGTAGCAGCTTGTTTATTCCTATTATATAATAGGCATTTTCTAAATAATCCAAAATCAGTGAAAACTGTATTGCATAACTTAAATTTCCCAAACTGTAAGGACTCTATAAACAGTTGCTAATGCTGGGTTTATTTTGTCCATAAAGAAAATAAGTCTCTATTTCAGTAATTATGACAATAATATGGGCCATTAGGATGTTATGTGACAGTGCATCTGGACTTACTACCACATGGTCACTTGCCAGAGAGTTGCAGCCAATCCATACTTCATACATGTATGACTTGGGCAAACACATTCGTCACATTCAGATGTATAGTTTTAATTGTACACATAAAATAACTTGGATATACCCTTAAAATCATTATATTTACATAGACTATAATGCATCTATATAGTGGCCTGATAAGATTGTTGATTTTTTAAATTAAAATTCTGTTCTGCACAATTGCAAAGAAGTAAAAGTAATATACATTTATGAAGGCAAATCTTGAAGGCAAATTGACCATGTTATGTTTAAGTACATGAATACCATTGTAGTTGCATGTCCTGGGTTTTTTATTTTTGTTTTCAATTAAGGTTTTGGCTTGGACAGCAGCGTTGCAAACAATCAATAAAACATTTGCCTACAGTCAGCAGTGAAACACTACAGCTAGCTAATTATGCTACTCACCCTGTGGGAAATCTCTGCAGTCACAAGCTCTTCATCAAGCTCACTCGACTTCCACAGTACTACATTGTAAGTGATGGATATGTACTTTTTGTTTGAATTGGTCCTCCGCATAAGCAAAGATGGGCCATTTTTGTCATGTGGTGGATGTATTGATAGGCTAGCTATGGCTACCACTTTGATCTTTAGTTTACCATTCATACTTCTGACCAGTGGCATGTCACCCATTCTGTACCTAATGATTCCCTCCTTGCAGCAGGGCAGCCAGCCAGCCAACTGTCATTTTATTTAGTAGCAATTAGTCTAACACAGGGGATGGCAAAGCTCTGTATTCTTGGGTAGGGGACTAGTCTTTGGGAACAATACAGCATAAATCATGGGTCCTCAAACTACGGCCCAGGGGCTGGATCCATTCTGCCATGCCCATTTATCCATTCCACCACGCCCATTTGGATCAGCCACACGCGCACCCATGCACACACCCGCCGCCACCCACCTCACCGCTGCGCGCAGGAGGCAGTGGTTTGCTCACTTGGAGAAGACGATCTCCAAGCGAGCAAGCTGCTGTGTCGTGCACCCACCTCGCGGCGCATGCCTAGCCCCGCCTCCCCTTGCTGCCGGCGCCTGCCCTTGCCCCACGCACCCCGCCCCCACCTCAGCATGCGCGCCCGCATGCACCACCCCCACCCCCTCACCGGCCCCCGCGCATGACTAGGCACCACCTTTCCAGCGCCCAGCACCCGCAGCTTTCAACTGGCCCCCTGGTTAAAAAGTTTGAGGACCCCTGGCATAAATCCTTCAGTTTGATTTTTATTTTTAAATTGACAATTTTTAAAATGAAATGAAAATGAAGAAAACAGGCTTCATACAAAATAAAGGATTGGGATATGAAATTTTGGAATCTATCTGTTTTCTACAGCTTAAAAAATTAGTGAAATAAAGGCAAACTTTTAATCATAGTTTGATTTAAAATTCAGTAGAGTCAATAGGACCTGTTTCTTCTGGAGCTGTCAGTTACTCAGAGCAATAGACAGGTAGGCAAGTAAAATCTTACTCATTTGGCTGAGTTTCAGTGAGTTATGTTAGGCTCACATAAGGGCAATTGTACAGGACATTAAAGTCTTCATTTATGAGCAGCAAACTTTCCCCATAGCACTGTGACCTTTTGACACTCACTTCCATTTCAAAAGTTCTTTGCTGTGTGGCATTTGGAGTGGAGGAGGTGTGAGGGGAAGACCACAGTTCTGTAAATACAAGTTCTAAGTTCCATTTGGCATCCAGAACTAATTGCTTATAATTGCAAGATGCATTCATTGAAAATAATCCAGTGCTACATCACATTTCAATGAATGACTCCTTTTTTTCCTCATTTGGAAGAGATTTTGAAATATAATTAATGTGTCCACCAACTAGTTTGTTCTCCGCTATGTTCATGAAAATATTGCAGTTACTCTGTTAGCTAGAACATGTAAAATCTTTTGCATTTTGTACTTGGTGTCATGGTTCATGCATAATAGCAGCAAATCTTAGGTTAATGAACTCCTGATTTGCTAGAACATGTGTGAAGTACATTCTGCCACCATAGTCAACTCCTCATGAGGCTGATTGGGGGTTGCTTATGATGTCTCAACCCAGATACTATAGCTTTCTGAACATCACGTAGCACCCCAATATTTCAGTCCCTAAATCTGAAGTGGGGGAGTGGGGGTGGAATGCATCCCACATGTAATCCCCAAAAGGTTACTGATTGCATCCCACATGTGCTGCAACACATTGTGGCTTAATTAACTCATGGTCTGCTGCCATTACATGTGAACTGCTCTTTTGTGATATTTCCAGGTTGTCTTCTGTGAACTTGATTAGCTCTTACTTCTATCATAGGAAGAGAGTTCATAAATTAATATCTGAATATTTTTGGACTACCTCAATTTAACTTCTTACCAATCTAGGTCGTGGAGATGTTTGATGTCCCCAGCAACCCCACACAGTTGGAATACAAATATTACTTTCTCTCTGTGAGCTATGCTGAAGGAGATGACTACCCTGCTACTGCAGTTCTGCTTCAGCAGTTTAAACCAAATATTGAAGAGCTGGTTTTGGACACAAAAAGTGGGAAACATGCAAAAGGTGGCACAAAGCGTAAGGTATGGGTTTGTTAACTGGCACTGCACTTGTTTTAGTTTGTAAGTGGAACTGCTTAGTTGAAGGTGAACTAATAAATATTGGGGTGTGTCTTGGTCTTATGGAAAGGCATTAGCTTGGTCAACTGCACTTCTCTTGCTATAAGCCAGAAAGATTAGAAATTAAGTTGTTGCAGATAGTACGTTCACTATTTAACCAACTGTACAAAAATTACCTTGTTTTGAAATATAATCTAGTGCAATTTATGAACCAGATTCTGTGCAGTTTGGTTACTCCTACATTATTTTAAGAGAATTCTCCCAATCTTGAATATTACAGTTATACTTAACCTCCCTGGTTTTATCTCTAGAGACAATGGCTGAAGGAGAGATTTAGAGGAGCTGTTTATTGTATGATACTTTCATCTAGGAATTTAACTATGTGTTTAGTTTCAGACTTACCATAGAAATGCTAAATAATGAGGGTAGAGGTCTGGTCATTTACTGATACACCAATAAATGACTTCTTCATTATTTGGCCTTCTGACTAAGAAACCTTAATCAATTAGTCAATTCATGGCACAGGGTAAAATCCAGAGGGGCACTTGTACCCCTACCAATTTTTTCAGTATCACTAATTGTACTGAGCAGAAATACTCATTTCTGAAAGGAAACAAGTTGATGGAACTTGAATGTTTTCACACTTTCTGGAGCTTCCTCTAGAAAACACTTAATCTCATTTGTAAAAGTGGCAGTCCTGCGTATGCAACGCAATTGACTGCTTGTGCACTGGAATCAACTGAGAGGAAAAGAATGGTCAGAGATATAAACTGTTGGATACCTCAGTTAGGTTTTAATCTAGTAAATATGCAAATAGTTGCCTGTGTACAATGCAGTAATTTTGAAAAAGGCATCATATTTAATTGTCAGATGGCATACTAGCTTAAACTATTGGCTAGATGTCTGTTATGTTAGCACAGTGTAATTTATGTTAGTGCTCATTTCAACTTGGATGCTGTTCAAGATGCTACCTAAAATAAGAAGTTCCATGCTGTAGCCCTCATGCCTGTTATTTAAAACTTAGACCCATAATCCAGCTTTATAACCAACAGAAATTGTAGCATGCTAAAAGAGATCATTGTGTTTTCTAGTTGTCTGGTGATCCATGTCCCACAGAACCCAAGAAACCAAAGCGGTCTGGAGAAATGTGTGCCTTCAATAAAGTTCTAGCTCACATTGTAGCAATGTGTGATACAAATATGCCATTTATAGGACTTCGCATGGAGGTAAGTAACAAAAGGTTTGCATTGAAGGTAGAGCTGTTGGATTGACAAGTCTTTTTAAAGTAGGGACTTTGGTGAGGAGCCCAGACTTCGCTCAGTGAGAGCAAGAGATGGGAAGACTGTGTAGCCAAGAGAAATGAGAGGGACTCCCTGCCTGAGCTTTCTGTTCTAGCTGTGCTCAGTACAAGCCCCATTCCAGAGCCCCAAAAGGAATAAGAAACATTTGGTCACAGACCAAGAATTCCAATATTCTGGAGAACAGGCACAACTTCATAAATCACGTTGTTAACCCACAATAGGTATTAACTACCATAAATAGCTCTTAATACTTAATCAGTTTGATGAGGGTTTGTGTGACTGACTAGGCTTGGGATTTGCAAATAATTTGTGCATTCATTTGAGGAATGCTTAAGTAGAAAGAGAAGGAATGACTGAGAAGGAAAGAGACCTATCCAATGCTGTGAGTAAGCAGTGCTGCACTTCCTAAACTCCTAGAGTCTGAAGGTTTTGGCAATTGAATGCTCCTGCAGTAACCTTGGGACACTTTGGGAATGAGGGAGTCAAAATGTCAAAAATAATTTGTGGAATTAGCTTGTGTTCAATCTGTTGAGTGGCTTTGCTTCTCAAAATGCAATACGTTGGGCTCCATCTGAATCAACACTGTATGTTATGAATCATTGTAGATCATCAGGTAATTAAGGGTGCAGTCCAATGTCTGCTTAGACAAAATTAAGCCATACAATTGTTTTAATCTGTTATGTCTGATTTTGTATGTTAATTTCTATATTATGCTTTATCTGTCTTTGTTTCAGTTATCTAATATGGAGATCCCACATCAAGGAGTCCAGGTTGAAGGAGATGGCTTCAGTCATGCTATTCGTTTATTAAAGTAAAAAGATAGTGCTACACCTTAAGTAATGTGTACAGTATTTCATGAGTGAAAGGGAGGAAAGTATTTAATATGTAACATGCTGTAAAATTAAAACTCAAACCTTTCTCCTTATTTTTATTATACATTTGTTCAATCTTACAAAATTTTGCAGAGACTGTACAGCTTTTAAGGATTATAAATTATCCAAAAGGATAATTAAGCAAAAAGATTTTGTTGAAGAACTTACTTTATATGCTGCTTAACTGGCCAGTTAAACTGAGGTACAGCTTTAAGCTATCCAAAGAAGGTTATCTGAAGCTTATTTTCTGTAGCTTTCACAGAATCTAGTTTAGTTTTATGAACTGCCATTGTAGGCATACTTGGAAGAAACTCTCCATTTCTCTGTTTTATGTTGAATTTTTACAACCATGCTCACCATTTGCATGCTGTTTTTTGTGCTGTTTTATAAGACCATGAAGGCAGTATCCATACAAAAGGAAAAGGAAACTTTTTAAAAATCACATGTTTTTATGAAGTTTAAAGTAAAAGACTAATAAAGGCACACAGAACTAAGGTGAGCTAGTCTGGAATGGTGTTTCTCATGCAAGTCCAGTCTTTTTGAAACTTCTAGTCTTTCCTCAAAATTTCTGTAACTGTTATTTTATATTTATATCCCACCATTTTACTTCAAGGAACTCAAGGAAGCCTACAAAATCCCTTCCATTTTATTCTCACAACAACCATGTGAGGTATGTTAGGTGGGGAGAGTCAGTGATGGCTGGAGTCTCCCGGTGAGCTTAATGGCCAAGAATTAGAATGCAAGCTTCCCAAGTCCCAGGTCAAAACTCTAATCACTACATCGCACTGGAACAAATTATGTGCATTATATAAAGCCTGCTGAGGCAAGATAACTTGGGACATTTAATTCTGATGGTCTGGTGATTTCATATTTCACATAATATAATTAATATTTCTGTTACTATACTATTAGATTGCACACAATCTAATTTACTATTTAAGTTGAATAACACTGAAGTTGGAAAAGTTGCTGCAAAACAAGACCTGTGTACAGTTTGATTATTTCCCTGCAATGAGTCTTTTTTGGTACAAGTTAATTATTCCCATGAAAATAGGTAGACTAATACATTTTGTTTAACTATAGTACTGAAATAAGTGCACTGTCACGCCTTCTTCCTTTTCAACAGAATTCCTCCATGTAAAGGTACAAGTGAAGAAACCCAAAAGGCTTTGGACCGTTCCCTTCTTGATTGCACTTTCCGATTGCAAGGTAGAAATAACCGCACATGGGTGGCTGAACTGGTGTTTGCAAATTGCCCGCTTAATAGCACTTCTTCCAGGGAACAAGGTTAGTTTCACAATTATCTGACATGTTCTCCATTTTTTCTTCCATCTTCTGTGTGTCAGAGTAACATGACCGCTCTCATTCATTTTGCAGGACCGACTCGTCATGTTTACCTGACGTATGAAAGCCAATTGTGTGAACCTGTTGGTGGCCGAAAAGTAGTTGAGATGTTCCTCAATGACTGGAATAGTATTGCTCGATTGTACGAATGTGTGTTGGAGTTTGCCCGATCTTTACCAGGTATAAAAAGGCATTTTTCTTTATTCTTGTGTTGATATAAAGCTCTACCAAAACAATTTATACTGTTCCTGACTTTTTTCTTCCCTGTTCCCACCTCATTTGATCTCTTGAAGAAATACCCAGCCATCTAAATGTTTTCTCAGAAGTCCGTATCTACAATTATCGGAAGCTAATTCTTTGTTACGGAACTACAAAGGGAAGCTCAGTAAGTAGTGTTTTTTGTTTGCTTGCTTTTGTCTTAGAATTTTAAAGTTTGATCAATAGCACTTCTTGGGTGCATGCTTGTTCTTGCTTATCTCTTTTAAATGCAGTTATAATTTGTCCTTAAGCTGATCCATAATAATGTTAGTTAGCTCCAGTTAGTTCATCCTATGCATTTTTGTATGCTACAGTTCTTTAGTGGAGTTATTTTTCCCATTCTCTCAGTTTTACCATTGTCTGTTGAAGTTTACAAACCAGCTTAACTGCACTTAGGAAGGGGCCTCTTACCCCACCCCTTTACAGCAGCTGCCTGTGCACTCCCTGAAAAGGCTTTTCTGAAGATCAGGGGACTGTAAGGAAATACCTGGAGTGTGGGGGCTGGGACATGCAATATGCGGGAGTAATCAAGGAAACCTGGGTGCCGGCAGCTAGCAGCAAATTGCATGCTTCCTTGTCCATGCTCCCCTTATATGTTTTGCTTAATGAGTGGCATATTGTAGTTTGCCTTTATCTTTAAACTTGCAACCTATGGTTTGTTGCTTGATGAGATGGCAAACTGTGCTTACCACAAACTAGAAAGATGGTGCAAGGAGGGGGAGAAGAGCATATAAGCAGAGGACTTCAAATATAGAACATTAGCTTCTGTTTTAAAAACCTACTTCAATTCATACAAGTCTGCTTGCATGTATACAGCATTTTTTTATTTGTTTGTTTATTTGATTTCTCTCCCACCTCTTCACCGGAACAATTTGAAGCAGTTGTTTTTGTTTGCCATTGGATAATTTGTTCTAATGTTCTTCTTTGTATTTATAGATCAGCATTCAGTGGAACTCTGCTCATCAAAAATTCCACATATCATTAGGAACAGTTGGGCCAAACTCAGGTTGTAGTAACTGTCACAATACTATCCTGCACCAGCTTCAGGAGATGTTCAATAAATCACCAAATGTAGTCCAACTGTTACAGGTGACTCCCCTATTTTCCTTTGGAAGAGAAACATTTCATTTGAAATCCAAAAAGTACTGAGAGATGGACTCTGTTACTGGTCAGCAAGTGTTTCATCTTACAGAACAGAACAATGACTTGGGTGGGGCTGTAGAAGGAGCAAACTTGTAAGCTCATTTATGCTGTTAAGCAGTTGCTCTTGAAAACAAAATCTTGAGAGAGGAAATCATGAGAACACTTAGTGCGCAGTAAATATGCTTGCAGGATCTCATCCAAGGTAAAAACAATTTAAAAGCAGCATTCATGCTGGCTGTAGATGAAGGCTAGGTATATTTAGCTGGCTGTTCTGAAGCTAAACTACTCTTTTTTTTGCAGGTTTTATATGATACTCAGGCTCCATTAAATGCTATCAATAAGCTGCCAACTGTGCCAATGCTGGGACTGACACAACGTACCAACACTGCCTACCAGTGTTTCTCTATTCTGCCTCAGTCACCCACGCACATCAGGCTGGCCTTTAGGAATATGTATTGCATTGATATTTACTGCCAGAGCCGCGGGGTTGTAGCAATTCGTGATGGAGCATATAGTCTTTTCGACAACAGTAAAATTGTGGAAGGCTTTTACCCAGCACCGGGACTGAAGGTGACTGTTATTTGTACATTTATTTCATGTTAAAATTAGGACAAATATTCATGAACTCCCACTGATATTTCAAAAAGTGGAAAAGCCCTTTGAGTTGGGCTTACTGTTGAAGTGCTGAATTCATTTTTGTGCTGCCATGTTGTGTAGTACTAAGGAAATTAAACACTCTTTTTGGGATATAATGGGGTGCTGAATATTGGACAGTGATATACTTCAAATGTCTAGCTTCCTGTGAATGTTGCTACTTAAAGCCAATCCAGGAATGTCCCATAGTTTAGCAGGGCTAAACATCATGATTTTATGTATGAATTCCCAGGTTCATTCTCTGGCTTCTCTATTTAAGCATTTGTGTAACAGGGCTAAATGAAACTAGGTCTCTGGCTACAGATTTTGGAGAGCTGCCACCAGGAAGAGTAGACCGCATTGGGCTGGATGGGAACCAGTCCATGATTAGAATGTATTGGTAATTCACATTCTGTTTTAAAAGTGTGTGCCATCTGAGTTTTCTGCCTTTTCAAGTGCTATTTTGGAATAGAATAGTAGATGTTACCAAACTAACTTTTCTGCTTGCTTCTGAGCTGGATAAAATTGTATATATAATTTTAAGCCATTAACTGGCTGAGTTTAGTAAATGTCTAAATTAGAAAGGATATTGATTTATCAGTGACAAAGAGCAATTTTCAGACTTCCAATTCTATTGTGAAATAAAATTCACATATTCTATGTTGTGCTTCATATTCCAATGTTGGGAGAGTTAGTGAAACACTGTAGTAATGATTATAGAATTATTGAATGTTGCTAATTAGATTGTTTATGTTTAATGTCTCGTGTTTAGTGGGAAAATAAGTTAGCTCATGAATGCAAATACTCTATATCCACAGACATTCCTGAACATGTTTGTTGACAGCAATCAGGATGCACGAAGGCGATCAGTCAATGAAGATGATAATCCACCATCTCCTATTGGAGGGGACATGATGGATTCATTGATATCGCAACTGCAGCCTCAGCAGCAGGTATTTTGTGTGCGGGTGCATATACATGCACAAACTTAGAAACCCAAGGAGTAATTATACACTAAGCCTCTATGGTTAAATTAAATAATTTGGCCAGTGTGTCTGCCTTGTCTAATCTGGAGCGATGATAACAGCACATGAGGAGGAAATACAAGAAGGGCTGTAGCTCATCGGTAATGTGTGTTCTTTGTGGGTGGAAGATCCTAAGTCTGTTCCCTGGAATTTGCAGGTGGGGGTAGGAAAGTATCTGTCAGAAACTCTGGATAATTATGCCATTCAGCAGTGACAATACTGAACAATATGGACATTAGATCTGATGAATGAGTTTAAGACAGCTGTTTATTTGCATTATAGACAAACTGACCCATGTAGGAAGGAACTGACTGTATTTGGACAGTGTACTATTTTTTTTAAAGAGTAAGTTAGAATGGATGTTGGTCTAGGGCACAGACTTTACACTTACTGCAGGCTAGAAGCACTAGAGGACTGACTGTATAGCAGACCTGAAAATAAGATAAAGGAAACATTGCTCTTAGAAGCAGAGCCTGATTATGAAAGACTGAACAGAGTGCTTATGAGTGAATGGATAATAGTCTTCCATATTTCTTCCATATGATAAGAAAGAAAATATTACTCTCTGAACATAGAAATGTATGTTCTGTCCTTGTTATGATTGTAATTACCAAATTTATCAGCGTTGGTCAAGTCAGATGCCTACATTAGATCTCAAGGATGTAAAATTGTTGAAATTTGTATCTAATAGCTTTCTGGTTTCAGCAATCTTCAAAACAGACGGGAGCACCGGGGGCTTATCCTTTGACATCACCCCCCACATCTTACCATAGTAATGTTACCCCATCACCTTCCATGTTGCTCACACAGTCCCCAGGTAAGATGGCTTATATTGAACATTAGCTACATTGAAATAATTATACGTCTGTTTAATAAGCCATCAAATGAGCGAATCTCATGGCACTGTGCATAGCATCTTTGTTCCTCTCCCTGAGTGAACAAGCAGACCAGGAAGTCTTCATGACTTCATATTCCTGAAACATGAAGACCAGGAAGCTGTAGTTTCCTGTGACATCTGAACTGGGAAATGATGGTAAATGGAATGAGTTTATATTCTGGTTTGTTTGGAAGCTGTAAGCCACATTTTCCCAGTATGAATGTAAGGGGAAACTGTAGACTTTGTAGGCTTTGTGGCCTGCTCACTCACTTGAAGGGAGGAGCAATGCAGCTTTGTATGGGGGTCACAAAACTCATTTGTATTTCAGTAATTAAGCTGAGGTATCACTGCACAAGTGCACTGATTGAGAAGAGCAGTGAGTGGCATTTCTAGGTCATTCATGAATGGAATGTGATGTATTTTGTGTTATGAACAATTCTTCATATAACCATGGCTACTTTATCAAAAAGAATTATTTTCATGCTTTGAAAGGAATAATTAGAAAGTTTATAACAACGGGTGTTTTGAATTTCTCCCTTTAGGAACGCTGCATGCTGCAAGCTCTCCAAGTGGTGCATTAAGAGCACCATCACCGGCATCATTTGGCCCAACTCCTTCTCCTTCATCTCTTGGAATCACAATGGGTCAAAATACAAACTTTGCCAGCCCACATGGTGAGCTTATGACTTTTATAGCCAAGCACTGATTACAAAGCAGTGTCTGGGAAAGCTTGCTACTCTCTTCCTGGCTGAATGAAGCCACTGGAATAACAATTACTTCGCCTGGCTTGTACTCCTGTGCAATCAGGATAACCTGTTTATGACAAAATACTAGATTGACCACACTGTGACATTGCAACCTAGAAAAACTGGAGCAAATAGTGTTGAACTCCTTTCCTGGGGATGGAATCTAAACCTCTTGACTCACAGATACTGTGCCGTTGTTGGAGAACAAGCTTTATCAGCAATATTGATCTCTTCCAGGATAAAAATATTTTGAGAAGAGAAGAGCATAGATCTTGCCCTCTTGTAGATCTGTGCAGTCCCTTTTTTAGTTAACTCCAAATTATGTTTTTTTTAATGTGTTGTGTTTCACATAGGCTGTGCCCCAGGAAGTCTGTGGATGTTGCACCCTGCTGGAGTATGGGTAGTACTGATGTTTTTATTTCTGTTAGTGACACTCAACTTCGTTGTAACTTCCATAGGTACTATAGATCCTAGTTCACCGTACACAATGATGTCCCCCAGTCAACGTGCAGGAAATTGGCCAGGCTCACCTCAGGTCTCTGGTCCCTCTCCAGCAGCTCGTTTGCCTGGAATGTCACCAGCCAACCCTTCCTTACATTCCCCAATACCGGATGCTTCTCATTCCCCACGAGCTGGAACAAGTACGTAATGTCAACAGAAATAATCAGTTCTATTCTAGCATCAGTGAAGCTGAAAGTTTGGAGTGGAATAGATGCAGTACTCCCAGCAAGCAAGCAAAATGACCACCAATAGCATGCCTAGCCTGTACATTTTTATATATTTAACATTTTAAAAAGTCCATCTTTTAAAAAAAGAATTCATAGACTTTACATTAACATTTTTTAAAGATTTAAAATTTACACAGGAACTCATGCAGATTTCAAAATATAAAACATCTTGGTATAAAACACCAGCTTCAATCACAAATAGTATATTTTGGCCAGTTTTTAAGTGGGACTCTGACATACTCCTATTTGTGACCAGTTGGTGTGTTATACCAAAATATTTCACATTGTATAATATGTTTCTATTTATTCTACAAACAATTTAAAATATTTTTTCTATTTAAATCTATGAATTATTTTTAAATCTTCAATTCTCACAATTTTTGGCCCATATCCTAGGTTTTGTGGGAATTTCTCTAGCGTATAAGTGTGTGAATAATCATGCATCCCTAGGCAGGAGGAGTAAAGTGAGGTTGTTGGTTTCTTTTTCCCAATTTCTTCTAGGTTCCCAAGCAATGCCAACAAATATGCCACCACCTCGTAAACTACCTCACCGTTCTTGGGCTGCATCCATACCCACAATTCTCACTCACAGTGCCTTGAACATTCTGCTCCTGCCCTCTCCAACTCCTGGGCTTATGCCAGGGTTGGCTGGAAGCTATCTTTGTTCTCCACTTGAACGTTTTCTAGGATCAGTTATTATGCGAAGACACCTCCAAAGGATCATCCAGCAAGAGACGGTACTTACATCTCACAATGTTTAATTCCTTAGGTGGTCACTAAAGTGCAAAACTATAATATTCCTCTACCTTGTATTTTATATGACTTATTTACAAAACTTATGCTTCTTGAGAAGCTAATGTTCTTAGGAGCTGAAAAAGCACATGAAACAATATGTATCATTCTACATTTTAAGAAAAGTATGAAATAGGGTGTAGTATAATAACTATGTGGTTGGTTTGCCACACTGCTGTCGTTTTGGAGCAGTGATTTTTAAATTGCTACCCATAAGGAGTACCTTCTACAACACTTCTGTCACAGCTCATTGGATGTGGAATCCTGAGCACTGCACAGAATTCTAGGGTGCACATTTGATTTGTGTTGCTTCTGTTAGGGGTTGAGTGTCACCTTTTGCAAACCAAGAGTACACTAGATTGTCTCTCCATCTTCTGAGGTGTTCAGATGCAGTTTGTCCACCATTCCAAATCTTCACAGGGAGGACTCTTGAGTTCCTAAGCATGAAAGCTTGAAAACTCCAGAGTTTTTAATTTGGAAAAACCAGGACCAGTGCTTAGCTCAGTTACAAACTCCACTAATTGCTTAACATCATCAAGGAACTATCAGGAAGTTCCCCCATATGTAAAATAGGGATCATGTCAACATATCTGAAAGTTTAGTGGGCAAAACTTGGGGACAGACACTAAAATTAAGAAGGTCTTTCTAAGGGTGGAGAAAGATACTGCTTTTTAATCCCATGGGTGAGGAGTTGTTATTTAACTTACTAGAGGCATGAATCTAAGTACTAAATACTAATCTAAATAATGATGATGGCTACAAGAGAAAGCAAGATGAATTTGTAAACAATGGGACAGAAATAATGGTGTCCAGAAGCCATTATCTCTTTTTGCCCTTGCTAGTTGTGCTGACACAATTCTGGATTCAGATTCTTTTACCTTCTTTTCTTTTTTCTTGAAGAGTGGTAGAAAAAATGTTTTCAGAAGGAAAGAGCATGAAGTCTGCATGCACAAAAATAAAGTAGCAAAGAAAAAGGACAAAGTGCTCATATTCCCTTACTTTCATCTTCATCTCAGATCTTAGCTGGTGAAGCTAAAAGAGACAAAATTGTGTTCCATTAGACAATCTAAGATTGCTGTTATACTGAAGCATCTGGAATTGACTTGTTGGGAGAGGCAGGAATGCTGACTGAACTGATCCATTGAGTTACTTGTTAAGACTGTTTCTTTACACCAAAGAAGTGGCAGATCCTATGGAAGGATTAAAAAGCACTTTGCTCATAGAGGGTGGGGCAGGGCTTCAGACACACGATAAATCCTCCTGAGTCCGTATTAGGTATATTCAGAGGTTAGTGAGTGGTATATACTTGATGAATTTGAAACTTCAGGTAAACTATTTCTATAAAGCCACTCCTTGCCTGCCAGCTTGAAGCTAGCTTTAATTCTCTGTGAGACTGATACTTGTGGACCACAGAGAAGAGCCATTCAAGTTCTGTGTAACCAACATTAAGATGCCTACAACTCATCTTCAGAAACAACTAGCTATCATACTTCAGAGTATAAAAGTGGTATAAAGAGCTTGTGTTTGCTGTTCCAGTCAGATGTATTGGCTTTTTTAAACAGCTACAGCTAATCAACTCCAACGAGCCAGGCGTGATAATGTTCAAGACAGATGCCCTGAAGTGTAGGGTTGCCCTCAACCCAAAAACGAACCAGACCCTGCAGCTGAAAGTATTACCTGAAAATGCAGGCCAGTGGAAACAAGAAGAATTGCAAGTTTTGGAAAAATTCTTTGAAACCAGGGTATGTACTTCATCTTATTAGTCATTTTAATTCTTGATTAATTGCTTTTGGAGTTGATAGAATTACTCTTGGAAAATATAAATGGAATTGCAAATTGGCAAGATTACTATGTAAACAAAGATTCAGTCTACAATTCACCTTGCGAAATTGAAGGGGAGGGAGCCTGTGGGATTTCATAGGGAGCTACGAGAATGAAGTAGCAGGAGGACTGTGATTGTCGTCAGAAGGAGATGCAGAGGCCCTGGACAGATTTTCATAGACAGAGCAGAAGTCAGTGGTCCAGGCAGAGGCAAAGAGACATGAGTGAAAGGTGAAGCGTTCCTGTCCTCCGGCAGCTACACACTACATCATATATCCTTTGCGGTCTTAACTAGCCCCACTATATGTGATTCAAGCTGGATAACCAAGTAATGCAGGACATTGTTCTAGCAGTACAGTAGCTCCCTAGATATTTAATGTGGTTTCCATACATCATATATCTTTGCATTGACATGGGACAAAGCCATGCTGCTTGGGCTACTTAATAACTGGACCATTAAGAGTTTCCATTTAACTTTCTAGCATTCGTGCTGTAGAGGAAGTTCTGATTCCCAAAGTTTCTTGTGAGAATGGCCTTATTCCCTTTGAGAATGGCCATGCTGGAGCCAGTGTGGTGTTGGACTGGAGATCCAGGTTGTGGTCCCCACCTAGCCATGAAACTTACTGGGTGACCCTTGACTATTCAGTCACTTTCAACCTAACCTAAGCTCACAGGGTTGTTATGGAGATAAAAATGGAATGAAGGAGATCTACTGTAAGACGGGTTTCTCACAAGAGGAAAAAAGAAGGATATAAATTCAGTGTGGTGGTCTTGATGATTGGAAATATCATCTTTGTACTCCTGGTGGTCTTGATATCAGTAGGGCTTGTAGAATGCACTCAAAGTCAGATCAAAGAAGCTAGGCATAATATGAGACTATCCAAAGAAACCCTGGTAACATACTGCATTTATTTTAGGTCGCAGGGCCTCCCTTCAAAGCCAACACTTTAATAGCTTTTACAAAACTGCTAGGAGCACCAACACTTATTCTCCGAGACTGTGTACACATAATGAAACTAGAGCTGGTAAGTTGATGTTACCCTTATTACAATTTTTTGTCCAAAATGGAGACAGGATTAGTTATCTTTCTATCTGTGGCATTTTTTATTAAAACAGTTTCCTGATCAAGCAAGCCAGCTGAAATGGAATGTACAGTTTTGCTTGACAATTCCTCCAAGTGCTCCACCAATTGCACCTCCAGGAACACCTGCAGTTGTACTGAAATCCAAAATGTTGTTCTTTGTAAGTAGGCCAATTGACTCAGATTTTACTATTCTTTAACTGTATGTATTGTAGTAGTAAGGAATAGTCTGAATGCAACTTCTATCAGTCTTCAACTACTGCTTAAGCAATAATCAGAATATCTAATAGTATGGGCTTCATTGCACATGGTGGCAAATCTTGAGTTAACTGTCCCACAATTTGACATGGTACATATTGCTTCTGCTTCACATTATCCATCTCCAATTGTAGGTTGATTTGTGATGTGCAAACCTGAACACTGTAAGGTAATCACGGGTTAAACAACCAACAATTAACATAAGAACTTTTCATAGGTTAACTATAGGCTATTCAACCATGAATAACCAAAGACATCCAGGTGCCCACATGATTTAATCTACAATTGTTTTAATCATGGTTAATTAGGTAAAGCAGAAGTAGCATGAATCAAGCATGTGCTATAGCAAATTGTGCATTAGTTAATTCACAATTTCTCATTGTTATGTGTGTTCTAGTCTGTGTTATCAATAACTACTATTCAGTGGCCTAGTTCATGTATAACATAATCCATGCTGTGGGTTGTTTAATTCTGGGTTGTCATGTTGTCTGAACATGTTTAAATCACTCTGGCTCACCACCTTTGCCAGGTTACAAAGGTGGTGAGCAGAGTGGTTTAAACAAAAAACCTAGCTGCTTTACGGTGCTCCCTTGTCAGATTTGAGATACAACAAGAGAGTGGGTGAAAGGGTGGGAAAACAACAGCACAGGGATTGAGAATTTATTGTAACTTCACTGTTTGATCATCTGCCAGACAAATTCTATCAAATTCTAGCATGGATTTGTATTACGCACAAACCACATTGCTGTGAACTGACCAGAAAACTTTGGCTGTTGAGTGGTATAGAAATCAGGTAAATCAACCAAACATGCTATTGAGTTGAATTATTCTGGATTATATACAAAAGCCAAAATATAACAAGAGCTATGTGTTGATATTACTGCAGAAGACCCAACAAGCAAAATAAGAAATGTGAAGAACCAGTGCCTTAGTACAATTTGATTTGTCATTTTGAAGTAGGTCTAATTTCAGAGAAGGATTTTGGTAGCCTTTTATAGAAATATTTTCCCTCTTTGGGGCTAATAAAAGAGGAAATTCAAGTTACTTTACTACTAAAAGGTCCAGTTTGTACGTAATGGCTAGAATGCCCATTTCTGTATTGAAGGCAAGTTGCAAAATTGCTGTGATTACCATTGTGTGTTTTATTCTCTTTACAGCTTCAGCTAACACAGAAAACTACAGTTTCTCAGGAAGCCATGAGCATAATCGTCCCAATCATTTATGATATGGCTTCAGGTACAACGCAACAGGCAGATATTCCCAGACAGCAGAACTCTTCGGTTGCTGCTCCCCTGATGGTTAGCAATATTCTAAAGAGGTTTGCAGAACTGAACTCACCACGGCCAGGTACTGTACATATCCAGTAGGTCAAATCTTCTGCATGCTTAAGTGGGCTGAGTCCAACTTTTACACTTTTTAAATTGCACTATACTGTTAGTGTTACTGTTTTTATCAATTTCGTTAAAAATGATCTTGAAAACCTGGTTTCAGGTTACTGCATGTTAGTGAAAATATGTTGAATTGACCTTTCTGTGGTGTCAGAAGGGTTGTATTATTAACACAACATGGACTTTATGACTTTGACCAAGGAAGTGTAATGCACTCAGTGGGTTGGCTCATAATGCCGTAGTTATACCTACACTAATAAGATTTGTCATGTGAGCACTGTGTATATATTACTGTGAAAACTAGTGCTTGTTAGTCATCTTGCACTGTAGGACTATGTCTTCCCATTTCTTGTAATTTTACTGTTACAAGGTTAACTACCTGTTTTCTTAATTGTACTCCTCTGAGGAAAGTTTGGGGCCAGGAAGATGGAACTTTTAAATTTCTCCATAAAGTAACATGTTACGGCTCTGGCTTATACTTTCTGTATCCCATGACTAACATCTCACCTTGACTGTATCTTCTATCTTGTGCTGCCTGCTCTGTTTCTTGTGAGAAACTTTTGTATTCACTTTCACTTTTCCTTTAATAAAAGTGTTAGAAACTTTTGAAAAGTGATATTTTTTGGTGGGGGGAACAGCTTTATTTTTGGGTATGAAATCTACCCAAGACACTAACTTCTTCACAGCAGATTTTCTGCCCTCCAGGAAAATCCTTGTTAAGTGCGTGTTTCAATAAATAATTATATTGATTTTAAGTTTTTTAAAAATGCTAGCAAATTCCTAGTGTAGTGTTATAGCATAGATTTGAGCACTGACTCTAAAACTGAACTGTGTGGATATACATACCATTTGACTACACTGAAGCAGCTGATAGGATTGAGGTGGTGTGGATGATGCCTCTTCAAATACTTGCCTTTACTTTTGGTAACACTCTATCCTGAACCCCTGATCGTCACTGAGGTAACTGCAGTTTTGGGAGGGTTAGCCATGTGTTTTCACCTGGGTGTAAAATGCAAGGTGAGTTATCCAAAATGCTGTGTATTGTTGGGAGCTGGAATATCATGCATGTTATCCATAATGTGTGCATGCTCCAGAAAGCTACTTAAGCACTGATGCTTGTGGGAGGGAAATGCAGTCCTAGCTTTCATACATAACTGAACAAGCATTTTCTTCACTAGTGAGGTCATCTGGTTCTACAATCCATGGGGCTTTACTGAAAGTTTAAAAAAACGGTTTTGGAATTGGCATTTGTGGTTTTAAACTTGCAATATCTTTTGTTGCATTATTCTAAATATAATGGCATCAAGATAATAACTGTATGCCTTCTAAACTGAAGTTTAGAGAGGACTCCATGGCTACTTTTCACTGCTTTGTCATTTTCAAAATGTAAGATGAAGCACAGTACACATGTAAGTAACACATTGTCTGCTAGAAACATTCCTGTGTAATAAAATCTTCACAAAGATGAGGATCCTCATCCTCCTTAAAAGGAACTAACCCCAAAACCAGACATTAGTGATGGGTTTTTTTCTTTTTTCTCCCTGCAAGAGAGTCTGGCTGATCTTTGTCTTCAAGTCTCTATCAATGAAACTGGATTGCTGTTAAAAATGTAAATAGCTTTTATAGAATGGTGTACTGAGGATACCAGTTGAATTCCTGAGAACTGTGACATCAGAAGTGTGCTGTCTAATTCTTAGTACTAACTTTTTCACCTGAGGACTGAGAAAGACTATTTTCAGGATGGAGAACACTTTATAAATTACTCAAAATGAGTGCCTGCCAACCAGAGCGCTGAGTTCGATGGTTAGGGCATTATCTTTCAAGAATGAGAAGCCAGGGCTATCTTCATTTTCTGCATTCTTTTGGGAGACCTATATAACCAGAGGGGTGATTATAACTGACCAGTTTGCTTGTTTTCCTGTACTTAATGGTGGAGGATTTCCTACTAATACTAACTTTTCCTAATTAGTAGTAGATTCAACTAATAGTGGTGGTTCTTCTCTAGTGGGAGTGCATAACACATAGTTACTGCTGCATAACTTGGTCTTTAGTATTGTAATTGATTGATAACAATGGAAGGGTGGGCCAGCCAATTTTATTGTCTGACAACCATCAAGAGCAATGCTAGACTGAGAAATGGGCTCTTACTGAAAGTGTTTCATGGCCAAGCAAAGTTCTGAATCCAAGTTGCTTTGCTCGAAGACCTACATTCTGCACCACTCATGGCTGTGTTAGCTGCATGAGGGGGCTACCTTTGTTATATCTGGGGAATCCCAATAGCCTGGCTATTGTAGAATGTGACAATTCTAAACATGTTGACTTTTATTTTCCATACTAGCTGGCTGCACAATATCTGGTAGGTTAGAAGAAAGTAGTTTTATATGGCATTGAAATTACTTGCTTGTTGTCGCATCTGAGTGTAATAGTATACATTTTCAGAATTTAATTGGGGTACAGCTCATGATACTTTGAAATGAATTTTGAGTAAGTTTATCATTGTCATAATTCAGCTTATTTCTCCAGCTAACTTGTGCTTCTTTCCCTTGTTCTAGGTGACTGTACAATCTTTGCAGCTGTCCGTGATTTAATGGCTAACCTTACAGTGCCCCCTGGTGGGCGTCCATAGGCTATTTTTAAAGAAAGGGTAAAAATGAGAGGAAGCGGCAAAACATTGAACTAAAGCCTTCAGTTATATATAATGGAAGAGACGTTTTCACATGTCATATTTTAAAAAGAGCTAATACAATGGATTGGCCTACTTTCAGGGACACACTTTCATCAGATTTCTTTCTTTCCTTTTGTACAGCACTCTGTATAAAGTTTTAAGGAGACATTACAAACTTGTAATAGATTTATGTATCCGCTTGCCAGTAAATAGAGTTTATTCTGTTTTATACTACAAAGATTATGAAAATGCCAAATTTGTTTATTTAAATGGTTTTTCTTATGTCTTGGTGTAATCTTTTTTTAAAGGCAGGTCTGTCATTTTTGAATACTGTAAAACTGTGACAAACTTTATATTGAAGCTGTATTTTAATATGACTGCTTTGAAACATTTAAAATGGGGCTTGTTGTAAACATGTTCCCAAAAAGCAATATTTAATAAACTAGATTTTAAAAAAGTGTGCTCACTTTAAACATGTACATTTATGTGTAAGAAAGTTTTCTTAAATAACTGTCTTTGGGATGATATCCTGCTATATTCTGGGTTAGTTTCAGTGACTAAAAGCACAAATTCCTTTGTGCATCAAATTAAGTTGTAGGATATTGTCAGTTCCTTTTCAACCAATTTATCTTTAGAACTGGGACTAAGGAAATAGAATGTATAAGTGTGTGTACATTGTCTTTTGCTGATCTTTTTGCTTGTTATATGGAAGTGTTTTACAGTGTAGGTTACTCCCCAGAATGTCGTACAACTAGCTCAGTGCATCCAGAAGCCCTTCTGAGCAGAATCTGAGCATGCTTTTCAAAAATCAGCATTCTATAGTGTTTGTAAAGCAAGTTTAAAGCTCAGAGAAAGTAACAGAAGGAGTTTTTCATTGATGTGGCTCCCTTCCATGGTGGGGAGTGGTGGAAAGGAGGCAGAAGTCCTATTAAATGTACCCAAACTGCATCTAGAGTAATTTTTTCAGTTGTGATCATTCTGTAAGTTAAAGACATTGCATGGAAGCTATTTGAAACAGCTTCTGGGGTGACTTGGAAGAATGAAGAGCTTTACATAGCAAAGAGCGACCCATCACCAACAAGGAATCCAGCTTAATGAAAGAAAAGAATTCTGTCTTATACACACAGATGAAGTAGTAGAGCAACAGATTATTTAATAAACCCAGAGTGTTTTTTCACTCCTTTCCCAGACAGCATTTCTGAGTGCTTTAGACAGTATTAAAAATACAGAAATATCTGTACAGTATATTGCTTAAAAAGGGTATTGCTCTGAGTAGTTAGCTAGGTGCTCCTGGGAAGCCTGCAAGTAGGATATGGAGACAAGTCTTGTCTCCCATTGTTTATCCCCAGCACCTGATATTTAGCAGTATATTGCCTCTTAACCTGAAGTTTCCATTTACTCTTCATGACTTTATAGCCAAATTCATGACTTGATAGACAAAGTCATAAAATAGTTCTGTTTTCCTTTTAAAACCAGTGGCCTTTGCTGTTAATCCTGTGGTAAGTAATTTCATAAGTTAATTATGTATTGTACTTTTGCCTCTTGCCTGGATCTACTACCAATCAATTTTATGGATCAACTTTTCCCATTTCATTTCTTTGGATAGAACGCCTGGTGTCCTCCACACCATACATAATTGTATTAACCTCAAGCATTTAATAGAATCAAATTCTGTGTCAAACTTTTAATAAAGCACGTTGGCTTTATCTAACAGTGAAGGTGCTTCAACTCCATTTGTTTGAAGCATCCACTTCTGTTGTACCTTTTCAAACTCTATATTAGGCTTTTTGAGATAATCGCAATCCCTATTATGGATGTTCCCAGTGACCTAATCACAGTACCTATCCTGATCAGAAACTGCCAGTTCCAACCCCATAAATATATAGGAAGGAACAGGTGCATAGTCTGGAGGTGTTCCTTGATCCAGCATGGTCTTCGATTGCTACAGTACCTTTTGTCAACTGTGACTGGTAAGGCACCTATGACCATTCCTGGGCAGGGGTCGCTTAACCACTGTGGTCCTAACTTAGATTACCGTTCTATATTGGGCTGCCTCTAGCATTGGAAGCTGCGCTTAGAGCAGAATGCTACGGTCACATTGGTAATGAGAGTGGCTTATCAGTAGCACACGACACCAGTGCTAAGGGAACTGTACCTCAGACTACCTGTACCTAAGGTTCCTTAGTTTCTTTAAAAAATATATTTTCACAACCTTTTTTTCCCTTTTGTATTATGTTTGTGTTATGTAAAATAAAGTGGAAGAAAGTTGCCAAGGGATTTTGAAAAAGTTTAACACATACATTCAAACCCACAAATGTATCTATCTTTCGATCTTTCAACACTCTATAGGAGTTCAAAACAGAAGTTATTCTGTACACCAGGGGTCCTCAAGCTTTTTCGACGGGGCCAGTTGAAAGGTGCCGGTGCTGGCGCGGGCCGGAAAGGCGGTGCCAATGGCACGGGCGGGCAGGTGTGCCCACGCGTGGAGGCGAGGGTGTGGCGTGTGGGCGTGGCGAGGGTGTGGCGTGCAGGGGAGGGGAGTCTGGGTGCACGGTGAGGAGGCAGCTTGCTCACTTGAGGTCATTTTCTCCGAGCGAGTCCAAAATGATCTTCAAGTCGCTGCCTCCCCGTGGGTACGGGCACGGTGAGTCCAAAACCTCTGAGGCGGGCTGATTAATGGGCATGGCGGGCCGGATCCGGCCCACAGGACATAGTTTGAGGACTCATGCTGTATTCCAACAAATTTTCTAATTGCTTTAAGTCCTCAACTACTTTTTAAAGTACTCCCTTTTCTATCCCATTAATAGTGCTGGGTATAATAGATTTTCCATCTATCATTAAATTCTTCAACTGCTCTTCTATTTACATAATTAGTTAGGTTCCTTAGTTTCATAGTGCCTTCTCTTTCAAACTCCTTACCAATACATATTGGAAAGACATCAACCGTTCTGCGGTTTTGCACCTGTCGAAAATTTATTTGTTCCAATGACTTTCCCAGAATAATGATCTTGCCTTCCTTGTTTTCATGCTATTATCTTTTAAGTTTTATCCTATATGCCATTGCTTGTAGATTGCTTAGAAATTTCTTTTTAATTTAAGCAGTTCATCAATATTGATAAGTCAGCCTTGCCAGCCATTTCTCCCACCTAGTTTAGCCTTCTGGCTATCGTGTTGGTGTACTAACAGCAGTATCTAATCCAGCAGTGTCTAATCCAGCAGTGTCCCTACCTGAGCTGACAGACTTCATGCAATGTTAACATCCATGCTGAAGGTGTCTTAACTGGGCTGTCTCAGCATTTCATGGGTTTCATGACAACCAGAGGACTGGCCCAACATGCCATCAGCCCAACACATGTAGCATAGCACACTCTAGATCTGTGTGGGTGGGTGGGTAGATTTTTTCTCCCAGCCAGGCTCGGGATTAGTGATCTAAAGATCTAAAGGACCTTTGAATTGGTCCCTTTGTCATGGTCAGCTTACTGCCTGCTGAAATTCAGACTAACAGTGGCTTTCCCACTTTGCAGGTGTGGGGGACCCCAGAGGCTGTTGGATCCAAGCAGTTTCCAGGGAACGTTCTGGCTGCTGTGGCTGGTGGTCCTGTCAAATTCCTGCTTAATCTCTAGAAGACACAGAAAACCTGAGTGGTTGACATGATTGCTCTTGAGTGCCCTCTCTGTGGTATACCCCAGAGCTGAGAGTGATGAAACAAATTGGGACATGGCTCGAGCGCAGTTAGAGAAAAACTCCTACTGGAAACAACCAGGTAGGAGCCCTGGTACATGCCTATAGTTGACTATATGGGGAGATAGTGAGAACATCAAAGAAACTATATCTGACTGCCTCCAGTCAATCTTTGCTTTTCACTCAAGAGAGCTTCCTCCTACATGCAGGCTCCAAGGATATCTTGGAGCTGTCTAAGGTCCATTGTAATATATTTGCTAGGCACTTCCAGGACAAAATCTCTTACGTTCACCAGGTAGAATCAGGAGGTATATCCAGAGCATAGCCTGGTCAAGTTTTTTGTTCTTTTGATGAGGAGAGGAATTAAAACTGTTTGAATAAATCAGTTTATGATGCTGATTTATTTTGACTAATCACGGTTAGGGTTTAACATAGTTAGGGTTTGAATGATATATTATACTACAGTTTAACTGAGCTAAAGCCACACTTGTGGACAAGTGTTGGGAGAGCACACAAGCTTAACTATGGCTCATTGTTGTATGGTTTAAGAATGCCTGAATGTATGCATCCTTAAGATGTGCTCATCATTTACCAAGTTCTCAAACAAGCCTATGCTTCCTTGACCGCTCAGACTGCTGGGGGTCTTGGCAGAGCACTTGAACCTTTTTGTTCTACATATCAAAGCATATCATTCATATTTTTAAAACCATTGTTTTGACTTTCACATTTGAGGGGTGTTTCCACCAATTTGCAGAGGACATCCATTGGCCTAATGCAGGGATGGGAACATGTAGCCTTCCAAATTTTGAATTCCAACTCCCATCAGTCTCACCTACCATAGCCAGTGATGATGGCTGCTTAAGCCAGCAACAGCTAAAGGGCCAAAAGGTACCCACCCTGTTCCAATGTTATTGGAAGCTGCCCCGAGGCTTTTGCGAATGGGGCAGCATATTAGTGTTCCAAATAAATAAATAAATAAATAAAATATTGTATCTGTCAAGAGATGGATGGTAGATTGTCCCTCCTTGAAGCAAAGCAGTGTTTACTAAATCACATATCCTCCTTGCACACAGGTACCCTGCAGAGCTGTGATGTACACATATTGCTGATAATTGAAAATTTTCAGGACTTCTTACTATTATATTATACTTCAGTGTTGTTGTTTGTGGGGCCCAATCCACTGGATTTCACACAAGTGGAAGACCATTTTTGTTCATTTGTTTCCTGAAAAGCCCACCTATTTGTTTCATTTTTAGATTTAATGTTTCTATGACATTACTTTCTCCTCCTGGATTTTGTGATAAAGAGGAGAGGAGGTGCATATGCTGGCATCATTGTGAAACAATGTATGGAATGCAACTATTTAAAGGAGAGGTTTAAAAGGTATTTACCTCTGTTTCTTGTATGATTGTTTAGAAAAGTTTGTGCAAGCATAAATACCTGAAAATGAAAAGAGAAGAACCCAATAGGCTGTGTGGTAGTGATCTAAATTTAGTTAAATTTTAGGCTGCACACCGATCTGGACATGTCAGATTTAAGTCAATATGGCTTATTTCTGGATACAAATGTATAGAACTGCAGTGCTGGTGCCTTTTTAAAGCTCTTCACTCCTTTCCTGACCAAGCTAAGCAACTGCTACTCAGTTTGTAACCTAAAACACTACAAAGATCTCTTTTCCCGTTCTCCCCTCGTTCAGCACCCAATACCCCAATTTCAGGTCAATTCTTCAAAAACGTCGAGCTGGAGTTACGCTGAGAGACTGCAGTACTAGCACGTTAAAGTAACGCTCATGAACAGAGAACTGAGGAAAGCGGTATACTAATGCAATGCTAGTAACAGTAGCTGCTTCACCTATCCCTTAGCAAGGAGCGTTCCCAACCCGGGGGCCTCCAGGGGGTTGCACTACGACCCTTAGCAATCCCCGGCCAGCCCACGGTGGAACGCAACACACCCGGAGGCACCAAGGGCATGAAGAGCGTGCTGGAGGGCGGACAAAGAGGTCCGGGAGCCGGGCGCTTCCGCAGCGCTCCTGCCTGCGCGCTCGCCGGGAGCGTCGAAGGGCGGAAGCGCCCCCCCCCCTCGGGCGTGCCATGGCGCTGGCGGAACTGGCTGCTCGGCTCAACTGCGCCGAGTACAAGAACTGGGTGAAGGCCGGGCACAGCTTGCTGCTTCTGCGAGGCGCCCTGCAGCGCTTTGCCCACGAGCAGGTCCACGCCTTCCACCGGCAGCTCGTCGCTCGCCTGGCTCCGCTGGGTGGCCGGTGCAGCGGGCGTTGCATCCCCCGGGGCAAGCAGGTGAGATGCCGCCCCCCCCCGGTTGCGCCCCGCGGAGATGGAGGAGGAGATCTAGGCGGGTTCCTCTTCCACGGTGTGTGCAGACGCACGGGGGTAGCGCAAGGCTCTCGATTCATGCGTGTTTAGGCACAAAGCGCCCCACAGTTCCCAGCACAGCCCAGCCAGCCGGGGCATACCGGGATTTGTAGGGTTGCTTCTATGCATGTATACGACTGAGCCCTTACGCACCCTTTGGAAGCAACCTGGCACGCGTTCCCAAGTACGTGTAACACGCAGACCTCGACGTCTCTCTGCAATCCTGTCCGTGTAACAGCCTCGGGAGGCTGCTTCGTTTGTTCAGCTTTGACCGTTTTGCTTTTGCTCAGATCAGTCCTCAAGGGAGCTGGTGTGGGAGGAGAGTAGTTTCAGCAGCTGAGAGACTCAAGTCACGCGCCCTCTTTGTCCCCTTGGGTATTTTCCGGCTTAAATTCGTCACCGTGCAAGGAGGCCTTTACATTAACGCGCGCACGTGAAAGGCGCACCCGGCTCGCATCCGGTTAGGCGGCAGAACAAAGAACTTGGACTCTGCCTGTTGGAGCAAGAGGTCAGCCTGCGGCAGAGAGGAATGCGCCGGAAGAGACAGCGGGGCCCCCAGCCCCGTATTTCATGCTTCCCTATGCTTTTGCTATATTATATTTCTACTTGTGCTCAAATGCAACAAATCCAGCTCAAGCTTATCTTTAGTTTCTGGTGCTAATTTAGTCTGATTGCCGGACTTAAATTATTTTTTAAATACGAAGTGCTTGTTCATTATAGGTTTGTTGTTATTATATTACGTGAACCAACAGTTGGAGTGTTACTCAGCAACATGATAGCCCACACTCACATTCAAGAGTTGTGTACTCACATGTCAGGGTTGAGTATGGGTAGTTATTGACATGTGGGTTGCTATGTTTTCCAGCCACAATAACAAATCATAGTTGGTGAACCACAAACAGACCATGAAAAGAACCTATGGTTTGCAGTTGGGTTGTGCGCTGTGCATTGTTCATGGCTAGCAAATAGCCTGTTATCATGGCTGAGTTCAGATAACACTCTGTCTCATGTTTCACAATCACCGAAAAATTGAGGCCATTGAATTGTGGTGCTGAAGGAGACTCCTGTGAGTCCCTTGGACCACAAGGCGATCAAACTGGTCAGACCTAGAGGAGATCAACCCTGACTGCTCTGTAGAAGGCCAGATACTGAAGATGAAACTCAAATCCTTTGGCCACCTAATGAGAAGGAAGGACTCCCTGGGGAAGAGCCTAATGCTGGGAACAATTGAGGGCAAAAGAAGAAGGGGACGGCAGAGGATGAGGTGGCTAGATGGAGTCATTGAAGCAGTTGGTGTGAGCTTGAGTGGGCTCTGGGGGATGGTGGAGGACAGGAAGGCCTGGAGGAATGTTGTCCATGGGATTGCGATGGGTTGGACATGACTTCATGACTAACAACAACAACAACAACAACAACATGGTTGTCATGTTGTCTGAACCTAGTCACTTTCTCTTTTCCAGGGGTGTAGTAGAGCCAGCCTGTTTCTTAGGGACTATAATGTAATTCATCCGTCTCCTTAGGCTTCCCTGTTCCTTCTGAACTTAGCAGCAATCCTCCCATCAACTGGTAGGAAAATGGACTTTCCCCAGCAACACTGTGAACTCCTTGTTGTAAGGCAAAGGGTGGCATTGAATCGGCAATTATGATCTAATAGTTTTACAAAAGATGTATATAATACAGAGAAAGAGAGAGCTGGACTAACAATGCTGCTTGTGTTTTGGACTCTCCCAGGGGCTATGGGGGCTTTCATGATGAGTGCCCACCCTTCAAAACTATATACTGCAGGATCATGAAAACCACACCTATGAACTCTCATGCACATGTCAGATTCTATGGAATGTGCTTTGGAGCTGGAAACCTTATGAGATTGCTAATGAGACTGTAACCTCTTACTCAACCCAGCCTCTTGGTGGTAGTAAACAGCCTTATCTTTCATTCCTTGACTCTGTGTTAGGCTTTGTGGTAGGGCAATATTGCTGATTTGCTCCTCTGGGTTCCCCTTTTCGTTCCTTTTTCTGATGTTCTTTACTTAACTGTAATTTGTCAATTTGGGTGAGTAGAAAGTGTTTCTTTTCCTGTTGTGAACTTCTCTTATCCGGCCTGGTTCCTTGGGATTGAGGGCAGATTACACTTTGAGACTCCCTCTTGGGTAAAAGATGTGAAATCTCTGATGTAAATGTAGCATGCATATTTTAGGGCCACTTGCATTGGTGCTTTGTTTGCTTTGTAGTTTCAGCCTTCTTGCTCATTATGTAAAGAATGGAAGAAGGAGATTTTGAATCATCACACTCACAGAAATGGAGAGGTTCACTGGGGGAACTGCAGACCTTGGCTTTGGCCTTCAAACTCATGGGAACTTGCAAAGGTAATCCCTCATGGATCTTATCGCCTCAAGTAGATTTCAAATGTGGAGACAGCTTTTGTGAATACCTAGTTGCAGCTTCCAACATAGGAAATGGATGTAAGTACAATCAAAATGTCATGAAAAACATGTTGAAGCAATCTTGAAACATCAGAGCTAAAATGTTCCATCTGCAGTCTTGATTCTTTATTTTGGAAAATGGAATGTAATTTGGATTCAGGAGGTAGTGATGGCTTTATGATACATGTTACATGATAGTTGATGATACACTTGATGAAGGGCATCCCAAATGTGTCCTCCTGGACAGTGTAGAATGTTATCGAATGGTCATTTGGAAATACAGAGATGGTACATAAGAGTTTGCAAAGAAGAAAAACAATCATAGATGCTATTCAACCAGTGTTCTAATCTTTCTGGAAGCCACTTGCTGTATGCATTATGAAGTCAAGGTCAGAACTAGGAATTGCAGTTACAAGCCTTGCTTTCTATTTGTTAATCTTGAACTCTGATATAACAAACCCTTGGAAATAGTGTGTTACTAGCTGTTACAGAAACAAAAATGAAGATGTGAAATGAACATGTGGCATTCTTCATTGCATAGGCTTACTTGCCTCGTGGGAAAGCTGATAGTCCTGGCCCTGACAAGTGTGATGCATCAGCACTCTTGAACCTTTTCACCTTCTGTGATTACTTCAGCGACATTGATCAGAAGAAAATCAGAGAGGTAACATTGATGACTTGCTTGTGTTGATTCCTAGCAGGATTCACGAGTGCATTAAGCAGGTCACCACAAGTGATTGTTGCTTCTACCCGGCCCATGCACAGTATCCCTCATCTTTATGCATGAACTTGCTTCTTGTACAGAAGTAGCATCACACAGCAAAGTCCCAGTAGGAATGAAGGAAAACAAGCATCAACACTACTACAGTTCATGGATTGCTTAAGACAGAGAAGGGAAATCTCTTTCTTCCAGAGGGACTTCTTCAAGATTCAGTAGAAAGGAGGGAATGAGAGGAGTTGGTGGCAGCCAAAGTTAAATCTGACTGTTATGCTGACACATGGGTCCTCAAACTACGGCCTGGGGGCCAGATCCTGTGCGCCATGCTCATTTATCCAGCCCGCCTCCGAAGTTTTGGACTCGCTCGGAGAAAATGATCTCTGAGCGAGTCTAAAACCTCTGAGCCAGCGCAGGTGTTCTCTGAAATGGAGCAGAGGGCCAGCGCACGCACAGTTGAGCTTTTACAAGCTCAACTGCACTTGTGCTGGCATTTCCCCCCCCCCCCGCCCCTCATTGCATATACAGAGTGGGAGTACAGAGCAGGAAACGAGAGAAGGGCGGATGAGACTGAAGGTAAGAAAAAAAGGATTGAGGGTAGGAAAAAAAAACTTTTAAAATCTATTTTTAACTACATGAGCCACGTCCCTGGGCTGCGGGCCAAGCCACAGCTGCCTCACTGAGCCCGGGGGCAGCCGCTTGATGGCGGTGGTGGTTTGCCCGTAGAAGGCTGCCCTTGGGCTTGGTGAGATGGGTTTTGGCGGAAATGCAGGAGCCACGGCCTTCAATGGGGGAGCCACCACCCCTGTCGAGCAGCTGTCCCCAGGCTTGGCGGGAATGGAGCCAACATGTTTAATTATTTAATTAATTTTGAAATTTTAATTGATTTTAATTATTTTAAATTTATTTTAATTAATTTTTAATATGCAGTATGCATAGGAATTCATTCATTTTTTTCCAAACTATAGTCCATCCCTGCAATAGCCTGAGGGATAGTGAACTGGCTCCCTGTTTAAAAAGTTTGAGGACCCCTGTGCTAACATCTGTAGACGTATGAAAAATGGTCAGAAATAATAAACAATATTGATTGATTTAATTTATATCCCTCCCTTTTCCTTTCTTCATCCTCTAATTCCAAGTAAAATAGCATACCTGGAGGCAATTCAGCTGTAGATTAGAATAATTGGGAGCTGTAATAAAATGTTGCAGTATATCCTCACCTTCCTGATAAGAGTTATCTTCCCATTTCTAGGTGCCAGAATATGTCATTCCAGTCTCTCCCAGTTCAGTTTTTTTTCCTGCCCGCTGATACTGAACTTTCTCATTTTGTGTGTGTGTGTTTTGTTTTGTTTTGTTTTTTAGGGTTGTAGTTGTTGCCTCTAACTGCTGTTTTACAAATGTGTACTTTTACAAATCCCAGGGTTCCCTGAGCATATGGATATCTCCACTTGTTTCTCAGTGGACCCATTTTGTCGCTCTCTCTGTTGGTACCCACCTCCACAATTCACTATTAGGAGTGCTTGTCATACTTAACAGTGCCATGTTTAGAAAGTGATGAATTTTTCATACTATTCTGAAAGGCAGAACTGATTTCAAAGTACACTTCATTATAGTAGATCGTATATGCCTACAGATATAAAAGTACATGGTAAAGTACAATAGACTGAGGGCTAAGAAAGGCCACTAGTAATATTGGTGTTTATGGAGATTGGATTGAATATATTGACTAATATAAATTGGTAACCTGGCCATGATAAGTGCTTTCTCCTACAAAGCTTTCTCCATCAAAGGAGTGCAGTTGGCCAGGGTTTGTAGGGGTACCATCATTAGCATAATGAAAACAAACATTTCCCCAATTCACACACATTTTTTAACATAGGGTGGATACAAGAATTGGAATAGTTTTGTTTTCATTACATATTTGGATGGTCAGAGGAAAACTCATTTGGTGGGACAATTATATAATCAATTATAAATGTTGGCAGTATAGTTTGGGAAGAAGATATAGCTATCATATTCGATGGACATGCTCCCCCCACCCCTGCAAAAAAATAAAGTGACTGGATATCAACAGTAAAAGATATTAAGGACATGATATGCTATTTCTACTGGCAATTTTGTTTAATAGAGTCAGAGAAATACTTTGCTTATTTAT
This sequence comes from Varanus komodoensis, assembly GCF_004798865.1. Classification (NCBI taxonomy): domain Eukaryota; kingdom Metazoa; phylum Chordata; class Lepidosauria; order Squamata; family Varanidae; genus Varanus; species Varanus komodoensis. The sequence continues at coordinate 8,120,779 of NW_025335941.1, read as the reverse complement.
TTATTTATTTATTTATTTATTTATTACATTCTTAAGGAGATCGATCCAGTCATTTGTATTATAACTGTAGACAAGCATAAGCATGCTGAGATCATGCTTTCTTCTGTTCTGATTCTGTAGGGGAAGAGATGGAGATGCCTCCTCATGTGCATTCTTTCTTTAGAGAAATGGGCCTTTCTAAATAACTGTTTGTTAGGAACCAGATTCTGCTAGAAAAGATGGAACAAAAGGCTGATTCTCCCTAGGTTGTCTTGTCTAATTGGATTGTGGCTCTAGAGCAGTGATGACGGACCTTTTAGAGATCGAGTGCCCAAACTGCAACCCAGAACCCACTTACTTATCTCAAAGTGCCAACACTACAATACAACCTGAAAACTGAGGTTTTAGTTTAGGAAAAACAACTCACAGCCAGACCAAGCAATTGTGTATGTATCCTTGGTAATGCACAGAAAGGCCATGTGAAAGCTCGGATGAATCAAGCCTGATGGGATGCAGATTGGGATGCCATTGCCTGCCGCCACTGCCCTATTCCAGCTGCTGGAGCGCTGCTGGGGCGACTTGGCTCGCATGCCAAGAGAGGGTTCTGTGTGTCGGCTGTGGCAGCCGTGCCATAGGTTTGCCACCATTGGCCTAACCCTACCTGGTGCACTCCCCTAACGATACTATAGGGCTAAAGTGCCATTAAAAATGCGGCGATTTTGAAAAAGCCTTCCTTGAGCCGCCTTTTCTGCACAGGTCATCATTTCTGCCCATTCTGAACACATTCCAAGCATCAAAATCCTGCCTGGACACCTTGTTTTGCTAACCCTAACCCTACCCTGGCTCACACTCCTAACCCCCCTATCGGGGTAAAAGAACATAGAAAACAATGAGATTTTGAAAAAGCCTTCCTTGAGCAGCCTTTTCCGCACTGCTCATCATTTCTGCCCATTCTGAACACATTCCATGCATCAAAATCATGCCAGGGCACCTCCTTTTGCCAACCCTAACCCTTCCCTGGTGCACCCCCCTAACTCTAATATAGGGCTAAAGCTCCATTGAAGAGAGGGATTTTTAAAAAGTCGTCCTTGAGTAGCTTTTTCTGCACTACTCATCATTTCTGCTCATTCTGAACACATTCCAAGCCATCAATATCATGCCAGGACACCTCGTTTTGCTAACCCTAACCCTTCCCTGGCTCACACACCTCACCCTACTATTATTATTTATTATTATTAGAACATTTCTATGCCGCCCCTTGCCGAAGCCTCGGGGCGGCTTACAACACAATAAAATACAATACAATACAAAAATAACAATATAAAATTAAAATTAATAATATAAAATAAATAAAAAATATAAACGATATAAAAGAAGTTATAAAAGAAAAGTTATAAAAGAAAAGAAAAGAAGTCGCCCTGGCCAGATAAATAAGTAAATATTGTTAACAATTAAAATGATGCTTAAATAAAAAAGTCTTCACTTGGCGCCGAAAAACAAATAACGACGGCGCCAGGCGGACCTCTCTGGGGAGCACATTCCATAGATTGGGCGCCACCGCAGAGAAAGCCCTCCTCCGAGTACCTACCCTCCTAATTTCTTTCACAGAGGGTTCCCGGAGAAGGGCCTCTCCCGCAGATCTCAAGGGGCGGTCGGGCATATATGGATGCAAGCGCTCCTTCAGGTAACCAGGTCCCAAGCCGCTTTATAGGTCATAACCAACACCTTGAATTGGGCCCGGACTTCAATGGGAAGCCAGTGAAGCTGACGGAGGACTGGAGTCATGTGAACATAACGCCCCGTCCCCGTCATCAACCTGGCAGCTCTATTTTGAACCAATTGAAGTATCCGGGCCGTCTTCAAGGGAAGCCCCACGTAAAGCGCGTTACAGAAGTCAAGGCGGGAAGTCACCAGCGCGTGTGTCACTGTTGCCAGGCAGTCGTACTCCAGGTAGGGGCGCAGCTGATGAATCAGCCGAAGCTGAAGGAAAGCGCTCCTCGCCACCACTGTCACCTGAGCTTTCACTGGAAGCT
>NW_025335941.1:8014563-8118667 GCF_004798865.1 Varanus komodoensis | reverse complement strand
CTTCAAGGGAAGCCCCACGTAAAGCGCGTTACAGAAGTCAAGGCGGGAAGTCACCAGCGCGTGTGTCACTGTTGCCAGGCAGTCGTACTCCAGGTAGGGGCGCAGCTGATGAATCAGCCGAAGCTGAAGGAAAGCGCTCCTCGCCACCACTGTCACCTGAGCTTCCAATGAAAGCTCCGGGTCGAGGAGTACTCCTAAGCTGCGGACCTTGTCCCTAAGAGGGAGTGCAACCCCACTCAGGGCCAGGTCAAATCCACCCTCTCCGAAGCCCGATCCGCCAACCAACAAGACCTCCGTCTTGTCTGGATTGAGCTTCAGTTTATTGGCTCTCATCCAGCCCATTACCCCAGCCAGGCACCGGTTCAGCACAGCCACTGCCTCACCTGGATTAGTGGAAAATGAGAGGTAGAGCTGGGTATCATCAGCGTACTGATGATTCCGCAGCCCACTCCACCTGATGACCTCTCCCAGCGGTTTCATATAGATGTTAAACAGCAAAGGGGGCAAAATGGACCCCTGCGGCACTCCATGGCATCGCTGCCATGGCGCAGAGCCATAGTTCCCCAGCACTACCTTCTGGAATCGGCCATTGAGATAGGAGCGGAACCACTGCAAAGCAGTGCCTCCGACCCCCAATCCCGCTAGCCTATCCAGGATACCATGGTCGATGGTATTGAAAGCCGCTGAGAGGTCCAGAAGAACCAACAGGGACGCACTCCCCCTGTCCTTCTCCCTGCACAGGTCATCGTACAGGGCAACCAAGGCAGATTCAGTACCGTACCCGGGTCTGAAGCCGGACTGAAATGGGTCCAGATAATCAGTTTCATCCAAGAGTGCTTGGAGTTGTCCCGCCACCACCCGCTCCAACACCTTGCCCAGAAACGGGATGTTGGCCACTGGTCTATAGTTAGTGGCCATCTCTGGATCCAGTGACGCTTTCTTCAGGACCAGTCGGACTACCGCCTCCTTTAAAGGGGCAGGCACCCGACCCTCCCTCAGAGAAGCGTTAACCACTTCCAAGATCCAGGTCCCAATCCCGTGCTTGGAATTATTTATTAACCAAGACGGGCAAGGGTCCAATAGGCAAGTGGTGGGACGTACTCGTCCAAGCACCTTGTCCACATCATCGGGCCGCAATAACTGAAATTCATCCAATAATTCTGGACCAGACGGCAGCATTGGCGTCTCCCCAGAAACCTCTGATTCATTAGTGGAGTCCAGCTCGTGACGAATCTGAGCGATTTTCTCCCTGAAATGCCTGGCAAAGTCGTCACAGCGGGCCTTTGAGGGTGGAACCGGATCTTCCTTGGGACCCGTGCGAACCAGGCCTTGCACCACTCTATAGGGGTAAAATACTATAGGGGTAAAATACCATTGAAAATGCTGGGATTTTGAAAAAGCCTTCCTTGAGCAGCCTTTTCTGCGCAGCTCATTGTTTCTGCCCATTCTGAACACATTCCAAGCATCAGCATCCTGCCTTGACACATCATTTTGCTAACCCTAACCCTACCCTGGTGCACCCCACATAATTCTAATATAGGGCTAAAGCTCCATTGAAAGGAGAGGGATTTTGAAAAAGTCTTCCTTAATTTGCTTTTTCTGCACAACTCATCGTTTCTGCCTATTCTAAGCACATTCCAACCTTCAAAATCAGAGAAGGTCACTTCGTTTTTCTAACCCTATACCTGTGATGGTGAACGTTTAGGAGAGCGAATTCACAAACTTTATCTCAAAATTCGCTTATTTATCACAATGTGCCAACACTTCAACAAAACCTGGTAACAGCCAGTCCAAGCAAATACTTGGCAGTGCCCTGAGCAGCCATGCCATAGCTCGTATGAGTCGTGGCTACTGTCATTGCCTGGTGCTGCTGCTCCTTTCTCAGCATGTGCATGGCCCCTATGTGCGCTGTTATCCAGCTGCTTGGGCAGTGCTGGGGCGACTTGGCTCGCATGCTGACAGTGAGGGCCCTGTGTGCTCGCTGTGTCATGCATGCCATAGGTTCACCACCACTGCTCTAGAGGGCATTGGTCAAAGTGGTCCACAGGATCACACTGAGAAATTTGGTACCAGTTAGGAAAGGGGATAACAGGTGAACAACTCTATAAGAAAGTGGATTTTGGAATAAGAACGTTCAGGGATTGATACATCCATATACTTTGGTTGATTTAATCTCATAATAGTAAATGGAGAGGTTTTAGGAAAACCTTACATGTTTTTTGCAAAATGTTACAGTATTTCTAGGATACTGATATGTTTTAGTGAAATGTATATTCATAGTTATACACATGCATGCTCGTGTAGCATAGTTAAATGATTATACTGCACCTGTTGAAATACACATTTTAAAGCCCTGAAACAGAGATGCCTTCATTCAGGGGCTATAATACATGCAAGCTGCTTAGCACCTGGAATGTTTGCATGCTAGTGACATTGATGATAATGTGTGATTCTGTGGAGGTGGTCTTTGGCTCTCCTCCCACTCTGCAGTTTTGCCAGTTTAGCAATGGCACTTTGGAGACAGAGAGAAGGAGGCTGGCAGAGATTCAGGATAGCCCATATTCTGGTCTCTCTGATCTCCACATCTCTTTGTCTAGTAGAACACCCGTTTTCCCCTTTCTGAGATTGTTTTTTGTAGGGCAGTCAGCATGGTACTTTCCACTCCAGCAATCTCTCTCTCTCTCTCTGTGAAGAGGGGTGGGGACATGGTTAGATCACCCCACTGTCCCCAGTCTAGAGGGGGAAATCCCCAGTAACCTGTGGCCCCTTGTACAGTGTTCAAGGACTCAAAGAGCTTGCATATAGCCTGAAGTGCCTGATCCTGCCTAATCTTGGAAGCTAAGCAAAGTCAGCCCTGGTTGAAATCTGGATGGGTGACTCAATGTTGTGAACCACCCAGAGAGCTTCAGCTACTGGTAGTATAGAAATGTTGATAATGGTAATGATAATAGGATTGCTGTGGCTCTCCTGTGAAGTGGTATAACTGGAGAACTGCCTGTGGCTTGCTTGCACCCCCCTTCCCCTGCTCCTACAGTTTCCCCAGTTTTGCTATATATTTCCTATCTCTAGGTGATTAAATGCCGCAATGAACTAATGCATTCTTCAGATATGAAGGTATCTTCTTCCTGGCTGAAAGAGTTTGGAAAACGTGTTCAAGATTTGTTAACTGAATTCCAGCATGTTCCAGAGGCCGTGACAGCTTGTGTGAGGATTGAAAAGGTGACACGAACAGCTTTTCCCACTTATAATTTACTACTCCTACTCCTACTCCTAATTTGTCTAAACTCTGCAACAAAAGGAGAAATGACACAGTGTCTGGCCAGATGAACTGTAGTATAAATGCAGAGCTTTTCTGTTTCTTTTCACTGGTTTCTGAGGCTGTTTCAGATTTTGTTGATTCAAAGTTTTTTTGTAGAATGATATAATTTAGTGTAACTATTGCAACTGCATTTTTAAAAGCTTTGGCTTTTCAGTAGCAGTAGTGTCATATCCTATCTTCCAATAATGTACTGTCGGGTAACCCCGCTGCAGAGCAGATAGCCTGTTTGGTACTGAGAGAGATCTAGAGAAAGAGAGAGAGTGAGCGAGCGAGCGAGCGAGCGAGCACAAGCTGATTAAATATGAATGTCATGTGCAAGTCTACAAAAGAAGGCAGAAATTTGTTTAGGTGCACTGGTGCTTTGTGGTTTTTTACATCTTGTTTTAGTTTTACAGTAAGGCCCTGTCCAATATCACAAAAGTTGCTTTTGAAAGTTGCATTTAGTCTTGAGACAGTTTGCTATGTTGCAAACAAACAGGGCTTTAGTAAAAGTTCTTTGTGGTCTCTGTGCATGGGTTCTGTGCCTGCCCAGAGCCTGTTTTTGGGAAAACTCTTGGTGGGAAGCCCTCCTCCCACTCTCAGCACTGGTATACAGGAGGGGTCCCTGCCTATTTTCTTAGTTCTTCTTCAACCGCCTTTGTCATGCCTTGTGAGTTCTATCCCTTCTTCTGATCCACAGCTTTTTCCTTACACTTTACTGCTATTCACATTCTAGTAACTTTTGATACTCCATCCTCATCTTTTTCTTGCACTTTCCCCATTATCCCCCTACATTCTTTTTTTTTTTTTTTTAATAAATCTCTTTCTCCACAGAATTCCCTCTTCTGTATCTTCCTCAATATCACCTTTCCTTCTTCCTTTCTTCGGTCCACCTGTAATGACATTGACCCTATCCCAGAAATGTCAGCTGGCTGGTTGCCCATATGTGTGATACACAGAGACCATGAAGAAAAAGAGGCAAGGTGCTTATCTATAATTGTTCTTCCAGTGATCTTCTGTACATTCACAAAATCTACCCACAATCCCCTCTTTGGTGTCATCTCCTGACTTGCTTATCTATTCGGTAAAGATTGGGTTAAGGCCGTATTGGGGTTGGTATACCACTTCCTCCTTTGGCCCCAAGGCCACAATGCCGGCAGATGGGAACGGGTGGGAAGCCCTCCTATGTGCCTGTGTGGCAGGTGTGGGAGGGCTTTCCACAAACACTCTCCCAGCTGTAGAATAATCCCAGCAACAGGCTTCCTGCAGGCCCTGAGCCCATATGTGCGAACGCACAGAAGGCCGCTTGAAGAATAACAGTTACGGGGAAGCAGCCTGTCTTTTTACAAATGCAGGGCTGTTATTGCAGAAGGATAACTTTGCGGATGACCACTATTTTTTAAAATGAGGCTACATCATGTAAATGTGTCTCTAAAATATGAGTGAATGGGGTGTAGTGGCGTGTTGGGCTGAGACTTAGGAGATCTGGATTCTAGTCCTCATGCAATCATCAGGTCTCTGAGTGAGTGGGGTTCAGTAATTGCCCATTGCCTAACCCACCTCACAGCATTGTTGTTGTGAGGATAACTAGATCATATTAGCCACCTTGCAAGTGAGAAAAAGCAGGGTATAAATGTAATAATAAATACACTTAAATGGTTTTGAAAAAGTTCCAGGAACTGGTTGGCTTAGCTCAGTGTGGTAGAGTTGAGTTGCATCTGGTATCATAGTGACACAGCGAGGCATGGTGTCCAGGCATTGGGGAGTGCACAGCGGGAGGAAGGAAAAGGAGTGCGGAGGCAGCCCATCAGCGCCCTGCCTGCCAGCAGCTCAGCCACTGCTAGGTGAACAAGACGGTGGACAATGGCTGGAGTGGCCATGGCTGCTGCAGCCACTGTTGCCACTGAACTCACTGGCCACAGAACCACAGCAAAACATTGTCACGGGCTTCGCACGAAGCAACAAGCAATGCAGAAACCTTAGAAGAAACCAGTAACCAAATGGACCGTGCTTCACCAGGCCTCTTGTATTTGCACATAATGAGAAGGTGTTCCTGTTACGACCTGTCAATATGTGTGAATACTGCCGCTGTGTTGTTTACCTCTGATGACTTAAGCAGTGTTGGCCCAGGTCTGAAGATCTGCATGGTGCATTCAGAGCAACATTTGCAGACAGTAGTCACAGAAGCAATGCCACAATGTCAGGGGATAGCGTGCTCCTTACTAATATCGTATAACATCCTCTACGGGACTTGGCCTTGAAATCCAGTCCCTTAGGTCATGATTTTTTCACCGAACAGATTGCTCTAAACAAAGAGTTATTGTTGTTTTACCAACCCAACAGCTTCTGTCATCTGACTGGAACGTTCATGTGCCAAGAGAAGATCACCTTGATGGATTGGAAGGTGAAATGAGCCAGAGCCAGATTAGCGAAATAGAAACAGAGCTGATCAAAGAGAAACTTCATGAAATGAGCCTTCTCTTGGAAGAACAAGGAATGATGTCAGAAGAGGTAACTCAATATGGAAACATGAAAGCAGGCTTAGAGTTTTGAAATTTATCATTCTTAAGAAGCCAGCTGAGTCTATGTAGAGGTTAAATCAAAATATATTGGCAGAAGATTATTCCAGTGGTGAATAGATTACGCCTTGCCTAAGAAAAGAATGTCTCGTGCATTCAAACAAATCGAAACATTTCTGTTGAATTTTAAGTTGGACAGTTTTTTGATTGTCTGCTGGGAATGTATTTCCCAGAGTATTTAATACTGTAATTTAGAAAACGGATTCTTCCCTGTCCCTTTGGCTATTTTCTCTGCACTTTTTCTTTCCACACTTAGCATGTCCTTATTCTGAACACATAGCTGAAGCACAGACCTATGTGGCCTTTGAGAGAGAGGTGGAACTTTCATTTTGCAGCGGGCTGGTTCAATTTCTTAGACCCACAGGATTCATGGTGCACACTTAGGACACCATGTGGGGTACTGGGAATATATTTGAGGCTTGTATGTTGCCAGGCCTTGCATAACACGAGGCACAGTATATGTGCTGTAGCTTGCACATTCACAAAGGCAGCTGGTATGCACTGCAGCCCACCATAGTTTTGACAAGCTATGGTGAGCTAATTTGATCAGACAAATAGATTAATGTCTTAGCTTCCCCATCTTAGAGATAACTACTGCTGGGGAACCACACGTATTTCAATGGAAAAAGAATAGCTTACATTTTCCAACAGCAATGTTGGAATGTGAAAGTGAATGTTTGGGATTATTTTATTACTTTTGTCAGATCATTTTGAAGAAAAGAAAAACTAAACTAAACTGGGCCATTCAGACATGCTTATTTACTTTTGAGGTCCACTAAAAAGACTTTGTCTACTTCCAGGATGGTGGTTTAGATGACAAGTCCTGTGAGGAATGGTCATAAAAGCTGGTGTGTTTAGCCCAAAGATATCTGAAAGGCGGCTATGCAGAAGGGGAAGTAGAATTGCTCTCTGTTATTTCAGAGGTCAAGATGAGAATCACAGGGTGGCAATTATAGGGAAGCAGAGTTTGGCTAAGTACTTGGTGAAATGTCCCAACATTATGATGGTGGAACAGATTGCCATAAGAGGTGGTGGAATTTCCTCCAGTGGCAGCATTTAAACAGAGGCTGGACAGCCATCGGTCAATGCTACTGTAGTTGTAGGCTGCATTACAAATCCTGTGTTACAGTCCTGTGAACTGTGCAAACTGAATCTTGTTACGGGACTGAAATCAAGCATCCTGATTATTCACTACCACAAAACGACTCAGGAAGCACCCTGCCACTGAGCAGGAAGCAGCTGAGCAGCTCACGGTACCAGTTAAAGTGGCCTCACTGCCTCACCATGCACAAATAAGCTGGCGAAGAAACATCTTGCCTCAAGAGCATGCCAGAGGAGCCTGCTGCCATCTATCTTGAATGGAGGAAGTGGCAAGAGCATGTGCTCAGGCAGTTGGTTCCAGGTTGGGCTGGTAGAAGCAGCTTTCTCCACACTGTCCTCCCCAGAGGTTTGGGGGACCCTGCTGAATGGCTTAGGCTGTGATGCAGAGGGAAGGATGGGTGGAGGCTGGAACTGGAGAGCTCTGGGGTGTTTGGATTGCTGGGCTCCATTTGGCAGGGAGAAAGCCATTTTTCAGCATTCACATTTTCCTTGTTAGCATTGTGTTGGTTCACACGGGAGCCAGAAAAGATGGAATTCAGGCTTACAGCTGACAAACAAAATGGGGTTCTTGTACTGCCTTTCATCTTCTCCATTAGCATAGTCAGCTAATGGCGTGCAGCCAGAAATTGTGGCATGACTTACTTTTGCCCGATGCTGCATCTGCAGACTGATGCCTACTATTATTCATTTCCTCCTCTGATTTGTTGCCAGACAGTCATAGCTTTTTCCATAGTAGCAACCTAGCTTCAGCTTTACTGTATATTTCTTGCTTCAGAATTGGGGTGGAAAACCCATGGCCTGCAGCATTTTCCAGTTTTTTGATGCTGCAAGCCCATTTTTGCTTCTCAGACCACCCTTTTGGGAATGGTGTACTGTGAGAGGGAAGGAATGAGGTACAAACTCCATCTACTTTTGGAACTGGCTCTGGTCCCATCCACCGTCAACTGCAGCTTGATTCTTTCCCATGGGGTTGCCAGGCCATCATAGGGAAAAGGATGTCTACTCTTCTTTAGATGAAGTAGCGGCTTCCAGAGATGTGTGGAAAAGGAAACCTTTTATGCATTCATACATTTTTTTCAACCAACACTTCCCTACTGGTTTGTAGAAATCCTTTAAAATCAGGAACAGTATATCTTGGAAGAGCATGCACTAGGTCAGATATTGTGGGTGTAGTGGAGAGAGCACTGGAATTAGAGGGGAAAGGTCGCTGTTGAATTCCCCAAGGTGAATTAGAGGGGTCAGACCCCTGTTCAGCTCTGGAGTGAGGTGCTGATGCTTCCCCAAAATCATTAGAGAATATATGGGAAATACATGAAATGCACTGTATTTTGGAACTTGTACTATTTTCTCCTTTTAGGATTTGAACAGAATACAAATTGCAAGGGATTTCTTACACAACAATCATGATCTTCAGAGGAGTTTGCACAGTGAAATGCAGCAGCTTGAAGACATAATACAAGAGTTGTGCAGACAGAAAGCATCAGTAAAAGAGGTCCAAGAAGTTAATTACAAACAGGAGAAAGGTGAAGGCAAGTGTTGTTTTTATTGCTTCCCACTTGCTTTTTGCCTCTTTGCTTTGTTAGGAGTGCCAAGTCACAATGTTAGCGAGAATAGAAGCCACAAATGACCCCTAATCTTTTATGCAGCTCCAAGTTGTAGGATTGACAGCCCTATTTCCCTCTGTTTGTCTGGCTCACACACCTCAGCCTTCTGTTTGCTATTGCCTGCACCCTTCCAGCTGCCAGTATGCTCCCACTCCCATCTACCTAACTTGTTGCTGTTTCCTCTTTTCAACCCCATGTCCTGGATCCACATGAGAAAGTCTTCTGCGCATGGAAGGTCGCTCTGTTCCATTTTTGGGATTGTTTCCTCTTCTGTGTTACAGCTCAATACATTCAGTAGGATCTCCTGAATCCATGTAGCATTTCCTGATGGCTGCCTGGGCAGTTGACTCAGCTAAAATCTGGGTCCAACTCCATACTGCCTCCATAATTTTTCTGGATTGCTGCTTTTCAGGCCACCGTGTACTGTATTCTAGTTGCTTTAGGTATCTCTTGACCAATATCTTGGGCATATCTTCCTCCTTTCATGTTAAGTACTGAGAATTCTTCAGAGCCCTTTCCAATTAACTTGTCCTTTTTTCTTTGCTTCTGCCCCTTGTTCCTTTCTTTTCAATGTTCAGCTGCAACCCAACTTTCCTTGTTTCTTCCTAGTTCGCAGCTTTATCTTTTAGTCTATTTTGAATACCCTTTCCTCTAGCTTCCCAGTGCTTCAGGACCTGTTCCCTGCCTTCTAATTGCTACTGTGTCATTTTAATCCAAGTCAAATAAGACTTCTCTCTCCCTTAAGGAAGCTGGATTGCAAACTGTTTTAGTTCCCTGAATGTTGTCTGAGCTGATATAATAGCAATTGGTGTCAGATACTTCACAGGTAATGCACAGCAGTAGTTCCCAACCCTTTCTATGCCCTGTACCCCTAGAAGATGTTTATGTTCACACCGCCTACAAAAGTAATATCACATTTGAAAACGAAGTCATATTTCTAATTTTCTAACCACAAATTGAACCACCTAACAGTATTGCAGGTGAACAAACTGAACTAAAAAAGCTTTTAACTCAGTGCATAAAATTCAAATATAAATTGAGCAATTAGGAAAAAATTGTAAAAAGTAAAAACAAGTTCAATTGTGAACAGAACATGCAATGACTTCTTTGTTCCTGCTTCTCATTCACGAATTTGTCCAAATGTGGAACTTTCTTGCAAACTGCAATCCGCAAATCTGCCTGTGAACTCAGTCAATTCTTAGCTTTTGTCCTGATTAAGAAAAAGAGAACTGAATCCAAAATAGTAATAATTTTATTATTGGGATAATTTTTGGCAAAAATGTTGCAACTCATAAATTTTGGTGAAGTACAACACAGCCTTCCTCTTTGTCGCACCCCCCTGAAATGCCACCTCATACCCCCTGGGGGTGCAGGCATAGTGTATGGGGTATAGTGTTTGCTGGTGCCCTGCTTGCTGCCAATTCAAAAGTGTTGTATCTTAGTTTTATTGCCAAATACAGAAATTGCTCCAAGTGACTGCCCACAAACTCAGTATGTTCAACCCAGCTATACACAAGTTCCACTGAAACACAATGGGCCTTGATTATAGAACTTTGCTTTCACTCCATTGTACCTAATATGTAATGCTGAAATAGCAAACTCAATGTAAGTTAAGATTACTATCTGTGCTTCTGTTTTAGATTTTCCGTTAGAATAAACGAAGCACATGGAATGAAGATTGCCACTTCTATGGAAATGCCAGACATTAGTGTCATAAAGGAACTTGTAGAAAGGTGATCTCCTTTTAACCATTCCCAAGAGAGGTGAATTCAGTGGGGACATACCATATTCTGTAGCAGTACCTCACCTTTGGAACTCTTTTCCTGAGCAAGTTAGGCTGGCCCTGCCACTAGTTGCTTTCCTCCCTCCAACAACCACCAACTTCAAGCCATTCTCTGCAAAACTCTCTTAATTGTTTCTCCACATAAATCATCCAGTCAAGTCTCTGAGCAACACCCAAAGCAGTTTCTTGAACCCAACTTAGCTATTAGTTCCCAAACTTCTCCTTACGAGCTTGCTCGTGAGCCAGCCCTTGGGGAGAGGTGACGGTGAGCACACCTTTTTTCTGCATGCTTTTCAACCAGCTGGACTTCTCACCACTGCTACCGCTCAGCCATGGAGTATAGCTCTGTGTGGAGTGGCTAATCTCTGCCTGAGGCTTCCCCAGCATCAACAGCCCCTCTCACTTCCTGTATCTCCATACTGTTTCCAGAGTCTGCCTGATCCACCTCCACTTCTGCCCTTGAATTATCAGCTCCTCCACCTCCTTGGGTGTGTCCCAGAACTTTGAACATCTGGGTGGCCCTCAGTCCTACTGTGATATTCATCTTTGGCATCAGAGTCAGCAAAAGGGGCATGGCTAGCTTCCCATGGGAGTGTTTGCCAAAGTGCACCAGCCCACCTGTGCCCAGTTAGGCCCCTCCGTTGTTTCATTTCAGGCAGAGTATTAAGTCACCTTTGTTCCATATGACTTCTTACTATTTTATGGGTGCAATTTGTGTAGTGGCCTGTGGCCTTCTAAACTTGGAGTGTTACAGGATCCAGTTGAGGTGGGAATTGCATCTGTTCTTCCCTTGCTCTGAACATATTTAAATAGCTTGCCCCTCCCCTCCCAGAGATGCTCTTCTATGTTCAGGGGCTCCGCTGGTGTGAAAAGAACCGGGCTGGCCAAGAGGGTGTGGGGGCACTTGGAAGGCTTCCTTGAGGTTACAGCAGGGACTCCATCGTTTCCTATGACTGCACGGGGAACATCTGTTGGCCACTGGATTGTATCCTAAATGTGTTATCTTTACATTCTGTTTTAAGATTCTCATTTTCTTAATTCTGCTGATTTAAAAAAAAAGTTTAAAATTTTATTATAATGTAATTATAAGCTACCTTAGGGACCCTATTTGGACCAAACTGCAAATTATAAAACGTCAGAGAATAAATCTGAAGGGTGAATTCCATTAAACTCTTTTCTCAAAATGTAGAAATTCTTTGGTGTTATATACAGGGTTACTTTCAGAGGTGTGGCACTGTGCTCCTTCTATACAGAACAATTGGTTTTGTTTCACTTATGTGAAAAATACTTTGTGACATTTATATATTAGCAATACAAAATAACATAAGGGAATAAGTACAGATAAAATTACTGTGACTTAACTCACAGACATGCTCAGGATTCTTGTGTTATGTATACAAGGACTCAAAGACAAGAGAAAATACCACTACATAAGATACATAGGATCACATAGGAAGTGACTTCTAATTGGTAGCTTTTGAGAAGCATAAAGACAGAGGAACATGGTGATATAAAGAAAAAGCAGAAAATTTAACAGAATTATTCATTAGGTGCAGTTAAACACAGAAGTGTTTGGTCAGGCCAAACATTTATTATTCCACATAAATTCAAAAACTTTAATGCCTTCATGATCAATTGGTAGCCAAACAATGAAACAGGTGTTACTATAGGGTTAAATATTCAGAAGACCAAGAATGGGCCCGATCTTAAGAATTTGTTCAAATCTAAAACTTAAACCAATTTGATAAGGAGGACACGGATTTCTCAACTCTGGTACAATGCAACATAATTTGGTAAGATTTTGCCTCCTTTATTATTTCTCCTGTCTAATTTATCAAAGCAATAGAGCAAAACTGGTCTTCTACCAGCTGTCTCAATAATATCTTTTCTATGTTTCCAAGGCTTCCTTTCACACCAAGGCTGTAATCTAAAGAAGCTAACCACATCAGGATCAATAGAAATTAATGGAATGTATTAGTAGTAATTTCTAACTGGGTCTTAAGAGAGATCATCTGACTCAGGGCCAGTTGAAAACCTTATGTTGTCACAGTATTTGAATTATTAGAACCTATTCTATGGATTCCGGTTACACTATCACAAAGCCTCACAGACCAATGGTACACAATTAATTGAAATCAAGGGGCTTAGGCCTAACTCTAGACTGGATCCTGCCTGTAGCCTGTTACTACATTGCAGTTCAGTTCTTGTTTGGGATAGTTGCACCCTCATTTTAGGATTGTAAGGAACAAATTGTTGATCTACCGGTTTTCAGGTTTCCTACAGATCCCTATACATTCAATAACCACTGTGAAGAATTCATTTCCTTTTGACTGAAGTTCCTTAGTCTTCATATTAGAAATGAAGTTTTCATCTAGCAACTCTATGCAGAAAACACAAAAGGTGGAAAAGCAATGCAAAGAACTAGTTGACATTCACTGCAAATCACCCACTCAAACTTTAACTGAAGTGGTATTTACTTGCAGCACAGTGGCTCCTGTTGCAGATTCAATCTAGGGTACAGCCAAAGATGTTTATTTATAAAATGGTGAAAGTGTAGTTTACATGCTACTGCAGGAAACCACCTAATATGAACTAGGACAAATCACAAAGAAGTGCACAGCCTCCCATGAGTTATGTTAAATTTATGAACTTCTCAATGGACCAACTGTTAAATATAATGAGCTATTTATACAGCAGTGTTAAATAAACTGGGTGTTCTCCCAGAGGTTTTTGACTTACAGCTCCTCTAAAGCGCAAGAAGCATGGTCAATGTTCAAAGATTATGAGAACTTTAAACCAAAAAATCTAGAGAGTAGGAAGTGCCCGTAATGCTGTTCGTACTGGAGATTAAAGTTCAAGTTATTCATACTGCAGCTATTCTAGTTATTCATACTGGAGAGTCTACCTCTGCCATTTATACTGCTAGACATGCATCGTGTACCAACATACAACCAGGTAGGGATGATGTTCATGCCACATTGGCTAGTGATCAGTATTGTGGTAACGGAGAATGAAGCTAAAGAACCTCCCAACATAACATCTCTAGCTTGATGCATAAAGCATTGCTGGAGCCTATTACACCTTCTAATTTTTACAATTTCTGGTCTGTTTTTAATTTTTTAAATTTGAAATCTATTCACATAATCTTCAATGTAGGAAACATGTATGCCACTTGAGTATACAACAACCACTTGAAAGAAACAACTTTCAGCATGCGTCAGGATACATTTACTTGCTGCTGCAACAAGGGCTGAGAGCTGATCTTAGCGACTTACAAGGGCACCAAACTTGCCGGAGATTAGCAAGTACCATGGGCCATTTAACAACTGGTTCACAACATATTGTAAAGGAGGAACCTTGAAAAGAGCCAGATATTGATAAAGTCAAAAGCAATATTGAAACAATCCTGTGACATTTAACTACAGGATCTTTCACTATTTCAATTTCTACTGCTTGCTGCTACAGTGGCATGGTTTTTTAAGAAAAACATCAATGCCAAATAAATGTTT
Organism: Varanus komodoensis; assembly: GCF_004798865.1. NCBI lineage: Eukaryota > Metazoa > Chordata > Lepidosauria > Squamata > Varanidae > Varanus > Varanus komodoensis. The sequence continues at coordinate 8,104,793 of NW_025335941.1, read as the reverse complement.
GATGGCTGCCAAGTATACACACACAATTTTAACAGAACAGCTCTGGTTCAAGCAGCTTTTAGACTGAAGTTCAGCATAAAATGGACTAATTCACTATAAACAGCAAAATAAAATATTTACATCATCAAAATGTGAACTTCATAATCTTATCCCAAAACAACATTCAGAGTAAAGAATTTAAAATAAAGCAACTTCCTAGCATATTTTCAGTGCATTTGTTTCACACATTTAGTCACACAATACAGAGGAGCATCTCTAGAACTCAGTGCATATTGCACAGCCATAAAATGAAATCATTTACACATACGGCAAATAAGAATTAGCTGAAGATTTCATAGCAGTGTGCAGTTTCAGCTCCGCAAAGTCTGACTATGCCCACTGTTAACCTTTTAAATACATCCTCAATGAAAACACAAGGGGATACTTCACAGAGATAGTTGCACGGAAAAGTCCACAGGGAACCATGCCAAAGCAATGCAAGCAGCCCAATTCCTCTCAGGCTTGCCTCTGAAACTTAATCCATCCTAATCTTCTGGTTGGTCATTCTATAAATGATGCTGTCATAACCTGGATCCATATTCCAGAGATTATAGGAGATGACAATCACAGCTACAGCAAGGGCTATCATGATCCAGAAAATTATGTTGAAAACAACAGCATAGTTGAAGTTGTATGGATATCCCAGGTTGTATGGATTTTCAGGCTTGCTCTACAATGAGGAAAAAGAGCATTGTTAAAAGGGAAAATGGAACTGCTTTATGTATTCATGCAGCAAGATTACAGGTTTCTCTAAAGCAGGGTGGGCAAACTGTGATTCTCAAGATGTTTGACCTATAAATCAACAGCCCCATCTGGCATAGCCAGAGAGGTAGGCTGAAAGATCTTTCATGTACCCCTTCCCTAAAGAAGCGAGAGATGTTCTGGATAAGTGGCTGCCTTTGTATGGGATGAAGCTTCTTGCATCAAGTAACTCACACAGCTACAGTGTCACAAATACTAGCTTGGCTAATCGGCCTGGCTGTTTTCATCCCAGTACTCACCGGGGGTCTACATTTTGGGCTGATCTTGTCATAACTCTCCCCAGGTCATTCATGTTCACCAGAGGATACTGCCACACTCCACTTAAGTGTAATTACTGAACCCTGCTTAATGACTTTCTCAAGGCTTCAGGGATTTCATTTGCACAGAATGATCAGTTAGGAAAGAAATAAAGAGTAGAAACTCCCATTGCTCCTTTCCTTCTTCAACTTGCCATGCAAATAGTCAACCAGAGGCTGCTGGGAAAACCTGTAAACGGGCCAAGACATTTGTCTATGGGGAGCAGAATTGGGAGTGCTCATTGAAGTAGAATCCCAACAACAGATCTTCCCCTCATTCATGGAAAACTCCAGGCACTGGTTCCTACAGTTTAAAATTAAACTTGTGGCCTTTAAAAAATATGTTTCACAGTCCTCATGAAAGTAATCTCAAAATATAATGGCAAACCTGGGAAGCCTGCAGAATGGATCGTGATTTCCTCACAAAGGGAGTGTCAAATGTCTTCACGGTCACCACCTCTACTACTGCATTCCCACCATAGAGGTTGTACATCTCATCTGCAAACTGAAAACCGTTTACATTCAGGCAGTTGCACAGACTGTGTGACAAAAAGGTCAACCCATAGTCACTGAATAGTGAAGTCTCATGTTATTTGTATCTAGATTTGGAAACTTACTACTGTGGTAGGGATAGAATGGTAAGCACAAATGGTCAGGAATTTGTCAGTAATTACAGTAAAAGATGGGCTGCAATCCTGAGGCTAATTACATGTGAGCATTCCCATGGGAAGTTTTTAGTGGAAACAGTCAACTGCAAATCTGCAGTACAGGCATATTAAAAGCCACAAGGGCACCATATCATATTCTATCCCCAGCCCCACATATTGCTATCAACCGTCACTGCTGAGGCCAGAGGGAGAGGCAACAGCAGTTAGGTATCCAGATCTCTATAGTGCCTGGATATTGGAGCAGTTGAGAGCCCTTCTTCCTCTTATTGACTGCCATTCCTAAGGATTTTGGAGGAAGAGAAAGCCAGCAGCTCTTCCACTTGCAATTAAGTCCAACTCCATGGCTTGCTGACCTTTGCAACCAAGAACCTAATGCCCAAAATTCGTTGTCTTCTTTCCTTCTAATCCGCTTTCCTTTTGTGCCATGTATTTTAGGTTGTGAACCTCTGGGCAGGGATTGCCTTATTATGTTTTTGCAAGTATTTTCTAGTAGCAATTTTGGCTGAAGGACAAGATAAAAGTGCATTAAATATTATTATTTTGGTGATAATACAGAAGGCAATCTCTACATCTGGGAGTCATATATGGCTATTGAATGGTATATAAAAGCAATAAATAAATAAATGAGAGGCTTTGGGCATTCCTTGAAAATTTGGTTTTGAGACAATAATTAACAACACTTTCCACTAAGGTAGAATGAATTTCTTGTAGGAAAAGAAATGAAATATTTTAGAGGCTCTGACTAAAGGGCTTGCTTGTATTTTAATGAAATTTAAATTTACATCTGAATGAAATAATAACAGCTTGATATCAATGTTTCCATATTCATGGAAACATTGGGGGACATGATAGCACTTTAGAAGTAGGAAGGACAAAATCTCTTTTTATTCAAACCAGAGTGTTGGACATGGGATAATCAGCTCAAGTTGCAACAAACCAGATTGAGGCTCAGTATCAGGAAAAGTCTGCTAACTGTCAGAGCAATATGACCATGGAACCAGTTGCCAAGAGAGGTTGTGGACTCTCCTACACTAGAAACATTCAAAAAGGAATTGGACAGTCATGTGATGTAAACTGGTAGTCTGCAGCATCAGGGAGTTTGACAGATCAGGATTATATGTTTTGATTTGGCCATCAACTGTAAGCCCAAGTCCAGCCCCTCTAGAGATTTTCATCTGAAAAAAGCCAAGTAAGTGTCAGCAGAAATGCATTGCATAACTCGTTAGTCAAGAGAAGCATTGCACCAGTCTGGAAATAAAAGGAAGTGTTCCTTTGATTTAGAGTAGCACGCTTGGCAACACATTCTTCAGCAAGATCGCTACTAGTGATACCTTTTGTAGGGAGTCTGCAAGAATTTGAGAAGCATCCTTGAACTGCTGTGAATCTTCTCCATACCGTTTACCAATTTCTTCCAACCCAGAAAGCTCCAGGGAATACAGATCTGGTGAATGATCCTTAGCCAGATGTTTGTGCCTGGATAGCTTGGAGGCAACCAGGAAAAAAAGGAACATGAAAAGAATGCCAAAATGAAAAGCAGGGCCACAGAATTTTGGAAAGAAGCTTTTCCTATTGCACTGTTTTAGAGAACAGTAATCAGGTTCTGTCCTGCTCCCGCAGTCATTTATCAAGGAGTACTGCTTATCCAGCAACTTCCTTTCCAGTGTAAGGACTCCTCAGGCAAGTGGCATCAAGACAGCAGAACAATTACATGACTTAGGAGAGTACAAGCAAGCTGCTGCCACTGTGCCTGGGGCCAAGTAACAACTTTCCTTTGTCCAGGTCTAGCCAATGGACTATCAGCTGCCAACCCCAGTTAGAATCAATTGTTTGTTTACTGAGTCTTTGCTTACCAAGCTTGTGATATCATGCAAAACTTGCAATTCTGACAGGAAGAGCAGGTCAACCTAAGGAAAAAATAGTTTTAAGTATTTCTGACCTGAATTTACTTAAGCATTTCATCTACACTGAAGTGTCTCAAAGCCAATTCAGAGGTCACATTACTTGCATGGATGACAGATGAGACACACACATACTTCTGATGAATCACTTGAGTGTACCAATTAACCTGATCCATTGTCTTCGAATCAGTGACAAGCTGGCCACAGACAAGAACTGTGCCTCAGTGCTTTTGTACCATGCACATATGATGGATATACAGCTACTGTGTGTGTGTGCGCGAGAGAGAGAGTGGGGGGGGGAGGGACAGACAGACAGTCAGACCATGGTCATGATGTTGCATTAAGAAAATGCATGAAAAACATGTACACCAAAAATGTTATTTTGTTCAAAATTGGACGTAATAAAGAACAGAAGAGGGAATTTTAATGAGTATCTAATGTTGAGCCTTGTCTTACCTCATTGTTTCTGCTTAGTGAGTTGAGGGGAAGAGAAGCAAGAACAGAATTCTCCTGGAACAGTCTATTCCGAAGCTGACGCAGGGTGACAGAAAGATCTTCAAATACAGAATTTGCCTTTCCAACCATATACACTCTCTGAAAGAAGCACCATCATATACAATATGGGAGTGACACAATACTGAATTACTTTGGCAAAAAAAAAAAAAAGCAACTTCTTTTCAACTTGGAAAGATATAGACAATTTCCACATGTGCACAAAATGACTTAATTTATTTTGGAAATGAATCTATTTACCTCTTCACTGGGAGCTAGCTGTACGACTACAGGAGTTTCTTCTGAAAACAAGGTATGAATTGCATTTGCAACACCATCCAGGCTGAAAGGAATTGCCTAGGTCAATATGAAAATACTAGTCAATGATTCCTGCTGAGGGTTAAGGAAAATTAGAAGATAATAACTTACAGTATATACCATTGCTTATGTATTGTTCCATTAAGACATTCACACAGAAAGCTCCTAAGAAATACCTGCCCATGTAAAATTTTTACTGTGCCTAAATATTGTTCCCTAAATAGTATGTAATTCTAAAGCCACTAGAAAACAGCAGCATACTGAAATGTAAAAAACCAAAAATTCTCTAACGCAATGATCACAGTAATCCTAATGTTTTAATTAGGTTCACCCAAGCCTCCTTCCAACATGGGTAGTAGTTGTACAAGATCCAAGAATCCTGAGGCACCTACACTAGACAAAATTCAGGAACATCCAATACTCATTGATGTAAGCATCTGAAAATTTTCAACCCCACATTTTTCTAGGGAAAATTTTTCACATAATATATGTCTCCATTTATCCATAGATATCTGGGATATTGTACTGCAATCAATCATGTTAGATGGGATACATTTAGGATACTAACTTTTATAAGCCAAGCACTGCCAAACCCTAATGCTCAGCTGCCCATCAGGTAACTGAAATCCTTGAAAAGGAGAAGTACTCCCTGGCACAGTGTTTTAGTTTCTGGTTGGGCCTGGATCAGACCCAACATGGTGTATTCGCCCTCTATTACTAACAAACAAGTCTTTGTAGCAAACTGAAGGAAAACTGAAAATAAGACTGTGATTACTGTTTGTTTCACATGAGAAGAACAGAGCTGGATCAGAAAGTCCATAAAATTCTGTATTGTTCACACAGTGGCCAGCCAGTTGGCCATGTGATCCCAGAAGCATGGGATCCCTTTTGTTGTATGCAGCCAGTGCAACAGGTCACTTAAGTGAATAGGAAACCTACATAATTTCCTCTATGAACATCTGGTCCTCCCTGCTAGCTCCAGAACACTTCATATTAGTGCACCAAGTCACAGATGAAGCAGTGAAAAAGCCGATTTTTTAATAGCACCTCTCTTCCTATACAGAGGTTCTGACCACCAGAGTAAGCATTGGAATCTATACCCTGGGATACTTACATTCTCAACTGGGTAAGATATGCCATTTTTGGGCAGCGTTAGCTTGTCTATCCCTGTCACTGTGACTAGAACTGTAGCTCGAGGACGCCGAAAGGGATCGCCTACTGCTAATCCAGGCCAAGGCAGATCCTGTAACAGTTCAGATATTTGAGAAAACTTGTAAGCTTTTTAACATATGTTTAAAAACAAACAGTGAAAGCCAGACATACACAAAAATTTGTTTCTATGACAGCGTATATCATATTGTCTTTGACAGTGTATATCATAACCTGCTGGTGATTAAGGTATGAAGAGTTCATATCACTGAGGACATCTGTAGATGAGAGCAACTCACAGATTACCAGAATTGTGATTTTGGTAAAAACACTTAATGCAAATCAGAGGAATGTCAAATAATACTTTTGTTCAAAATTCCCAAAATGAATTGTTGAGAAAAAGGCGACTGTGCAGGCTTGACATTCAGTGGTTTCAAAAACAGTAATGTTGTGACTGTGAGGACTTCATGAATAACATACTTCCTCAATAGAGAAGCCCATGGCTAATGCTGCTACATCTGGAATTCGCTCCCCAGGTATCGGCCAACTTCCTTCACGGAATGCAACAGATTCAGGAGATCTTAATATGCTGAATTCATTAGCAGAAATACCTGAAATAGGAAGAGATTGATAAAGTCATTCCTTTAAATAATATCGTGCCTTTTTGCAAGAGTCTTTGGCCTGCGACCCATACAACATATGAGATGGCAGAATGAATGGGCCATACCACTTTCAGGTGCAGGTGATTTTAAAAAAAGTTTTTGAATGCTCTTCCATGTTTAAAAAACCCTCTGAAGAGAGAAAATGAATACATCACCTGAAAAAAGACTCTAGCCCAGAACTTTGCCTGTTTGTGTTGTATCTGCAGGCAATTTGTCTGAGATGTGCACAAGGCACCAACAACATGTAGAATTCTTCATCTGAATTCCAGAATAGTACAGCTGTTTTTGCCTTGTCATTTCCGATACACGTGTGGAGAAGCCCTCAGCTTACAGTAAACGCTCTCTGAATTTTATTTAGTGATTACTCTCCCAAGTTATAGTACACTCCTGAAACCAGCATTAAGGTAGCAAAATATGGCCCAAGTGAAGTACCAAATATGTAAATGTGCCCAACAGTAATAACCAGAAGTCTTGCCTTCCTGTCTTTTACTTAAGCAGATAAAGAACAGGATACAAATAATGTTCAGGCTGGAAGAAAGCACTGATACACAAACACAGAATGCAACTGTTACACATATTGAAATGGCTGCACAGGAAAGACTGTCCCACCTTTTCATCCTAGGACCTTTAGTGCCAGAACCTATGCTCAGCAGTTACTTTTTCAGTAGAGCCAATTTAAGAAGGGCGTGATGGGCCAGCACTTCATTCCCAACCCATTTGTCACAGGTGAGACTCTAAAAGTGATAACGCTCACCATAGCATGCTGAAGGTCTCAGATTCAATTCTTTGTATCTCCAGTGAGAAGATCTCAAGACTGAACAAGACTGTTGCCTAAGACCTAGGATAGCCTTTGCCAATTATACTAGATTATATTGGGCTGGACTGAGCCAGTGTACACAAATTTTTATATATGTTCACATCACATTAGCTGCTGTGGTAGCAATTGGATGGCTGGGCTGCAACTCACAGTGGGCTGGATTTGGTTGCTTATCACAGGAACGTGGGAAGCTGCTGAATGCCCAGTTTTGACATTCTGTGGCAGTGGTTCTCTAGGATCTCAGACAGCAATTTTTCCAGCCCTATTTGGAGATGTTGAGGACCGAACCTAGAGCCTTCTGCATGCCAATCATGTACTCTACTGCCCCTCCATTTCCTACACGTTCTGGAAGTAGAGTCAGGTGTCAATACAGATTAACAAGAAACAGGCAACAAGACTAGCCCCTCATAAAAGCCTCCTGTAAGTATAATGTTTCAGCTATAGCATTTTTCTTCAGTTACTCTGACCACATTAACCTTGGAGGCAGCTATAACCACCTCCAAGACTATATGAAAACAGAGTAAGTATTGACAGTAAACATGCACCATTCTACAACATTCATTTATATCAACAGCAGTGTATCTGTAAATAGACCATCTGAATGTAGGACAAAGGACATTTTTTATATGTAGAAATTTTTCTTAAAGTTTTCCTTCCTTTAACTGTCATAAAGGGAAGGAGTTCACTTGCCCTAATTTTTTAGGAAATTGATATTTTGGCTTTATTGAAATTGCTTGTTAATCCAGCTCTTAAAACAATATAGGCTCTTATTACAGAAATGCAAATACCAGCTGTTTAATAATAAATAAGAATTTAAAAGTGTAAATATGTAAAAAGTAGCAACATATTAAAGGGAAGATATGCCATGACACATGCAGATTTAAAATGGGTTTAACAAACAAAAAGTTGTCAAGTATTCAAAGTTTCTGGATGGTATCTAAAGAGAAAATGCTGAGTTAAAGTCCTATCATTTGGGCTACTGGCTTATTTGAGTAATGGACAAGTGTCCATTCTTTGACCTATTCTTGCAAGAAGGCCATTGGGCCCAACCCCTGGTTGGTGTAGGATGCCAGTTATACCATCCCACTCAGATAACTGTCTGGCTTCTTCTGGAATGTCTCTAACTGCAGGAGAGCACAAAGCCTGTCTTGGCAACTGGTTCCACTGTTCTATTGCTCTGACACTTAGGAAGTTATTCCTTGTGTCTAACCTGCTCCTGGTGTTGTATAATTTATGTTCATTGTACCATGTCCTGGATTTTAAGCGTCACAAATACAGTCTCAATATATTATACATTAGAGTATGCTCAAGTCTCTAATACATACACCATTAACTAGATCATTGGACCCAAACAGTTAATGCCCAAGTTTGCATGATCATTGGAAGCAGAGGAGGGGAAACCATGGTGGTTTCTTTTCCCTGCCCAATATGCTAGTCAAGCACTGCAGGATTTGACTAATTTCCCTTGTGGTGTGCAGCTTCCCATGTTGTCTGAATCCAGCAAGGTGTGTAGAAGAAGGTGGATTCAAAACCATGCCAGAACTGTACAAAAAATTATGGATTCTGGGGTGGTTTCAAAGCCACCCCTGCTACGCACCTCACAAGGTTCAGACAGGGCTTGGGGGTCATTAGGTATTGCATGGTACATCAGCAGAAAAGAACTGCCAAGGCTGCTTTGATAATGCAAATCCAGTCAATAGTACAGTATGCTTAAGACATTCTCAGATCACTCCCACTAAGCTTCAGACAAAACATCCAACCTATTTCCTAATGAAACAGGTAAATGGTTCTGCTTCTTCTTACATGCTTACAAGGCAATTCTAGTACAAGAAGCAAGTGCTCAAAATAGCTTCTTTCCTGTCTTCAGAGCAATTGCTTACAGCAATATTATCAGCTGACCATGAATTAGAAGGACTTCTTCTTACACTTTTTAATCTTGCCATTAATAAGGATGTGGAGTTATTTCTTCCTTACAGTGAGTCAAAATGAGTCTTAAGTTACAATTAAATCATTTTGTCTACTAATTTGTACACAGCAGCTAGAAGTACTGGATAAAATGTTTTAGTGTAAGCTTCTTTCAGGTTCATTTTAATGTGCATTTAGGACAGCTTGGCAGGTGTTGAAAATACAGGAATGAACTGACAAAAGGCTCTTGCTTTGTTCCAACAAGATCCAGCTACAAGATCTTGCCAGAATTATCCAACTCATATAATGCAAAGCAGGTGGGCTTCCTCAAACAAGATCAGAGCTGAAAATATGCATGTATTTAAATGTCCACACTGAGCCATGTTACTGCAGACAACTTTAAAGTTTTCAGAATGGTGTTGATGGGGTTTATTTCTTTATCTCAGAATTTTATGTATAATCTGAGAGATGTACCAATGAGTGCTGCCAAATTCCCCGAGTCCACAATCTCCATTTTGAAACTAAGATGTAGCCCTCATGGCCATAACTGCTGGAATGATTTTCAGGCTTTTCTTTCTTTTCCTGTTTTCTGTGCCACCTAGCCCAGACACAGGCAACCCTCTATAGATGTTGGACTACAACTCCCATACTCTCCAGCCACTGACCATGCTGGGAAGTCCAAATTATCTAGAGGTTGCTTATTCCTGATCTGGCTTGATGAAAAGTTCTGGGCGAACTGAGAAACTTGTACTTCCTTGTGACATTCTGGATGGCCCTAATACAGGGATTGCCCAATTGTGGGGTTTTTTTCCCTAATGATACAACGTATCTACATTTGCTCTTTACAAGTAGAACTATAAAAACTATAAAATAATTAAATCAATTATTTAATTACGACTAAAGATTGTTAGTAGGAGGGAGGTTGCTGCTGTATTAAGGGAGCTACCAAAGTTTTTGTTTTGCTACATTAAGATGGAGGACCAAGCTAAATACTGTGCTGCAGATGGGTGACAGCAGATGTCTGACATTTTTTGAAGTGAAAAGCAGCTGACTGAGTGCAGGAACAGGAAGCTGGTTGGAACTGCTTGACCCTTCCCTTGAATTGTTTTTCAACTGAAAGCTGCATCCATGGGTGCTAGGAAAAAGAAGTGTCTGTATCATTTCAATACCCACATGCAGGTGGAAAACCTGCCAGTGAGAAGAACATATAATTCCGACTGGGAAAGCCTTCCACAGTTGTTTTTCATTAAAGCAAACAAACCTGTTAGATTCATCTACTATGTAACATCCAGATATGTACAAAGTTAGCTGAGAAGGAGTTCAAGCTATCATTCTCAACATCCTATACTAGTCAAAGTATACTTTGGAGATACCATAAATCTGAGTGCATAAGTAACAGCTATAAAACAAGTTACCAGTCACCAGTTATCTGTAACCAGAAATTCAACATCAGGTCAGCTTAACAGCTGCTTGACTTTTAAAGCAACTTTCAAATGCTCCATGTAATTCTCTCTTAAAAGGTTTACTCTTGCATATGTCATACTAGTTGAAAAGAAAAAAACCCCCACATTATATATAGATAATAAATTTTATTCCGATCTCCCTCCCTAAAGATCATCTCTGCATCAAGTCACATCACTGCTACAACATTAAGAAAATGCCACCTGAGTATCATTATATCCCAACACACCCCTTCCCTATCAGAATTATTACAGTAGGGCTATGTAACCTGGTAGCTCCCAGATACTGCAGTCCCCAAGTCCCACTGGCTATGCACCCTGTGGCTGATGACAGTTTTAGTCCAAAACGCCTGGAGGCTGCCTGTCCCTGAACTACAGTGGCCAGTCCCCCACGTTTTAGGCGGCTCCTAACCCCTTACCACGCAGCCTTCCACAGGCACGCCCCAGCCCCTCGCCCGACAGGTTCTGCCCCGCCGCGACCAGCCCCGTCCAGGCTCCCCTTAGCTCTGCCACGCTGACTGTCCGCCCCCCCCATCTCATCCCACGGCCAGCCCTTCCACCTGCCCCCGCAACGTCCACAGGGTGCTGGAGGGGAGCCCTCCGTCGATCGACGGAACCCGCAGCGGTCCTCCGCTTCCAGCCTTGCCGCGCATCGACCGGCAACATCGGAGCGACAGACTCGAGCCTACCCGTCACAAGCGCTGCTGCCACCCAAAGGGCCAACCCGGCCAGCCGCGACTCCATCGCCCCTCTCGCTGCCGCTGCCGCCGCCGCCCCGCAGCTTCCACCAGAGCGGAGCGAAAGAGGAAGTACCAACCAGCCTGCCTCACGACCCAAGGTTATCCCTCCTCCCGCCACGAATGGGCTACGCCATAGGCCAGGCAGGCAGCGCACGTTAAAGGAGGCGTGGTTATCCTCTGAGTGGCGAACCCTTGTGACCAATGCCAAAACCGAAGCCCGCCCCTCGGCTTCAAGGGGTCACGGGACTTATTTTTGCCTTGGGTGGAACTTCAGCTTGAGTGATGGCCATATTAACTATGCATAATTTGGGAGAGCTTTTGTCTCCTCGTTGAAATTATAGGCATGGAAAGGTTTTGCTTTTGGTCGTTTGTTTGCTTTTAAAGTTTGCCCTAGCAATGTTCCGTTCGGCTTGCGCAACGACTCTCAATGATAGAAGGCGGGGCGAGCCCGAGTTAGTGACGAGAAAACTGACCACTCAGAATGCGGAGGACCCTTTCCATCCCGTGACATTTTTGAAGGCATCTCTCTAGGGCGGGGTGGAAGCTTTGAGATTAGATTGACAAGCCAGTTGCCCAATAAGAGCGCGAATCATACCAGCGGAGTCCTAATCCAATTAGCGCGAACAGCGCGCTAGGAAAGAATACGACAGGTCAGAAGCAGAGATCTAAGGAAAGGGTGGGTGGGTTATTTTCTTTTTAAAGCAATGATGCTGCGTACTGGGAGGAATAATAAAACCACGTTTAGCGTTTCTTTGTGTGTTGTTTAACCAGCAATATTTCCGGTCTTGGCAATGGAGAGAAGGTTTAGATCCGGCAAAGATCAAATACAGTGTCTGCTTCTGGATACAGCGAAGCACACTTCCCCAACCCGGTCCTTCAGATATATTGGACTACAACTTCCAGCTTCTCCCACGCCGCATGGCTGCTGGTAATCCAATCTGGGTGGCACCGGGTTGGGGAAGGTGGCACTGAGACTTAACCAGGGTGCGGGGGCAGTGCCCTTTAGGAATATTTTTTGTGTTTTAAAAATACATCACAATGAGTATGTAACTAGAAAACAAAACTTTTAGAATGGACTGGTAGGGTTGGCTTGCATATGTAGTTGTCCATTTAGCCATACTTAACAGGGGAATTTGATGCTCATGGCCGTGCAGGTTATGAATGGAGTTGCAGTCCTAACATATCGCTGGGTTGGCGAAATTCCATAAGAAAATTAGGAAAAGCCTGAGCTGGGTCAGATCAGCCGTCTAGTTCAGCATCGTGTTTCCAACTGTAGATGGCCGTATGTTTCCAAGAACAGCAAGAGCAAGTGCTGCAAACAAGCAAGCAACTATCTACCCTGGTATTCCTGCCATGCATTTTGTACTTAGTGGAATGCTGTCTCTGGACACGGTGGTTCCATTAACAGTCGCTGATAAAGTCATACAACACGTGACTTTTCTGGACCGCCTTGTAAAGCCGTCTGAGTCAGTTACCTTGATGACACAGGGTGACAGCAGCTTCTGAAGATACATTGTGCACTGTAAGGAGTGCTTCCTTTTGTCTGTCCTGAACAAATTCCTAATCAACTTACTCATGGGGGATATATCTGTTCCCGATGCCAGGATTAGAATATATGTGATCCACAGAGCGTTTTGATGTTAATTTTGACCACGTTTTGTAAATAAGATTATATATTTAGCACTGGGGTCCTTCACTTGAAGTTTTGTTGTCTTGGGACTTGAATGATATGATGTGGGAGACATCCCCCCCCCACATGTCACTTTCCCCAGTTGTGCTCAACTCGCTGAAGTTTCTAGTGGCAGTGAATACTGGATGAATTTCACATACTTTACACCCATCTTCACACCAGCTCATGCAGTTACCGAGCCAGCTAACCAATATTGCTTCTTCATTTTTATAAAATGAGCGACAAGATAACAGTGATTCACATGCCTTTGTCAGTTTCACGCTGGACTACTATATTGCTCTTAAAATAATGCTACCTTTGAAAAGTCTTCAGATATTAATTGAACAGAAGGTACCTGCCAAATGATTGGCTGGAGTTGGCCCTTGAATCACATTATATCTTTTTCTTAACAACTATATTGCCTCCATATTAATTTTCAGATCCCCCTCAAAGATCTTGTATTGAGTCCATTGAATAAGGACTCAACTAATGACTGATAATGACATGTTCAATTCATGCATGCTGTGTCACAGGCACTGACCAGCTACAAATTCTTCAAGTATATTACTGTTGTGCCATGCACTGCCTCAGTCATGGAATTTTACGGGCAATGTCACCTTCAATATGCATTTCTCCTCTGCTTTTCTACTGCTCCTTTTGTCTTTTTTTTTTTTAGTGAAAAAATTGTTAAGGAAGCTACTCACAATTCTCCATGTTGCAGATCATACACATTTAGTGTTCATGGAATAATGTATGCTTTCTCAGAACTTGTTAGACTGTAAATTCAGTAGCCAGTAACTATTCAGTTTCTGCAAGATCAAAGCAATCCCAGTAGCTCCTAAAGCCCCCATGTTCAGAAAATACCAAAAGGATCATAGTAGCAATGTGTACATACAAAGGTCTAAGGAAAGAAAGAAAAAGTCCTGCAGAAGGAAAGATATTGGGATTACAGAGCAAGCTGAAGCAGGCTGTTTCTATACAACAGCATACGCCAGTTACAGACAGAGTGGAACCACCGGCAGAGCAGTTTGATTTCCAGTCCCCTGCAACATGATCTGAGTGCATTCAACTGATTCAGTTTACATACAAGATCTAGCATTTACTAGATGAGGACTTCAATCTCTTGTTGTGAGCATCACTTAGTAAGATCATCAAGTTAGCACCTCTCTCAGAAGAGTACAAAACTCAGTGTGTTAAAGTGGGGGAAGCCCTGTGAGGTAGGGTAGGATGAGTGTGGCTGAGTCAAGTCACTGAGGGAGCTTCATGGCAGACTGGGGATAGAACTCAGATCTCCGGGGTGCCTAGTCCAACATTCTAAGCGCCAGAGCACACAAGTTTGCATATTTATGATGTTTCTATTACTCTCTGTCAAATGCACTCTCATTCTCACATGGCATACACACAACATCCAGAAAAAAAAAATCTGTTTGCCTTTTTCAAACCTCACATTCCAAACAGTTGCAAGTTCAACAGGGGGAGAAAAACTGCAATCTGTCTTCCCCTGATTTTACACTCTGCCCTGTTGAACTCCAGCCTGCTACTGCTCAGGCTAATTGCTAAACACAACCATTCAAATTTCCAAGACTTTACCAGCAAATGTCCCCAAAAGCTTTATCTCTCTGGGAATCCTTTTCAGGATTCCTACTCTGAGAATTCTCAACAGTATATACATTTTTTTTCCATCTTTCATCTGCCCATCAGCATCCCCTCCTAGAATTTCAAATGAAATTATTTAATCTAACAAGAAGGAAATCTTCCTACCTAGGAGGGCTATAAGGCAGATGGAAGAGGCTGAAAAACTTGCAAGACATTAAAACAGTGTTCCCGGTTTCTGACAAGGAAAGGACCTGCATAAAAATGTTTCTATATAACCCCTCTTTCATACAGGGCTTTCACACAGGAAAATCTTATTGAGGATGTCCAGAAAACTGGGTAGGACCTGTGTTTGCAAGCCCAATTCAAGGGCCACACATTTCCTTACTTCCCAGTTCTAGCTCATATAGAAGGAATGGGGGAAGGAAAAAATCTCTCACACACATGCCCTGATCATCACCTTTTGCCCAGCCGGACTCAGCCATGCTTGGGCTCAGGCAAATGACCTCATGAATCTATTTCTCAATCAAAGCCAGGTTCACACATTCTCATTTCAGAGGCAAGAACACCCATCCACACCCTTGCTTTCAACTGTGCCTTGAAGAGGACAGATTGGCGTGGCTGCGTGGGGAGCTTCTATTTCCTGAGGAACTCCCAAAACCCACTCTGGGCTATGCCTACCTCCCAGAAAGGGGAACACTTTAAAATACAAACAGACAAGACAGAAAACAGACAGAAACAATGAACACAAGACCTTCACAAACAGTGAACATAAAACTCTACACAAACCCCAGTGCAAATATGTACTCACACTTGTAGATATTTTCTGGTGCACAAATACCATATTAGCTAGCTTTTTCTCCTCCACCAGCTTGGACCAATCCAACCCTTATTCCATCTCCTTAGGATGTATTTCCGCCAGATGCTTTTGCAAGAGGTGTAGCCAATTCTAATCAAATGAGCCCTCTGGGGCCAATTTAGATTGGATTCTCTGAGTTAGGTCTGACCATGCTGTTTTACATCAAAATACCAAGCGCTTCCACGACACCCCTGCGGGTGCCGTCCATGGCCATCTACACCACCCCGCATTTTGATGCAGAGGTGTCCATGGAGTAGTAAGCCGAGATTCCGAAACCCCCATGCTTCCTGGGTGTCCACAACCAAAGCCAACATGCAATGAGGTTCAAAACCAGATCTAATTACATTGACCTGCCTGCGAAACAGAAGAGATGGCCAGTATCTGTGCTCCCACAATGGAGAGAATTTTGGC
Source organism: Varanus komodoensis (assembly GCF_004798865.1). Taxonomy (NCBI): domain Eukaryota; kingdom Metazoa; phylum Chordata; class Lepidosauria; order Squamata; family Varanidae; genus Varanus; species Varanus komodoensis. Next base: position 8,089,055 of record NW_025335941.1, on the reverse strand, counting down.
CGAACTTACCATCTCTTCCGCCCAGGATAAAGGGCCAAAAACCCACGATCCCACCTTCATTGCCAAATTGTCAGAAAATCCCAGAATTTCAATTCGTGAGGAGGAAATAAAACTCAGGTTCATGGGAAAGATCAAGCATCCAGACCATCTGTGGCTTTATTGTTTGGCCCAGGTTCCCTGTGGGTCCATACTCATGATAATGCATTACTGGACAGACAGAGGTGAACTCGCTGCAAAACTTCAATACAACTACAGGGTATTTTATACCCTGCTGGTCAGGTACACAGGTACAGGGCAATTGATGACAGAATGCAGGCATTACAGTAAGTTTATGAGGTCATCACATACAGAACAGATAAAGGAATGTCAGTCAATCATACAGTGACAATGAGATTACAATATTTCTAATTGCCTGTGTTGACACTTTAGTTGAGTAACTTGAACCCATCTCCAGGTCAGCTTAGACATGTAAATTCAAGCTACTGAGAAACTATTCATGAACTCATAAGCTTGTCTAGACTCAGACCCTAAGTAATGCACCATTCTGAATGACCAGGGCACATGAAGCCCTCTGGGCTATCAAAAGATACTTCCTGGTAAACTGTGAATTCCAATGCCATTTTAAACAGTGATTTAGCTTGGTTTGAGGAGTAGTGCAGGTTTGATTCCACAATGCAAAAGCACACAGAAGCAATGTTTTTCTGACAGGATTTATCCAATATCATTTTTTTCAGAAAATTTTGCTCTGAATTTTCATTTGAGCATTCTGGTAAAGTAATAGTTTAACAGTAAACTTAAGCTTGAAAAATCTTGTGAAAAATTTGCTTCATGCTAAGTAAACTAAGTTTGAAATATGTTACTGGCTTGACTAACACCTTTGTCTTAAACATATGTCAAGTTGGCCAGAAATATTATCTAATACTATCTAATGGCAGTTGTACCCATCAACTGGGGTAGAAGATAGGAAAGAGGGCACTATCCACTGATTTCTGTGGACCATTCATCAGCTTTATTGCCCCTCAATTCTTCATTTGGGGCTTTAAATGAATAGTAATAGCAATGGATCTTGGTTTGGATGCAAATGATATAAGATTGCTTCCATTTCTGCAGGGTGTTTCTTCTGCTTTCCCCCTTGATGGTACTGGACCCTCCCCTATGTTGGAGAACTGAGGCTGCTTTATGATGGTGTCAGTAGCTGCAGGTACAGTGAGTGGAGTTCTGAACCTCTCCGCTGAGAGGACACAGAAGTGTCTTCCATGTGTGCATGAGCAGGAGAGGGTTCGATGCAAGTCCACGCACCTTTTCTTGCTCCCAAAGTGAGCGGTCATTTTCAGCTGATTAAAGTATCTGGATGATTTCTACTGAATGTATAGTTTTGACTGCTGGTCGGTTGGGGGATCCAGTCCACTGGCCTCCTCCTTGCATTTGTCTTTCTCTGCTCCTTGTCACTCTTGCCATTCTGCTCTCCCTGTCCTCCAGGACACTATTTGGTAGAAGAAAGGGTCTCGTTCTTCTGTTTTTATTTTTTTAACCACTTGTTGGGACTTCATTCCCCAAGCGTTCATGTGCCACATCTGGAGAAAAGAAGGTGAACACTGCACCAGATGATGGAGCCCTTCCTTTCACAGAGTACAGTGGCTTGTTGTGGTGGTGCCATTATCAGCCATTCCTTGTCAGCTGCCATAAGGGGGCTCAGGACGGTGGAATCCTGGACATTGGCCCTCACCTCTGGCCTTAATGGTGCCCCTGCAGTGCCCCACTTTTGATCTCATATGCAAAGTTTTCCCCAACTGGGTTGCACATGATATATCATGGGACTGAAATATACTGCCTGCACTGACTGTCAGAGGCTTTCCAGGGTTTCAGCCGGCAGATGCCAGAGAATGAACCAAGGATCCTTTGCATGCAAAGCATGTGCTCTGCCACTGAGCTATGACCCTTCTGTGATGAAGCATTCCTGGAAAGCTTTCAGCTGTATGTACCAGGGAGGAATTTATTGTGTGAGCATCTGGTTGGTGTCTACACAGATAAACCACCTGTGATATTAGGAAATCATGCTGGAGGTTCAGCCAGAAGCAGAAATACATGACAGCACTTCAGCCGCAAACTGGAACTTTGAGTGCAGTGAGCATGTAATCAAATCTTTCTGGCAAAAGTAGGCAGCAGCTTTCCTTTAAAAAATGACCTGGTTTGCACATAACATTAACATATGGTTTAGTTAACCCATTGTTTAATCCACAGTTTGTTGCCCTTCTCAGGTCATCATGCTATCCAAAACTGATGAGGATGGGTTATTGGCTTAGTTAACAAACCATCCAGAACTCTTGTGCTGTTTAGGATTTGTTGGGGAAATGCAGATAAGTCCTGGTAGAAAAAGGTTGCTTATATATGCCATTGTGTTATAAAATCAAACCTGAAACATTTCAGTGCCTCTTTCTCGGAAAATACCAGAATTCCAAGGCAGGCTTCTGTTTAGTGTTATTTTCAAAGCTGTTTCTGTAAGGCTGCTACCCTTGTTTGGAAAAAGCCTTTGCTCCCAAGGAAAGTTAACCCCCTGCTATTCTTGGGCTAACAGCAAACAGACAAGCTTTTCTAGCAGTATTGCAATCACCCTCATTTCCATGCCAAGGCCCACAATAATCCCTGTGCCTTAGTGATCATGATGTTAGTCTCCTGTAATCAATGCTATTGTATTGAGCCAGATCTCTCACATCCTTTTGACTGCATTCCCCTTATTTCATCATCATCTGCTCTTCTGCTGTGACTCAGAATCTAGAAAACACTCTGTATATGTTCTAAAAGCTGGTAGTTGGCTATGACGACCACTACCCAGTAGCATGCTTCTGTAAATGAACTGCAGGGGGCCTGGGTGATCTCATCAATAAAAATGCAGGGGTTCAAGGTGACTCAATTTTCCCTATGAGTCAGTGTTCATTCCCTCCATAAGGAGACTCTGACAGATTATTTAAGTCACCATGGGTCAAAATGTCCATGCAGACCAGGACTGCATGCTGTTAATTACAACAACCTTGAGTTCACACTGCAGCAACAAACCATGAGTTGTTTCTTCATTGTTCATGGTTGATAGCCCATTGTTCAACAATAGTATATGATTTGAATGTAATGACAACCCATGATTCAACAACAAACCCATACTCTGGGTTGTCATCATGTGTGAGGGCTGTTCATGGTTAATGTGGCTGGTTTCAACAACCCATGGTTTAGTAATAAATAACCATGGGTTAGTGCTATGAATGGTCTAAGTCAGTGGTGGCGAACCTATGGCATGCGTGCCACAGTGGGCACACAGAGCCCACTCTGTCACCACGTGAGCCAAGTCACCCCAGCAGCCGAGTATCCGACAAGTGCACACAGGGGTCATGTGCATGCTTGGAAAAAAGTAGCGTCAGGCAATGACATCACAAGCTGCGATTCATTAACCGTGACTCGTACAAGTATTCGCATGGCCAGTCAGTGCACTGCCAAGGACATATATATACTTGCTTGGACAGGCTGAGACTTCTTTTTTCTAAACTGAAACCTCAGTTTTCTGGTTTTAATGCAGTTTGCAATAAATACGTGGGTTTGGGTTGCAGTTTGGGCACACCGTCAGTAAAAGGTTAACAATCACTGAGTTAGGGTTAGAAAAACGAGGTGTCCTGGTATAATAATTAGGGTTGGAATGTGTTCAGAATGGGCAGAAATGTTGAGATGTGCAGAAAAAGCTACACCCGGAAGGAATTTTCAGAATCGCCCTCTTTTAAAAGGAAATTTAGCACAGTATTGGGTTAGGAGTGAGCAGGAGGGTAGGGTTAGGGTTAGCAAAATGAGGTGTCCTGGCATAATTTTGATGGTTGGAATGTGTTTAGAAAGGGAAGAAAAGATGAGCTGTGCAGAAAAAGCAACTCAAGGAAGGCTTTTTCAAAATCGTATTATTTTCAAAGGTATTTTACACCTGTATTACGGTTAGGGGTGTGCACCAGGGTTAAGGATAGCAAAACGAGGTGTCCTGGCATGATATTGATGGTTGGAATGTGTTTAGAATGGGGCAGAAAAGATACGCTTTGAAGAAAAATCTATTCAAAGAAGTCATTTCCAAAAAATGCCCCTCTTTTCAATGCCATGTTACCCATATAGTAGGATTAAGGTTCTGCACCAGAGTAGTGTTAGGGTTAGCAAAACAAGGTGTCCTGGCAGATTTTGATGGTTGAAATGTGCCGAGAATGGGCAGAAATAATGAGCTGTGCAGAAAAAGCTACTCAAGGAATTCTATTTCAAACCCCCCCCCCTTTTCAATGCTTTTTTACACCTGTATTAGGTTTAACGGTGTGCACTAGGGAAGGGTTGGGGTTAGCAAAATGAGGATTCCGAGCAGGCTTTTGATGGTTGGAATGTGCTCAGAATGTGGAGAAACGATGAGCTGTGCAGAAAAAGCTACTCAAGGAAGGATTTAAAAATCCCACTCTTTTTTTTTAAATAAGTTTTATTTGAAATTATAATCCTAAAAGACAAGACAAAAAAAGAAAAACTTCGAACAACATCCATCATCAAAAACATTGAGCCCATTGGGTCAGCTCCCACACCCTTCTTTTTCCATTTATGATAACTTTAAAAACATATTCAAATCTATGCGAAGTCCCGTTTCTCTAGCCAGTAATAAAAAAGGTCCCAAGTTTGATAGATGTTAGTATCTTCTTTCTCCTTCAATGATAGAGTCAGTCTATCCATTTCTGCACAGTCCAGGATCTTTTTTCGAATCAGTTCATCGGTGGGTAGTTCTTCACTTTTCCAGTGTTGAGCGAATGCAATCCTCGCTGCAGTGATTGCATGCAAAATCAAATACATTTCTTGTTTACTAGTCTCCTCCAGTATAATGTCTAAAAAAAAAACTTCAGGTTTTAAAGCTAAGGATTTTTGTGACATTTCCTTGAGTCATTTATGTATTTTAATCCAATACTTTTTCACCTTATCGCAAGTCCACCACATATGATAAAAAGGACCCAACTTATGTTTACATTTCCAACATTCATTTGACATATTTGGAAACATCTTAGCTAATCTATTTGGCAACAGATACCATCAATAAAACATTTTATAAAAGTTTTCTTTATACGAAGTTGCTAATGTTACCTTGATATTTCTCTCCCACACTTTTCTAATTCAATATTATATCCAAAATTTGTGTCCACGTTATAGTTTCGTTAACCTGTTCGTCTTCCATTTTCCTATCAAGTAAGAAGTCATACAATCTTTTAATCATTTTCTCATCTGATTTAAGCATCACTTGATCAACCACTGTTAAGTCCTTATAAAAACCCCACACTTTACAATCTTTAGAATATCTCGATTGTATCTGGACCTTATGCCACCAAGAGATATTAGATCCCTTTCCTGCTGTTTCTTGATTCAACTTCGGTCCTCCATCCTTAGAAATCCCACTCTTTTGACTGATATTCTACACCTATATTAGGGTTAGGGGTGTGCACCAGGGTAGGGTTTGGGTTAGCAAAACGATCAGTCCCGGCAGGATTTTGATAGCTGGCATGTGTTCAGAATGGGCAGAAATGATCAGATGTGCAGATAAGTCTACTCAAGGAAGGCTTTTTCAAAGTTCCCCTCTTTTCAGTGGTATTTTTCACCTATATTAGGGTTAGGGAAGTGCACCAGGATAGGGGTAGGGTTATAAATTTGTGGAGTCTTGATATGTTTTTGATGTTTGGAATCTGTTTAGAATGGGCAGAAATGATGAGCTGTGCAGAGAAAGCTACTCCAGGAAGGCTATTTCAACGGTACGCCTTTGAATGGCATTGTACCCCTCTAGTAGTGTTAGGGGAGTATATGAGCGTTTCTTTAGGGCTGTGATGGTGAGCCCATGGCACGTGTGTCACAGCAGTCATGCAGAGCCCTCTCTCTTGGCCTGTGAGCCATGTCACCCCAGCATTGCCCCAGCACCCGAGCATCGGCTGACAGCCCACAGCAGCCCATGCATATGCTTTGGAAGCAGTAACGGCACCTGGCAATGACATCACAAGCCAGGATGCATCACCCAGTACTCCTCTGAGCTTTTGCGTGGCTGCTCATCGTGCTGCCAAGGATATGTATATTTTTGTTGTGAGGTTTTTTTCCTAAACTAAAACCTCAGTTTTCAGGTATTATTGGCGTGTTGGCACTTTGCGATAAATAAGTGGGTTTTGGGTTGCAGTTTGTGCATTTGGTCTCTAAAAGGTTTCCCATCATTTTTTTAAGTCAATGGCTATTAGGAACAGGAGTAATTATTTTGGAGTCATCCTGACAACAATAGTTTTTCCACAAATGAACAATCTAAGGTTTTCTACAAGTAAAATCAGTTTGAATGCTAGGGAAAAGATAATCTTGATAGGGAGTACCATACTCTGTTATTTATACCAAAAAAGATGGTCTGTGAAGTTTTGACAATTTTCTGTTGGCAGCTTGTATACTGGATTGAGCATGCTTAACAAAAAGTAATATATTAAAATTATACTGAATGCATTAAAGAATTAATATGTTTGAAGCTGTAGTGGGATGAATGGAAAGTTTTATTGCTCCTGAAAGGATTTCTATTCTTCTATGGTTTGGAAGGAATGTTTTAAAGGAAATAAGCAATTTCCTTTACATGCAATTTTTAGGTTCCATTGATTCCCTGATCCAAAATACACTGATCCAAATACAGCAATACACAAGCAAAAGAGAGCCAGTGTGGTGTAGTGGTTAAGAGCATGGGACTGGGACTCAGGCGATCTGGGTTTTAGTCCCCACTCAGCCATGGAGCCAGCTGGGTGTCTTTGGGCCAGTCACAGACTCTCAGCCCAACTTACCTCACAGGGTTGTTGTTGTGGGGATAAGATGGAGGAGGAGAATGATGTAAGCTGCCTTGAGCCCTTTGTAGGAAAAAGGCAGGATGTAAATCGGAAAAAAAAGAAGTATAAAATATAGTAGTTGGCAATATGTTGTTGTTGTTAGTCGCGAAGTCATGTCCGACCCATTGCAACCCCACGAACAATAGTCCTCCAGGCCTTCCTGTCCTCCACCATCCCCCGGAGTCCACTTAAGCTCACGCCAACTGCTTCAGTGACTCCACCTCATCCTCTGCCATCCCCTTCTTCTTTTGCCATCAGTTGTTCTCAGCATTAGGCTCTTCTCCAGGGAGTCCTTCCTTCTCATTAGGTGGCCAAAGTATTTGAGTTTCATCTTCAATATCTGTCCTTCTAAAGAGCAATCAGGGTTGATCTCCTCTAAGACTGACTGGTTTGATCGCCTTGCAGTCCAAGGGACTCACAGGAGTCTTCTCCAGCACCACAATTCAAAGGCCTCAATTTTTTGGCGCTCAGCCTTCCTTATGGTCCAGCTTTCACAGCCATACATTGCAACTGGGAAAACCACAGCCTTGACTATACACACTTTTGTCGGCAAGGTAATGTCTCTGCTTTTTAGTATGCTGTCTAGATTTGCCATAGCTTTTCTCCCCAGGAGCAAGCGTCTTTTAATTTCTTGGCTGCAGTCCCCGTCTGTGTTGATCTTGAAGCCCAGGAAAATAAAATCTGTCACTACCTCCATTTCTTCCCCATCTATTTGCCAGGAAGTGAGAGGACCAGAAAGTGGAAAAAATGAACATGCAGGAGGCTACTTTTTAGCCGAACAATTCCTGGGTTAAACAACCCAGAAATTATCCTGACATGAAAACTGGATCAGTGAGTTGAATTCTGACTTGGAGCACAATCCTACACATATTTACTCAGCACTAGGTCCCATTACATTTAATGGATATAGGATTGCAGTCTCTGAGTATATTTGTATAGGATTGTGCTATACATTAATCAAATATATCCTGCTGAAAAAATGAAACTTGCCATGATCAACTCAGTCCATAGATTTCAAGAGGACTTATCTGACTTAATTTGGCTCCAGCTCTCTATACTGAGTCTAACAAAGTTACAGTCCATGGGAACTAAAGGAACAAACTACTTGTAATTAATTTCCATTGCTTCTAATGGATTTATTTCAACCATAAGTAATTTTTCCACTGTTTTCAGTGGGAATTTGTCATAGCTGTCTTAACTCAGGCATGGACTATACATAATATTAACTGTAATATTTGCTTTGTAGGAATATGATTGCTAAAGCTACACATCCTCCATTTTATTAAAGTCTACAATTTTATTAGACCAACAGGGAAGCAGACTATCTGGCCAGGTTAAAATAAGGAGAAGGTAGAAACAATATATGGAAGAACTATACAGAAGAGATAAAAGGATCACAAACTTGGAAGAGGAATCCTATGAGGAACAACTTGCAATAATAGAAAGTAAAGTAAAAGCTGTTCTGAAAGCATTTGGAAGGAATAAAGCACCTGGAGTAGATAAAGTACCAAATCAATAGAACTATTCTCAGCTGCAGAGACTGAATCAGTCCAAATCCTTACAAGAATATGGCAACCAATATGAAGAACGAAATAATGCCCAACAGACTGGGAACATTCAAAGCACATTGAGAGCCAGTGTGCTGACGTGGTTAAAAGCATGGGTCTGGCCCTCAGGCAGTGTGACTTCTAGTCCCCGCTCAGCCATAGAAGCAACTGGGTGGCTTTGGGCCAGTCACAGAAGCTCAGTCAAACCTATCTCACAGGGTTGTTGCTGTGGGGATAAGCTAGAGAGTAGGAGGAAGAACATGATGTCAGACATTTGACTTTTTTTAAGAGAAGAAAGATGGTACATAAATCTAATAAATACATTCTAATCTCCAAGAAAAGAGATGCTAAGGAGAGCTGCCACTATAGGACTGGCGCACTGGTTTCCTGTGCAGGGTGATGCTCAGGTTTGGTAAAAAAGAATTTCATTCAATATGGAGTAAAAAATGCCTGATCTTCAAGCTGGATTCTTAAAAGTAAGAGGCACTCAAGATCATATTGCAAATATATCTTGGCTACTAGAGCACACCAAAGAATTTCAGAAAAAGATCATTCTATGCTTTACAGGCTACACTAAAGCCTTTGATTGTACGGCTCATTAGAAGCCCTGGTACTTGATTGCCCTGGTGCATAACCTGAATTGTGGACAAAAAGCTACTGTTAGGACAGAATATGGAGAAACAGTTTCCTATAGGCAAAGTCATCAGCCATGTGTGTATTTTATTTCCCTATCTGTGCCACCTGTTTAGAGGACATAAGGAAAGCTGGATTAGGATGACCAGAAGAAGGAGCGAAAAATGGTGGAGTTACAGCAATAATTTAAGTTATGCAGATTATACCATAGTATGGCAGAAAGCAGCAATGAATTGAATGAACTCCCCACTGATAGATGTGAAAGGATGATTTGAAATAAGGGAGTAGATTTAAAAGGCAGCATGATTACTTGGCCTAAAGGAGAGGAGGGGCTAAAATCAGGCAGCACAAAGTGGGAAAGCAGGCAGGTAGGCAGGAGGGCCAAATACTTCCTGATTGTTTATTGACAAGCTTGGCAGAACAAAATGATCCTATTGGAGCCCACGGGGGGGGGGGGGGGGCAGGGCTGGATTGGGAAGAAGGGCCGGTATTGGAGCAGTGTGGAGTAGGCGGGCGGAAAGATTGTAAACTCCCGGTACCCCAGCCAATGAGGAGAAAGGAGGAGGGAAGAAGCGGCAGGGAGCAGGGTTCAAAAAGGGGATGTGGACATGTGCTCAGGTGAACAGGAAAATGGAGAGGAAACCATTTTTTTCTGTTCCCTTTGTTGCAATAAAGTTTTAAAAAGAACCCTCTGCATGCTTGGAATATTTTTCTCTTCCGACGGAAAGGAAAGAGTGATCATAACACCATGAAAGTGAAAGAAGAAAGCAAAAGTAGGACTGCAGCTGAATATTAAGAAAACAAAAAACATGACAACAGAAGAATTACATGATTTTGATGTCCACAATGAAGAAATTGAACTTGTGAAAGATTTTGCATACTTTGGCTCAGTCAACAATTCAAGTGGAGACGGCAGCCAGAAAATTAAAAGACTGAAACTATGAAGGGCAGCAATGAAGGAACTAGAAAAGATCCTCAAGTTAACAATATTTCACTGAACACCAAGGCCAAGATCATCCGTGCTATTGCATTCCCAAGCACTATGCACGGCTGTGAAAGCTGGACAGTAAAGAAAGCTGATAGGATGAAAATGGATGTGTTCAAAACCTCATGTTGGAGGAGAACTTTGCAAATATCCTGGACTGGCAGAAGGATGAACAAGTGGGTCCTAGATCAAATCAAGCCAGAACTTTCCCTGGAAGTACAAATGACAAAAATGAAGTTATTGAAGACAATAACTCACTGGAGAAGACAATCATGCTAGGGAAAGTGAAAAGCAGAAGAAGAGGAAAACCAGCTACGGGATGGAGTAATTCTAAAAAGGGGGGCACAGCCTTGCATTTACAGACCTGAGCAGTGTTGTTAAGGACAGGACATTTTGCCAGATATTCAACCCTCATTTTGGAGGATTGCCGTAAGTCAGAGGAAACTTAATAACAATACCATTCTTTAAAGCAGCACCCTTCTTTACCGAGCAACTTTTAAAATGCAGTTTCCTGGAGCCTGAGCCTTGAGTATCATGTCTAGAGTCTGCCTTGGCTCTTGGATTCACTAGGATGATTTAGCTAGAGGCAAACCAGTCAGCAGGCTTGGGGGAGAAAAAAAATGATGGCAAGATTTATAATGCTTGAGCTTTGAATAGTGATATTGACTAACCTTGCCAAGAATGAAATTAATCCCTGGTCAGTCATAGACTCACTTGGTGGCCTTGGGCAGGTTACTTTCTCTCTGCTTTAGTTCTGCTGGATTTGCAAAGCAGAAGCGATCAGTTATCTGACAGTTGTTGGAAAGATGAGAAATAAAAGATTGCAAGTGACTTTGCATGTTACAAATGATATAATATGACTGATATAGTATATTAGTCTGTTGGGCAGTCTATTAGTTATCCCCATCTATTCAAATAAGTGCCCCAACAGTTACATATTTATGGGCAGATGTCTTGCGTAGCTTCCTGAGTTGTGTTCCTCAAATGCAAAGAGATCGGAAGCAGCCCTATCCTGTCCCTCATGTGCAACTGGAAGATGGGTCATGCTTTTTATCCCAAAATGTTCATAACCCTGCATAAAGGTGAAATAAGGTAAAGGTTTGCCTTGACATTAAATCCAGTCATGCCTGACTCTCAGGGGCGGTGCTCATCTCCGTTTCCTAGCCGAGGGAGCCAGCGTTTGTCCGCAGACAGTCTCCGTGGTCATGTGGCCGGCATGGCTAAACACTGAAGTGCACGGAACGCTGTTACCTGCCCACCAAAGTGGTACCTTTTTATCTACTTGGAAGTACACGGAACACTGTTAACTGCCCACCGAAGTGGTACCTTTTTATCTACTTGGAAGTACACGGAACGCTGTTAACTGCCCACCGAAGTGGTACCTTTTTATCTACTTGCATTTGCATGCTTTCGAACTGCAAGGTTGGCAGGAGCTGGGACGGAGCAATGGGAACTCACCCCATTGTGCAGATTCGAACTGGCGACCTTTCGATCAACCAGCCCAGCAGCACAGTGGTTTAAACCACTGCGCCACCTGCAATCCCTAACCCTGCATATTGATCTCTAAATGCTCCCTTGAAATAACTGTTGCCGTGTGGGTGCAGTATGCAGAGTTTAATTGGAGAAGCTACCTGTGATTCTCCATATCTTAGGGCACACACATTTAGCAGTTCATTAAATGATATACTCTTCGTATGGCAGAACCTCAGGAGGACAAGAAGGAGGAAAGATAAAGTGATGACGAACTCATTTTATTCATTGTCATAATGCAGGGAGAGACAATCTGGTGCCTCCCAATGTTTTGCTGACAGTCCCTGTCTGCTTTGATCAGGGGTTGTGGGAGCTGTAGGCCAAAACATCTGGAGGCCACAAGTTGCCTCCCCCACCATAATACATTGTTGTACCGTGTTATATTGTAAATTTTGAGGAAGAAAATGAATGCATTTGTCAATTTGCTCCTAGCAGGTTTGGAGTACTTTTAATAAATAAACCTTTTTTTTTCTATTTGCCATTTTTATAGTACATGTTTTGTTATCCACCTTAGGCTGAAATTATATCAGAACCTCTAGTGAGTTTAGGGAGATGAAGTTTGGCTTAAGGTGAAATACTGTTTCTGTAGCCTCTGTTCCTAGCTGCTGATCTACATGCAATAAAGTTATATTAACTTAGTTTTTTGCACACACTGACAGGGATCATTCTAGTCACAATAAACTATTATGAGCAATGCACTGGATAGCCTGACTATTAAACGTTGTGTATTTCACTCCTACATGTAAAGACAAATAACATTTGTCCTTCAAATATGCAAAACGTTAGGTTAGGACAGACAAGAAAAGGCCAAGTCACATGCCCTTGTTATTGTGCAGTTGTCACTGGAAAATGCTGAGTTCACTTCCAGCAGTCACGCAGTGTATGTGCAGCTGGCATGTGACCGCTTTCACATAGCGTTATGTGATCATGCTGTATATAATATACTATATATACTAGTATGGTATTACTATATATATAGTATAGTATTACGATAATGTTATACATTAGATATTATACATAGTTTAGTATTATCTATGTATGATACCACGTGTAATATCTAGGGGCCCTTCTAGCCACCCAGACTGCATCCAGTTGTGGTGGTGTGCTAACAGCCAACCTGTGAAGAGCTAAGCAAGTACTGAGAGCACTTACACAGATCTTGCACCGCATGCCGCCTGAGCTAGAAGTGAGGCTCCGTCCTGACGGAGTTCTGCGGGTAGGTGGTTCATCCGTCTGAAGAAACAATCTTTGGATGGAACACTTTTCTCCAGTGCACCTGCACCTAAACAACCTCACCCTCACTTAGTCACAGTTATCCATGCCCTGGTGGCTGTTATGTTTTGTGGCACTGTCCTTGAAGATGGTCAAGAAACCGTAGCTACCACGGTTTCCAGCTTCTAGGGTACTAACTGGATTGGCCATTAACAACTTATTTTGTGGATACTGGAAGATGCCCAGTGGCTTTTGGCACATTTCCAAGCTCAAAGTGCTGGTGCAGCTTATGTATAAAATGCTACATCTCTTCAGATGGAAGCGTCTGAAGAAATGCCTGCTTCTGGACCAGCTGTCCTATACCAGAAAAATGGTTCAAAGCTTTCACAAACTATCATTTAAACAAAATATTTTTAGCTTGTTCTATAGTGCAAATTTGCTGCCACAAAAAAGAATTAATGGAGAAGTGCTTATTGATAATTGATAGTGTTCTAATTTCAATTTAATTTAATAATTTTAACATTTAAAAATTTAATTTTAATTAATTTCAAGGTTCCTGATAAAGTCATTGTAATATTGTTTCATTATATAAGTGTATAATGAGTGTACACACACATGTGTGTGTGTGCACACATGTGCGCATGCCCACACCCCTTCCCCTTTGTCTTTTAAATACCTGTACCGGAGGCAGAAATAACTGCAAAACCTCCAGGTCTATGAAGTAACCCTAATGCTAGGTTGATCTCCTACAAGGTTTTGCTTATTCTTTAAAGATAAGAGCCTTTCCTTGCTGGGAGAGGGTGCAGGTCCTGAGAAAGAAGCTGATGCGCTGAAAGTTCCCATGCTGGGTTTAAAACCTCCTGCGCATCCCTCTGCTCTAAAATCAGTCTTCTTTCCAAACAGGATGCCTGTGGAGTTCTCAGCTGAGGAAAAAATCTGTCGTTCACAAATACATTTTCAATTTGATTTATAGAACCTATCTGGCCATCTGCCACTTTACTTGTACAAGGATACTGTGATGAACGGAGGAAAAAACATAAACTGCTACCTGGGATCCAATTATATTTTCACTGAAACATGCTCAAGTAATTCTGCATGATGCACAAAATAACATAAGTTCTAATTTTTGTTTTAGATATGCTCCAAACTGAATCTCTTCCAATTCTGTGAAGCTTGGTGGATCAGAAAGCCCTTGCAAAAGTTTAATAGTTTAAGCCTTAAGACATGTGAAAATAGGTGGAATATGATAAAGATGATTACATTGCACAAATCAGTTTATTTTACCAAAATCTTTTTTTTTCTGTTATCCTTTTAAAAAGAGGTACAGTTTATTTAGGTTTATTGAAGAAATATGTGTATTATTCCACAATTCTTTCCCAGGCAGCTTTCCTACTGCATGTGGGTTCTGGCCAGATATCCAAGGTCTTCTGCAAGCAATTAGTTCAGACGTCTGCCAAACATATTGACGTCTGCCAAACATATTCCCTGCCCTGATAGCCAGCTGGACAGAGAACAGCAGAGAGAGAGGGTGGGGGACCAGAAGAAGAGAGGGCCTGTTTGTACCTAATGGACTGCAGAGTGCGGCCTGTGGCAGGCCTGTCTCTTCTGCTTTTGCCCCTTAACCCATGATTGGCCCCATTTCATGCCCCCTTGAGCATGAGCAGTTGCGAATGCCCCGTCTATTGCAAATGTATCGTGAGCAAACATAAGAGGACTCTGCCCAATAACCATGTGCTATATGGTTATTATGTGGGAAAAAGGCAGGTCTACTCAATGAGCAATTACACTATGAAATTGATATTTAGGAAGTGGTAAGGCAAGTGTGAAAACACACACACAGTGTACTTTAAACTGTTGCATTATTTAGTAAGTTGTGGGTGTTAAATGTGGCATCCATACTGTGCATGGTGATTAAGCCTTGCTGTAGAGTGTGGACTTATTTATGTCCCTCTGTGCGGTGTTTAGGTGAGCACTCTGGCCACTGAGAGTGGGACTGGCCTGGCTCTACCTTTCTACTTTGAGGTATTTGTAGATTTATGTTTTAACTCTGAAGTCAGTGGCATGTTTAGGCATAGGCATTGCATATTTTATTATGGTCAAATTCTGCTTTGTCAAAGATTAAACACCTATTAAGTCCGAAGGTGCGGGATCTAGAGAAGTCAATGATATTTTGCCATACCTATTCTGCATTCTGTTTCAACCTTAGCATTATTGATTTCCTGCATGAGAACAGAAATGCTGAATACAGAAAACAGGCCACAGCATTATCTCCACCTTGCACAAAAACAGATCACAGGAAATGAGTTGTTTGAAGAGGGCTGTGGATCATGCCATCTGACCATGGCAGGATTTCTTCTTCTGCAGTCATATATTCATATGAATTCTCTTTTTACTCTTCTTCCATTGAAACTTCCTTCTTCCCAGCATGCATACCATGGACTTTCATATCCTGGGATTTTGTTTTTATTTTCTTTTGTTTGGTTAGCAAAGTCTGAATCCCTAATGAACTGCATTTGTGACTATTTCTGGCAAATCTGGCACTTAGAATAGAACTCCTATACCCTAAAGTTGATACTAAACTCTTTTGGAATTGCATTCCACTTGGCTCTCTTTAACATGTAGAGCACTGGCAGGACCTCTCAAAGTTCTTTGACCAAATTCCCTCTTGTACATGTGCAACAAGCCCCTTTCAGTCATGGGTTTCCCTGATCAATGCAGCTTATCATGACCTGTGCCATTCTAAATATTCAAACTGTGGGCATGGCTTGTCATGGCATCCAAGTCTGGGGACCACAGGCTATGTGAGGGTTCAACAACTCCCAGAATCCATGAGTGACCCACAGACTGCTTAGAGGGATGCAATTTTGGCACTTTTGAATTTTATTAGCAGGGTTGCTCTTGTCTGCCAACTGTTTGATAGTTCTCTCTTCCTCTGAGCTTAGCTGCAAACCCTCACAGTATCTGCCGGAAATAAATGGCATTTTCCAGCAGCAAGTGATGGTTGTAATCTATCTTGCTTGTAGTCGAAAGTACTTTGAGGCGGTATGATCTTGAATGGACAAATAAGGTACAAACTCCTGATCCTGGTGGAGCTGCAAACTGTTAGAACTGGTTCATTGGCACGGACCAATGTAGCTGCCTGAAGTTTGGTCACTTCTTCGGGGTGTGGCTATGTGCATTGTCCTGATGAGCACTTGCAACTGACAGTGCACTATTACCAAGTTGTTAATTGATGGCCTTCTGTCTTAACTTTTCCTCCTGATCTTCCTCAGCAGCACATTTTCAACTTGGGTCACTCTAGCAAGGTTTGTACCACATGGCAAACACCTTGTATTGTTTCTATGGCATATGGAGCTTTGCCCAGATTTACTGGTCAGGTGATCACATGGTTAGCCAGGCAGGGCAGTTTCTGCACTCCCAACTCCATCCTCCAGGACCTGCCATACATCCTGGCAGCCCCTACAAGCCCCTACAAGTGAAATCTCCATCCTTTCCCTATTCTTGCCTATGGACCACAGCTGCTTCTTCTGATTGGTCCACTGCAATCCTGAGCTGGATTCCCTCATCCCTCTTCCAATTGGTTCTCCATGGTACCTTCCAGCCACTCGGCCTCCACAGAGATTTTATTAAATGAAAATAAACAGCTTTGCCACCATTCCCTTCTTCTCCTTCCATGTATTTTTATGCTGTTTCCCTATTTCCAGAAACAAACAGGGCAAAGAACATATTGCTCATCCAATGGAATAAGCAAGCAATGATGGCCTGTTGCTCAGGTGCCGAGGAAAATGGAGAGTGAAAGCTAGAAGTCATTGATATGTGGACTCATGGGTAAAACCCATGTTCTGTATATCTAAAATTCTGGTTGAAGTGTCGGACATTATTTCTCTTTAGTGTCCTGGGTTGCTAAAAAGATGTCCAAAAGCACCCCACTTGAAACACTAAAGGGCTGCTACCAGTCATGTGATCAAACCAGGGGTCTGAGCCAGTGTAGGGCGTCTCCATATACCCTCGCCTGCCTCCGTGCAGGGCCCTGTCCAAACTGTGCACTTTCCCCTATGTCCTCTTGGTTAACAGTGGGCCATGGTATGTATCACTCAGCCTTAGCCAGCCTTTTTGCACATTCCATTATGCTTTTGATGCAACATCAATGCGTGACCTATCAGGCCTGAATCATTAAGGGTTAGCCATAATGTTGGGTTCTGCTTGCTGCAACAGGTGGCTGATTATGCAGTACAGGTTACCCTTTGCATCTGGTTGGCCCTGAAATGAAAAACTCCTGCATACGTACAAATGTATCTATGTATGTATGCATCTATGATTTGGACAAAATGACCACAATGGCCCATAATGGGTGAATTAAACCTCAAGAGGCCATGACACATGCTGTCTGCTATCATGAATATGCAGTCCCAACAGGGGATTGTCATGGCTTCCAGCTGGCTGGAAGGGTTATTCAAGGCTTTAAAAATCGTATGGCTCTCCATAACCTCTGCAGCTGGATTTGCATGACATTGGAAAACCACTGCAACCCCCAGCTGGTGCTGGAATATTCGAACCACAGAAACTCCCAGTTGGGTTTATGACACAGGCTGCAGCTCCTGGCCATTTAATTAACTGAGAATGGACTGTCCCATGTTATCTGAACCATCCCTCTGTCTTGTTATTGACAGCAAGTGGTGAGTAGGTATGAAACCCATGAATTTGGTGGCATGTTTAGGATGAATTTTAAGATGCAATCCATCACCTTGAAGGGCTTATGAAATGCAAATGTGTCCAAATGTGTAACCTACCTCTGCCAACAGTACTAGATCAACAATGCATGTTTCTAGATTTCTGAGCAGCTGTCAGCAGCACAAAGCGTGCGGTCACATCTGCTTTACTCATACAGACCTAGAATTCTGCTGCCCTCTTATTCTGCTTCATGAAACTTACATCTTCTTATAGAAACCTACGTTGGCATGCTTGAAAATGTTACCCATTCTCATTTCCATCCACTAAACAAATAAAAGCAGAGGTTCTCAGAATTTCAATTTCTGCACCAGATTCTAGTCAGCACATTTTTCCAATTGTATTTTTAATAATAATAGAAAATGAACTGAAGAAATTGTTTGTTTGTTTAAAAGGTTACTGAAAGGAAAGAAAAGAACCCATAATGGAATGAATGAATGGTTGGCACAAATGGCATCCTGTTTTCTCTCCAGATGTCACCTTTAATTAGACCTTAGGACAGTCTTCCCAAACATACCTTCCTGGTGCCCACCAGATATGTTGGACCACAACCTCCATTCTCTTCAGCTAGCATAGCCATTGCCCATTCTGGCAGGGGATGATGAGAATTATAGTTCAATATAATTAGTGAGCGCTAATTTAGGAACAACTGCCCTGGGAAATGCCCTCTGCTTTGGCTGCTGCTGGTTAAGGAGAACATCAGTCAATCAGTCATTTTTCTAAAATATAAGCCTTAGCAATGAAGGCAGGCAGGAAGGCAGGCAAGAGCAGTACATGCTGGGACTGAGTTTCAGCTCCAGGGGCTGATGGGATACTAGCCACCATTAGGAAGACATTGGGAGGGTGGAAACCACATACCTATCTGAACCCAGGACCAAAGATAGGCTACCATGCTAACCACTCAGCATGGTTCAGCATTATGTGTGAATGCAGCCATTTTCTCTTCTTGGGTGATGTATAAGTCTCCATCCTACCTATGGGTAAGAACTGTGTTCTTCATGGTATTATTTAAGTCCATTCAACTCCCGATTTCTGAACATACCCAATAGATAAAATATGTTTCAAAACCTTAGGCAAATGAATGTGGGCAATTTCAGATATTTTCAGCAAGGCTTACCTTACATATAAGTAGGACACATTTTAGAAAACTCAACCAATATTATCTCTGATCTCTCTGCCTTGGCTAATGCACTGTCAAAGAATGAAAGGTGAATAATGGTCTTTGCCATCCTTTCACTTTCCCAGGTGAGTTATTGTAGAACTGCTTCTGCATAAACAGAGCACTTTTGTACACTAATACTTGTAATGAGAAACACAACAGTCTCGACACTTACAATGCAATCCTGTATGTATCGACTCTGAAATAAGCCCCACTGAGCTCAGTAGCATGTGTTCCCAGGCAAGTGCATGTACAATTGGAACTGCAGAATTGGTCTGCAGAAGCCAGACCAATTCTGAATGCACTGCCATTCATGAGAACACAGTATCCTTATTTCTGTAAGACTTCCACACACACCATTTCTTCCACTCTTCTGCTTCCCCCGGCAACTATACAAACCTTCCATTCTCTACCACTGCACTAATAAATTATCTACCTACCTACCTACTTATCTGTTGGATTTAAATAATTTTCCAGTGTACAGAAACGTTTCATTTGCCTGCATCACTCACCAAATACTTTCGTATCCTAGTTACGATTTAAGAATACCTTGACTTTTTCCACATGCAAAAATGCTGAAGGTCTTTATACACAGATTTTCTCTCTTCCTGGATTCAATTAATATTTCCACCAGGATTGTGATTTGCAATGCATCAACAGCAGAATTGAACTCTTGTGTGTTACTGCTCCAATTTGAGACTTTCTGTATTGCCCTGACTGTGTTCCCAGGCATCTGAGAAAAACATCTTTTCTGGCTTTTTCAACAAGTCATTCTTCAAAGTAATTATGTTACATATCAGGAATCTGTGTGGCAGACCTCAAAGTCCATTTAGGTAGTGAAAGGTGTGGCAATGTTTACACAAAAGTCATATGAATTTATTCATCTATAATCCCACTCAGATATATTGCATTGCTTAGCAACTGGAATGAAGCTAATCAGCATGACATTAAATATTGACATTTTACCAAAAATAAATGTCACTAGAAATTTTGAGGAAATCCCCCCATTTTGCCCCCTCACATACCAGCTCTTTACTTAGAATTGTAAATTTTAGCTATTAAAAAAGAGCCTTAAAAGAGCTCCACTGTTATTTTCTCCTTGATTCCTCCACTGGCAAACATAAGTTGAATTACTGTGAGATGTTTTGTATCTTTTCATACAACCACAAGTTTTGAAGTTACAGCTACATGTTTATATGACCCAGATAGCTAAGCTGTATCCAGACAGACTATAATTCCATCTGCTTGGTGGAGCCATAAGTAGAGTGGCCAGATGATATCCAGCCCTTCCTACAAGGAACTCGGTATGTGGGTTTCCTCACGTGGTCTTCACAACTAGTTGATAAGGTAAGTTGAAGTTTGAGAGAGTGACTGACCACCTCTGCAAGCTCAAGGGGAGCCCAAGCTAATGAAGAAGCTCAGCCCCAGTGACAAAAGTTAAGCAGATGGACAATTTATGTCCTCTGCAAGGAAAAGTTGAATACTAACCATTTTAATTATCAGCTCATTAAGCTGAAACAAGAGCACACAGCAAAAGAATTCTGGGTCAGGAGCAAAATCCCAGAGGAACAATCTGATAGAAATGTACAGGCCAAGAGTTGACATTGGGAGGGAAGAGAGAGGATAATCCTATAAAAATGCATTTTAAAAACCCCTCTGCTCTAGTCTAGCACTGGAGGCTTGCATGGCTGCATTAGATCTCTACTGGAAACCTAGATTAAACATAATGTTAAAATCTATGGTACGACACTGACCAAAGCTACATTGCAGACCTAGTTAGTAGAAAAGTCACTTGAGACAAGTATAGACTTAACCTTCGATTTAAGCACAGGCTTTAAGTGCAGATCATAAAATAAAGTGTAAGCATAGATTTCTGTTCATCGTAAACCTCAGGTTTTAATTCAAGCTTAAAACGTTGAATGCACAATAATCAGGCTCACAAAGATCTAGAGCCTTGCATTCCCGTCCAGGTTCAAAATGCCCACATCATCTCCTTAATCACCACTTACTGACTGAAATCCCTCTGAGGGCCAAATTCTGTTCAGGAAAAGCTTTTGGGAACTGGGTTGCAAACACAAATAGGACAAATGGTGAAAGGATGGGTGTGAGGCAAAAGTCAGTGACACAAGAATGGCAGGTGCAGGAAATACGTACCCAAATTTCCTATTGCTTCTAGTAGATGGCCTCTCACATGACCCCCTCCACACATTCTGCAGCCATTTTTAAGGCCTAACCAAGACTGGTGTGTGTGATGAAGTTTCATCTCTGCCCATGTTCTCTGGGTGTTTCTGCTCTCTGAAGGGCCTCTGGCAGCTGCAGAGATAGGCCTTCCGACTCTGAAAACTTGGGGAATTTGCAGAGGTTTTCCCAGGGACAGTTTTGTTGTGTTGCCGGTGCTCTCTCCATGCAATACAACTCACCAGCATAGATTCACCATAATAGCAAGCAGCATATTAATATTTTCAATTTTTTGTAAGAAAAATCATTATGAAGCCAGACAAGTGTCCAAAAGGAGAGAGACAGAGACAGAGAGAGATCTGCAGTAATGTCCAACTTAAAATCTCTTCCCATTTTGGAGGCTTTTGTGCTGCAGTGCTTCCTTTTACCTCTTTCTATTATCAGCATTTAAATTCATTGAAACACCTTTGGCTCTGATGGAAATCCCATCATGTCTGTTCAGCCTGCCTCCTTGAAAATGAACAGATTTCTGGGCAATGTATCTTAGCCTTGATGTGGTGGAATATCCCACAGCACTGCTTCCTTTGATGCTGTCAGTCTTGGAGACGTGGCACTTAGGGCAGCCATGCCTGTCACTGTCTTTCCAGGTTGGATATCAACCAGCAACTTGGCCATTAGCGATTCTCTTATCTTCCCACTCCTGTTGATAACGCTTCTTGCCTCTCATGTCCTTGGCGTTCTTGAGAGGTTGCCTTTGCGTGCTTCAGCTGTTACAAGAGGGAGAATGGTGATAGCAGAGTAGTCATTCTCTTCTGAGTTTATGTCCCCATCTTCAAGATTTTTATCACAGTCCCCATGTTTTGTGCATGTGAATTATTATTTCAACATGACCACAAATGCATCTGTCTTTGGTCACTCCTTATATTGAAAGCAATGGGACCTGAACTGGTTGTGATTAAGAGCTTTTCTCCATGAGGCTGCTAATTAGCTATATCTACTTTGAGATTTGTTGCAGAATTGAGATCCCAGCCCTACCAGAGGAGCATTGTTCTTTCCTAGATTTCCATTACATAACCTCTAGGCAGCAAGGTGGTATAATGGAATAGTACAAATAAACAAGTTAAAATGGATGAATACTTAGCATTTTTCAATTAAATCCTCCATTTTCCTTATATAAAAACAATCTCATGGAAAGTGCTAGTTAGACATTAAAATAAAACTGGAGGGTCAAAATGACATCCAAAGAGCTTGTAAAAACTGTGAGTAGGGGATGGTGAACAGGATAAATGCCTCATGTACAAAAACCCTAACTTGCTCAACTGATTCTAATGGGCCTTAATCATTTATTAACTTTAGCTGAATCTCTGCATTTCTATAGCCTGAGGTTTTTGAATGCATACTCATCTCTGTATGTCTACTACATTCTGTGCTGCTCAATAGCTGGAGCTCCCTGGGCCTTTTACAACAGTATGTACAGAAAGCGTACACTTACCACTGATCAAAGTTTTCTCTATTTTTATGCCCCTTTTGTATGCACTCACACATACAAAGCGAGTGACATGTGCTAGTGAAGCAAACAATATGGATCATATACAAAGCCGTCAGAAAACCAAACCAAACCAAACCAAAACTGCATTTACTGAAAACAAAAGCAGCAGTACAGACTAAGGCAGAGCAAGGAACTTAACATGACACTCAGAGCACTACAATCTGATCCTTATTCAAAGCCTGTCTAAAAGTGGAAATGAGGAAACCGGCTAGATCTCCTCTGGGGAGGGCATTGCACAGTTGGTGCCATCACTGCAAAGACCTGTTCCTTCTGCCTGTTTGTTGGTCCATACACTTCCCGTGGCATGGCCTCAGCTAGCCTCTCCTGGCCCATTCACCCCCCCCCGCCCCCCACTCAGCTGAAGCAGCCATTTATTTCACGGAGTACCAGTGGTGCTCCAGAGAAGTCCGAGAGAAAAGCCTGCCATGTGTTAATAAACCTACTGGTTGCTTCTGCTGGTGTGTAAACAGCATAATGCTGCTAAAATGTTCTTTCTGGTTCACTCAGTCAAAAAAGCCATGGTGAAGTGTGAAAACCATAGAACACTTTGTTGTTTGTCTCTATGGTTACACAAAGACCACCCTTGCCATGCAGTACCGCTCTGGTCAGGTTCACACAACATGAAGAACCATGCCTCAGTGGTTTCCACCACTATATGTGAACCCTGTGATTTAGGCAGACTTTTAGCACTGGTTTTGTGTATGTTTCAATTTTAAAAAGAAGAATGTCTTCAGTACAGGACAAGTGGATTGCAGATATACATTTGATTAAACATGATTAGGATTGGGCTGTTAATTCTTATTTTTTGATCAATTTCACACCCTACTAGGAAATTTACCTGTTTAGTTTTTCTAATCAATTACAAATGAAACTCTTAGTTTTTTTCTGACCAATTCCACAAATGAAACTTCCTAATTTGATTCTTCTTCTCAATTTAAAACTTTTCTGCTGATTTTTCCCAGCAGTTCTATTGCAGTGGAAAAATAGAAGAATTTAATTACAACCTCAGTGTAGGTTCCAGATAATGCCCAACTTTGTTTATACAACAATTACCATGTTTCTCTTTATTTCTGTTTTCTATCCATTCATGGTACTGTGTGTTTTGGGCAGGCCAAGAGACAGATGTGAGCAACAGGAATTGAAGCCAGACGGTCATTCCTTCTTTGTCTCAGGATGCTATTTATTTATTTGACTTTATTTATGTGTCACCTTTCTGCCTACAAATAGCACTCAAGGTGGCTTACAATATACACTGAATTAAACTAAATTTTAAAGGTTAAAACAAGAAAATAAGAAACACAGTGAAAACACAATGATCAAAGAAGTAAACAATTTAAAAATCAGATCAGCAACAGATCAGTTTATAGACTGAAGGTCTGTCTTAATACAAATATATTTGCTTGCACATGGAAGGACAGGAAGCCACCACTCAGCAAGGAGTTCCAAGAAATGGGTGCAGCCACTAAGAAGGCCCTCTCTCATGTCCTCACCAAATGTGACTCTGACAATGGCTGGTAAGGATGTCAGACAAACGCATAATGGATTCAAAGGAGCTTGGATTTCTATGGAAGTAGCCTGTAAATTTGGCAGTGGACCATCTTTTCTGGGTTGCATAGATTCCACAGACTTGCAGGGATTTGTGCAAATACATACTTAGCACCAGTGTGCACTAGGACCAATGTGCACTTGCACCAATGCACATCAGCACAAGTGTATACCAGTGCAAATGCACGTTAATGAAAATGTGCACTTGCAAGCACGAACAAGATTCGTATACATCTCTTTAAAATGCCTGCTTCCATCAACGAGCAGACAATAGAAAAAAGATGGTTTGACAATCAATGAGATAAATCAGTATATCTGCAGTAGAGGATCAACAAAAGAACTTCCCTCAAAGACCATAATGTTTGGGCAGGTTCATATCCAGCACTTTGAATTGTGCCTGGAAGCAGACTGGTAGCCAGTGAAATGAGGGAGTCACATGTTCTCTGTAAATGGACCTAGTTAATAATCTGGCCACAACATTGTGGACCAGCTGAAGTTTTTGACCAGCTTTCAAAAACATTCTGATGCAATACTAGGTTTTATCTGGTTCCTGCAACACCTATCCCTGAACTATTCAAACTACAAGCATCATTTTGAGACTAAGTCTGTTGCAGACTTCATGGCCACAAGAACTGGCCTATTCCTTGAAATTTTCTGTTCCTTCCCCTACCCTCTGACAACACTTAGCCTAATTAAATGATCTGGAGAACGCTAAAGCTTGCACAACCTTTTGCAGCATCTAGGCTGATCCTAATAAAAGTATTGCCTAACTCTGGGTTTTCCCCCCTCTGGATTTTAAATATTTTAAACTCATGGACCAGCATACAAATGGTCTTGCTGCCTCTTCCGTATGACCCCCGTTCTCCCTATCACTGTCAGATCAATAAAAGAAGCTTCTTGGGCCACTGTGATATTGCACTGCCTGTAAGGTGGGAAGTGGGGGGCATTAGTTGGCACCAGAGTAAAGACTGCACCAATGTCTTCTCCACAATGCCATGAATTGCATGCATTGAGCCTGAGCTTGGGCATTTCGTTGGGATAGCATTCATTCCATTGGGATATTCATGTATGCTGCATGAGTAGGAAGTTAAATTCCATGATACTATCTTCTTTCTGTCTGTCTGTCTGTCTGTCTGTCTGTCTTTCTCATACTGCATTGATTAGCAGAATGGCTGCCTAAACTGTAGTAGATGTTGGGAACAAATTTCATCAACGTTCAAGAGACAGCAGTAAGCCAGCGACTTTGGACATAAAGATATAATAAAATGGCAAATGTAGGCAGAACCTTTCCTGCTAAAGAATAGCTGCCTGGAGCAAGTGTTGACGTGTCAATCTGCCAGCCAGGAGTCCAATTAAAAACATGCCTTTGACAAGCTCCTTGCATTCTGTGCCCCAGAGATGGCGGGGTCAGCCATTTTGCAGATCCTGTTTAACTTCAGCAACTGAGATTATCCTGCCTAAAAATAACAGAATGCCAGAAATTATCTTAAGCAATTATCCCCATCATCCGTGCACTTACTAAACAAAGAGGCCAGGTTCTGATCTCAGTCATGCCAGTCAAAAATTGGATGCTTTGGGATGCTTTCTACTGTTTTGTTTTTTCATGGTGGGGGAGGATTGTGCCTGGTATCTGTCTCCAGAGCATCTGGCCATGGAAAATGGGAACATCTGCGCCCTGTTCAGAAGGATCCTCTGCTGGGACAGCAGCCTGCTCTATCAAAGGTAGTGCTGTGGGGAAGCCTGCAGCATTGCTTCAGCCTTGCTCTTCCTAATGAGGATTCCTCCTACCAGTAGATGAGGAAGTTTTGGTGACTGCAGAATCAATAATGCCACCCTTGAATAGTTTCTTTTTAAAAGAAATACATATCTGTTCACACTGCAGTCAACAGGAAATTTCCACAGACTTAAGAATTGCACTGAATCCACAATTTGCACTGAATTTTTATTCTGTATTATAAATTAGGACACAGAAGGTGTGGGATCTCTTTTTTTTCTTGCTTGAATCAAGTGCTAAAAATGAGAAGGAAGTGCAAGAGAGAAGGACAAGAAAGGGCAATTCGTCTGTGAAGACTGAATCAGTTAATTCTTAAAGAGAAAAGGAAAGCAAGGGAAGGCATAAATTTCCCACTGACATTATATTATTGCATCCAAACATCCAGGAATAATTAAAAACCTGCCAGCATTTCTAGTATTTACTCTGTTTTGGTGCATTTAAATCTCATTGGTTAGATGTATGACAAACAAAGGTCGATTCTGGATGCCAATCAAAACCTGAGTCATATTTATTTTTACGCATAGGAACTGCTTGAAATGTTGGGAATTTTTCTGTATCAGTTCAGAGAGCATTGCTGTGAGTTTGGCTGATGATATGTCCACTTTGCTGTTTGGGAAGAATCAAAGCTTTTTAAAAAGAGGCATCCCAAGCCATCAGCCACACAAGTTCATGCCTGACTATATATATTGGAGCCACAGTCTCCCAGGTCTAAGCACCAAAGGATATTCTTTGGCAACTTTTCAAGCAGTAGGAAAACAGCATTGTAGTGCTCAATGAATCTTGTAGAAACCTCTGAAGGCCATAAGAAAATACCATGTAGTTCTTGCATATTGCAAGAACTAGTGCTCCCATGTTTTCCGTTATATGCCTTCAGTGTGATGGTGCTGAACCTCTTTCAGCCCAAGGACTAAACTTAATTGCAGAGGACTCGTAGCAGCTGCATTCCTTGGTGAGTGGGACCAAACATGCCAGCATATTTCAGCATGAAGCTCTGCCTTTCACTAAGTCTTAGGGGAGGCATTGCATCATTTTAGAATGCACAGAACACATGCAAAGCAGGAAAGCCACCAGATGTTTGGTGGTCAGTGGAAAGAGCATGGCTATTTGGGAAGCCAGGGGGCTGCTTCTGACCCATAGGCATGATTTTCTACACATCTGCTCTGCTGGGAGAAACCAAGAAAAGCTATCATGTCCTAACGTGACTAGCATAATGAGATGCCTCCTTGCACTTGGGCATAGCCTATAGCACTTCCTCAGGGCTTCCTATTTCCCACTTCACTTGTCTGTGAATAGGGAAGTATGGATTTTATTAAATCCATTCTGTCTGTGTTTCACAGATTGGCAAGCTTCCTTTGTTCTGTTGCCTACTCTCATTGATGGAATCAGTTTTTTTGTATGAGAACTTTGTTTGCAAATGTATATTTGTGCACATTGCACAAATGCTCTCCAACAATAAAACAAAACAAATCAAAACAGGTCCATGAGTCCACAGAATCCATGTGACTCAGAAAAGGCATGCCCATTAAGGAGTCTGCAGGACCGATTCACAGAAACCTGAATTTCTTTGAAGTCATTGTAGATTTCTCTGACATCCGTAACTATGAACAAAATAATCATCCATTTTTTTCAGAAGGCAAAATTGTGCAAGTTATACAAGTTTGCTTATGGCTATCTAATATCTTTCTCAGGGCAGAATAATTTATGATTTATTTTTAGTAGATGTATAACCTGCTGCTCTATTAAAAATGGCACTCAAGGTAGCTTACAAAAACACATACTTTAAAACAGTAAAATACAGCAAAAACAACAATTGCAAAATAAAAACAAGACTTGACCCACAAGTTCCCTCACAGATCAAAGGCTTTCTTGAATTTAACAGTTTGCCTGCTGCAAAAGGATGGCTGAGGGGGAGTGAGCCTAGCCTTCTTTGGGAAGGAGATCCGCAGCCTAGAAACAGCCTCTGAAAAGGCTGACTCTCATGTTGCTACCGAACACTCCTTGGGTGGTGGCAGTCTTGAACCAAGGACCCAGGAGATCTTAAAGGCCAGGCTGTTCCCTATTGGAAAAGGCAGCCTTTCAGGTAGCCTGGTCCTACGCCAGGCTTTATAACTAGCACTTAGATTTCTGCCTTGAAACAGGCTGGCAGCCAGTAAAGTGATTGTAACAAAAGATACTTGTGCGCCTCTGTAACCAGCACTCATCAACAGCCTTGCCTCAGCACTGTGGACCAAATGAAGTTGCTGAATAGTTTTTGAAGGCAACCCCATTTAGAACTTATTATGATAAGTGGTGCCTTTGTCAGGTTTTCCCTCTCCCCTTTTCAGAAAACCCTCAACTGGGTGCCTATACCAGAAAAACAAACAAACAAGCAAACCTTGATGTAGTCTCAGCTGCCTGCATCAAGCTTTCCTGCCTACAGGGAGAGATGCTCTTAGCCCCTGTATAGAGAGAAGAACCTTAGCTTCCTCTTCCAGTGGGATATATCCTCTTTGGTTCCTCCCCCATTTCCTGTGTGCCAGTTCCTGATGGAGCTCTTATTTTTTGTCTGCTGACTATACAATGATAAACTTTAATAGTCTTGATTGTTTGGGTACTGTAAGGAATGCTAGAAGATTCTTCATTGTTTATAGACCTGGGCAGTTTACTGCTCAATGGGTTTGCTAAATGGAGGCCTCAGCTAAGGCATTTGCTTTGGAAGGCCAGCATCCAGGTGACCTTTAGCTTTAGACCCCCAAGTGATTGCGGAAGAGAGCTTTTCTTCCCTCGGACGGCAGTCAGACAGAGCCAGTACAGTCTGGCTGAGTGGGTCACTCAGGCTGACCATAACAGAAGTGAAGCGCCCAATGGGGATGTTGAATTTGGTGGCAGTCTGGGGCTGTTCATAATTTCCAGTCCATTGTGATCCAAAATTTGAACCTTAGTATATCACTTGCAATTTAAACACACAGTCCAGAGGATCCCATGACCAGTGCATTATTTAAATAGTGGTATTTTTTGTAAGGAGAATGCTGTAGGCAATGCTTGGATGCAAATAATTAATTCACCTCTGCTTTTTTAAATATTGCGATCTATTTCTCCTTTCCCTCTTGTTGCAGGTTTGAATGTGTGATATGATATCAGTGTGCCATGCGTTTCCCTGTTCTAGCTATCACTACTGGAGGGCAGGGGAGGAAATGCATAATATTGTGTTGTATTTTTCTTGTGTTTCCTTGGTAGATGTTAGTGGGGAACTAGATGGGCCACCACAATTTTGTGCAACAAATACCATATTGAGCCTGAATTTCTTTTAGTCTGGAATGCTTCACTTGTGGATCTCAATACAGGACGAAAACCAGACAAGAATCCTTTAAAAATCAAACATACATACTGACCAGTATAGGTTTTGCATGTGGTTTATCAAAAGGGACATCAGTTGTAGGAAATAGAGTGCAAAGGAGAATGAAGAACAGATTCTTCCCCTGTGTCAATTGGGCCGTTGCAATCAAGAAAGATCCATGTGCCATAAGTGAGCTGTAATTTTTACTTTAATCAGCTATTAGTTCTTAAGATGTCTTTTTTAAAATTCAAGTGTAAATACATGATAGAGGGAAAACCTGTTCTAACAATTTTGAATATGTTAGCCTATAATAGCATTCTCCAACCTGGTTCCTTCCAGATGTACGGAGCTACAGGTCCCATAATCCCAAACAGCATGATGGAAATTGTGGCCCAAAACATCTGGTAGGCATCAGGCTAGGGAAGGCTGGCCTATATCTTTATTATTTAGTCACTAAATAAGTGCCCCAAAGTGCCTTGAAATCATTGCAATACATCTTAGAAACAGTTCTGTGGTCCCTGGTGATAGACATGGGAAATGCAAAACCAATTTAAGAGATTCCCATCTTAGGATTGCTGCAAAAACCGAGTACTTTTGTTCAACTGGCTTCCTCTTGTGTTTTTGCTTGCCTTGCCAACTTCACTATATTTGACAAGATTTATTTCCCAGTTCTATCTATGAATAATGGCTGGCAGGAAATAGTGAGGCATCTGGCAAAACACAGTCATTACTAGCAGAAAACAACATTTCAAGTAATAATTACAGTGTTCTATCTGAAACAAGCTATAGTTAGAATTAGAAACTCCATATGAACTATGGCAGTTCAGGTCAGTCACTAGCTAACACTTGATTCCAGCCAAAATGTTTTTACCAGAACAGTTTCAAAAAGCAAAAAACCCACCCAAAGCAATTTCTCAAGTTTGTAAACGGGTGCTGTTGAATGCCAACACACCCCAGCAAAATCAAATGCTATCACGTTAGACTCCAACAGTACAGAAGGCTTAGAGTACTGGCAACCCCTGCCAGATCACTATATAGCAGTCTTCTCTACCCTGATAACCTCCAGATACATTGGACTGCAACTCCTCTTGTTCCCAGCTTGCATGGCCAATGGGAATGAGAAAAGCTGCAGCCTGATGCATCTGGAGAAGGGTGCAGTATAGACAGAAGGACACATGGCATGTGCATAAAGGTCATATGAATTAGCTGCAAAACTGGCATGAAATCCAACAACGGAAAAGGTACTGCTTTCTGTATAATGGGGTTTGCTCAGGACCAAACTGCATGAGTGAGTCTGCATCTGAAGTGCAGTTTATAATAAAATGCATCATCTGCAGTGTGCGGGTGTATTTTGGGGGACATACTGAGAGGGTTAGATTATTAATGAGATCTGATGAAACGCAGATGGAAAATTTAACCCTTACCTCCCTTGAGGTGTTTTTGAAGAACGTCCCTCTGTCAACGCTGGCATTTGCTTTAACAGAGAATCCTCTCTCCACATCTGCTTTAATCCCATGTATTATCAGCCCTTCCACCTGATGAAATTTGCATAGCCTACCAACCCACATATTAGATACAAACAAAGATATATTTAACATCACTTGTGGTTTGACCCTCGGTTCCAATTTAAACTTTGGGGGTGGCAACCATGGGTGATAGAACAAATGATTTTATAGTCTGAGAATTATTGTAGAATGTAGGTGTAGGGCAGGCAGCAGCTCAAGTGCTGTGTTTAAAGTAGGGATTGTGGATTTTATGAAATCTATTCCACCTCTGTTTTGCAGATTATAAAACACCTCTTTTCCACCATCTATTCATTGATTGAATTGGATTACTTTTAGGGATGAACAAGAATTTCAGTGAATGAAGAATACAGTGGATTTCAGTCATTAGTGATCATGGACATTGCCACATGTGCGCACCTGTGTAAATGTATATGAATGTGTAGATGGGCAGTGAAAATGAGGCATTTCTCTGGCTGAGTGGGCCACGGATGCTTTTAAATCTGCATTTAGCCATTAAGGGCACGAGCCTACACATGTTTAGACAGGGGAAAAAGTCCTACAATTCCTAGCATGCTCCAGCCAGTCATGGTTCAGATCCATGCTCAACTATAATTCCGAAAGTACTGGGCAACATTGGGCAAACCACTATTTCTCTGCCAAATCCATCTCACAGGCTTGTTCTGATGCTTTGAGCTCCATGGAGAAAAGGCAGATGAACAAATATAAATGGAATGAATGGATGGATGAGTCAGCTTCCATATTTTCTGAGCTTGTCTGGCTATAATACAGCAGCACTTGCCAGATGTAAGCAGTGTGAGAGTAGGTAAGGTTACAAGGAGTTGATGTTCTTGGGTCGAGGAGTCAGAGAACTGTGAGCAGCAAGCTCTTAACACTGTTTCTCAAGGGGCTGCACAACAGTCAGTGCGGTGCTGTGATTCGTGTGGGTGAGTGTGTGGTTCAGTTCAACCCCAAATCAAAGCAGGCTGCTTCAGGGAGATTCAAGGTTTGTTGGAAGTGAAGCTGGTGTTCCCCAGAGATGTCTAAAGAGAAGCTGTATCTTTGTGAACCTTCAGGCCTGATTCAGAAAGGTGGAGGGGCACAGTGGCTGCGTTCACGCGGAATGCTAAACTATGCTGCACGGTTACCACACGATAACTGTGCGAGATTGTTTTTCAGCTGGCTTTTGGGTTCAGACAATTGCAGGATTCCCACACTTGCATGGTTTCCATCCTCTTCCCTCATTCCAACGGATGGCGGCAGGTATCCCGTCGACACCTGCAGCTGAAATTCAACCTCAGGGTGCACCACTCCTGCCTTCTTTGTGTGCCTCCCCCTCCTTGGTCTACAACCTGCCCTGGGCATGGGCTTGGCCAGCTGCTCCTGTGGGTTTGTTTTTACTGTAATGTTAGCACAGCAGCCCCCTGTGCTGTCATGCTGCGTGCCGGGCATGAGCATACTTGCCACAGCTCTGCTCCTCCCCATCCTTCCCTTGGTGCTGCTGCGGTCGTGCTTCCCTACGTATAGAGCTCTTACACATTGGAAGGCGCTGCAGTCAGGCACATGGAGGGCACCTGTGTGAGCAGGTGGTGCCCTCTCACGCCCCCTCCCACTCGGCAAGCCACAGCCAGCCCGGTCCAGTGCCCCACCCCGGCAGCCCGTCCCTCGCCTCGGCCCGCACTGCCCTGCATGGGTGCAGCTCAGCCTGGAACCCTCTTCCCTGACCCAGGCAGTGTGTGAGCTGCCTCATCAGGCACTGCCTGTGTCCCCTCTCCACTGAGCCCCACGCCCGGCCCTCCTCACTGCGGCCGTGAATCGTTCTTTGTGTCTGCAGCATCCTGGGGACTCGGGTGCAGGGAAGGAGTGGCTGTGCCTGAGAGAAACGCATTTCATGCGCTCGCAGTTTCTGCTGCTGGTGTGCAAACTCTGCCGCCAAAGCTCTGCCACATATTATCTCCTACCCCCACAGCATCCCAGCCCATGTGAGCAGGCATCCAGCCATGGGTGCCGTGCCCTGCTTTCGCCATTCACCACGCATGGCACCACCCACTCCCTAACCACACAGATGTATGCCTACACATCTACGAGCAAAGCTGGCTTGCAGTAATGTGCTGGCTGCACTGAAGCTGCTAGCAGGACTGTGGTGGGGGAAGCATCTGCACATGACTCCATCTACTCCCACATCTCTTGCAGGAAACCCTGCGGGGAATGTAGCTACTGACTGTAGCATTTCTTATGTTAAAGCTGGCCAGCCAGGTCTGGCTTTGTGATACAAAGAGAGTAAGGTAAAGGTCATTAGAAACCAACCAACCAACAAACAAAAATCGCCCATTAAACCAATGAGCCCACAGATTGTGGAGTGAGTTCTGCTCATGCTAGACCTGGATTCCTAACTGAATTCCCCTCCTCCCTGCCCCACCAAATGGAGATAGAGTCACTCTCGGGAAAGGTCATGTGGCTTCTGAGCCAGATGGCTAGAATGTCAGACATTACTTAACCGGTTGACTCTCTTGACCTGGGGATGGACTCCTGGACTAAGTTACTCACTGCCCACTGTTCTGCAGTGTCTTCCCATGAACCAGAGGTGGTCTGGTTCTCACCAGCTGCTCAGCTTACATCAAAGCTAGCTGGTCTTGGTGTTTTAGTTAAGCATTCCAACCCCACCTCTTCATCCATCTCATATTCAGAGTCTGAGGTAACCAGCTTGGAATGTTGTATTTTGGGAGTGGCCCTGTCCCTCCATCTGCAAATGTCCAATTAAAAAAATAGAGGTCATTAAAAAAGCAAAAGGCAGGTAGTTGCAAAATTAAAGGTTCCTTAAAGAATAACCCCTACACTTATTTGTCCAAAATTTGGCAGGCTTCATCAACTCAGAAAGGGCTACTATGCCTGCAAGTATAATCCAATTTTGTTAAAAAGCAGAGAAAGCTGTTTGTTCATTTCACTATTCAAGTCAATGGGAAGGCATACAAAGACTCTGAAATAGGTGACCACCAAATGCATTCCAAGTGGTGCCAGAGCAAGATACAAATTGAATGCTTCTCCAGGGTGCATGCATACAAATTTGCATCTGTTTGTCCAAGAGGTTGTGCAAGCATGGTTCAAACAAAATCATTTACCTGAATGCAGTTTTATTTTCTTCATGCAACACTGTAGTGTTAAGTGCAAAACAGTCCTTCCGTGAGAGGAAGACACAATTTGCATGTGGAAGGACACATTGGGCCATTTTGTACAAATATGCCGGCATGGCATATCTAAACATGACGTGTGGCCATTTCAAATATTGAAAAGGTAGTCACAGCTAATTGTGACATCTGAAACTGGATGGCAGAGTTTGTACAAGGGTTAAGCATGGGTTAGGCCTAGGGCTAGGGCTGCATGACTCATGACTTGTTTAGCCTTTCCATGGCCCAACTTCCCATATTGGATTATTCAAACCTCCCTTGGCTTGCGCCACATCCAACTGTGGCTCTAGAAAGTCATGGTGGACAGTACTGAACTTGGACATTTGGTTCTACAGCTTGTGCTTTTTCCTCTGCTTGAAAGCTTGCACATTTTTGTGGCATTTTGGCAAGCCCTGGTAATGGTATTGCATTTCAGTGGATTTTGCTGCTTATTTCATGATTCAACATGGTTATTTAAGGGGTAATATGATGTACCTTTCATAATATCAGAATTTTGAAATGGGAGTGGTATCATTGAAAAATTATGCTTATAATAGGCAAAACACCCAGTAGCTGCACTTTCTTTTCTCTAAACATGCTTAAGATTGTGAGTAGCAATGATGCTCAACAAAATATTATTATTTAAGACTTCCATTCTCTCATGCTTGGTTATTTTAGGAATATTAATGGCATGTCATTTGGACATAGGTTCCTTAGACCTGTGTCTAATAATCCAATTAAAATGTCATTTGTGGAGGAAAATTTTACAAATGAAGTTGAAAGCACCTTGATGATGCATTATTATTTGACCTGTTATATAAGAGGATTATATCTCTGGCTATTACAGATAGAGGCTCTTTGCCATTATAAAAATTATTGTTTTCCAATTAGCTTCTCTTCACAGAAGGGAAAGAGGCAAATACTGTGTTCCTTCTGTTAGCACAGAGACTCCCTCCTTGCTGAGTTAAACTGAAGTCCAGCTTTACTCTCCGAGTTCATTATCTTTTTCAATAGCAGAACATTGCTAAATATTGTTAGTCCACGGTTAAGATGGGAGACTAACAAGCAGGGAAGACACTAATTATACTGAAGGCTGTTTTACTAAACTGCACATATTTGTGGCTAGAAAGATAAAATAATGAAATATTAAGGTTACAATACTAGACTTTGGAGGGGTCATGAGGTAGGGTGGCCACCTACACATTTCC
Organism: Varanus komodoensis; assembly: GCF_004798865.1. Lineage (NCBI taxonomy): Eukaryota > Metazoa > Chordata > Lepidosauria > Squamata > Varanidae > Varanus > Varanus komodoensis. The sequence continues at coordinate 8,054,147 of NW_025335941.1, read as the reverse complement.
CAGAAAGGAGGACATTCATCACCAAAAAGGAAGACAAAAGGGGACATCGATTTGCATATCATTTTCACATGCATTTATGCAGAAATAGTAACTATGATATGAATGGAAATACACCTGACTGTAGTAGAGAGGACTGGTCATGTGCCTGCTCACTGTGCTATCCAAGTTGATGAGCAACTTTAAAATTGCTGGTGCACTCCCTTCTTCCAGCTCTTAGATTTTAAGCCGGACTTGGACTACACTGCCCATCAATGAACACTTTCAATGAGAGGACTTTCCTCTGACAGAGCTCCAGAAGAGAGCACTGTCCTCCCCCTGACCATAAGGTTTTTCCCAGGGTGAGGAAAGAAGCCTATTCTCAGCAGCTGAGTTCTACCAGCCTGTGTGGAAACCCCGGCTGTCCTTCACTTACTGATATCAGTGCTCTGACTCTGGGAGAGGTAAAAGGGAGGCATAAAGGCAGACTGGAAGAGGATGTAGATTCTCAGCATCTGCAGCTCATCTGTGCATCTGCAGCTCATCTGTCACACCTCCAGAATGGGCAGGTGCTTTGGAGGAACTATGAGGAAGAAGCTGCTCTGAAAGTAGCATGTACATTGGTTGAGTTGGTTACCTTTTCACTGAGCCTGTGACGGGTGGTAGTGAGACACAGTGGATGATCTAGTTGTTCTTGTCCAGATGTGTGTATGTGCTTGTAACATTTACAGCTGAGATAGACAGCTGGATCGAGCTGAGCATCAAGCAGATTTGGTGCAAAAAAGGCACTGGAGGGGGATACTATTCTCCAGTGAACAGATTTCCCACTGTCAGCATATTCTAATAGGCTTATTAGCAATTTTATTGTATTTAATTTGCAGCAAGGTAATTTAGTGCTAGGCAAAAGAGCCATCAGGATGAAAAATGGCATCAGAATTAAAAACCAATAATCAAACTTTTCGTCTCGATGAGCTCTTGGAGTGTAATGACGACACACAATTAAGCAGGGACCCATCCTCCTAGCCATCCCAAAAGTGTGTTTTATGGAAATGCCTGTGTGGGTGTGGAAGCCAGTTGGTGCTTCTCCTCTGCCTAGAAGCCTAGGGAAACAATAAGCAATGCTTGCCTCGCTTGTTTTCATTGTGAGTTCCCTCTCCTCCCCCATATTCTTTTGTTGGAATGACACTGAAATTCTCCCAGCTAAGGGCTTTTCCTTGCTTTAGAACTCTCTCTCTCTTGCTTTCTAACCACAGCTTTAATTTTCTTCAGCCATTTGAGAAAGCAATTGGAATAATAACAGTTTCTTTCCATTTTGTTTGCAGTCCAAACCCAGCAAAAGTATCAGAATGCCAGGGAGCAGAATGGGACTAGTGGACACGGGGGATGAGCATGCAGACTGGGTCTATAAGTGGGAATAGAAGTGTTGGGGGCCCTTCTTTACCTACAAGGTACAGTGTCCTAGTCCAAACTGGGCAAAATAGAAGCAACCCCCAAATCTTAATGGTAAAGATTTCACTAGAGTTTTCACCTGTTTAGGGTGTTGGGACTTGCAGGCCTCATTGAGCAGGTGGTATTAGTGGCTGCTAGAGACACTGCATGCACTCACATAATTGGGGAAAGTATGTGACTGTTACTGGAAGTAATGCTCAGGAATAGTTATCTCTCTCTGTGGTGGGGACGGGTTGCTACTTCTTCCATAATGATGGAGGGCCTAGCAAGGCACGAAGAGGGACGCGGGGGGGCGGGGTGCCCAGTGACTAGGTTTGCATGATCAGTGCAGGAAAAGGAGTGGCTGCAGTTTATTTTTCCCTTCTGTGCATGCCAGCTGTGTGCTGCCAAATTACCATAATTGCCCTCACTGGGCAAGGCTTGTTGTGTTGCCTGAAGCTGGTGAGGGTGGGAGGTAGGGGTGGCTGAAAAACCCAGAACAAGCCATATAAACCCTCCCCCAACTACTGAACATCATTTCCAGGTAAAACAGAATGGGATAGCATCCAAAGGAGATGTGACAAAACCAAAAACCAGAGGGCAAAAGAGGACACCTTGCATATGCCTACTGACATGGGTAGATGCAAGTTTAGAAGTAAATTCTATAATTTAAACAGGATTACATGACCTCTCCCCATAGTGTGGAAGACTGTGACTGGCTGACCCTTGCGACAGCTTGTTCAGTTTGTGCTAACTATTCTTATAGGGTTTTTATCTTTAAACTGGAATTGAACAGAATAGCTCATCAAACGGAGGATCACCCCCTGGCAGCCCTTCAGATAAAGGACTGTTACCTGTGAAAGAGGACACATGGTCACCTTGCTTTAGGCAGATGGTATCAACAGCTCTTGGCTTCTTATGTGAAGATTTGGTCTTCATTTCTAGGTGGAACAATTTGCATGACCAGCTTCTCTTTTGTAGTGCTTCCAAACCATGCTTTGATTTTTGCCATTTCCTTGCCTCATTCACAGAATCTTATGTGGGTGGTAGAAAACATTGCCTTCCTTTTGTAACCCTCACATGTTTTCCTACAGCTCCTTCTATCTTTTACTACAGAAAATTAAAGAGAAAAGATGGCAGAGCTGTGCAATGCCTTCTACTTCCTGGTGGTATGTAGGAGCCTTTAGCCAATAGTCGAGGTTGTGCTACCATGCCAGGTAGAGCCAAATCTCATTCTTTATCCTCTGGATTGAGCTGGTTTTGAGAACTAGTTCAACAAGAGCTGACTGATTTTAGCAAAGACATATTCGATGGAAGTCTTCTTGGTGGAGAATGGTGAAGGATTGTGACAACCTGTCACCTATGATTCCAGAAAGTGGAGGAAATGGTGGAGCTCTTATGCTGTTTTAAGTTTATATTGATTTCTTCTTTGTCTAATGTTGACAACTCCAAGAACTGTGTATAAGCAAACATAGTCTAGAAATTCCTCATGGTGTGGGTTGATACATGACAGGAATCTATGTTGCATCCTGAAGGTACCTGCACCTAAATATGTTTTTGTTCTTCAATATTTTAGAGAAGCTTAAGGCTTTTCAGAAAGATTCAGCAATTCAGCAAGTGTTGATGCTGCTGATGTAAAAGCAAAGTCAGACTCAGTGTTAGGACAGAGTTATCCATTCTTTTTAGCACTGTCAACCCACGTGTTGTCCACAAAAGTGGGAATTAGTCCTGGTGTGTGCAAGAGCCAATCAAGCACTCCAGGAAAAAGCTTTATTCTGCAGAGAAAGGGTCTCCATGCACGAAGTAGGCAAAATGGAGCCCAGAGGAAAAAGTAACTTCCCTTTTTAGGAATGTTTTTAGGAATGTAAACAGGTGCTGGCATAGTCTTGTCTTTCAGGGGCATAGAACCACCTCCTTCCCAAACCCGTGTATGGGCACACCTGGGGGAAACATGGGTCTGCCCTTCACACATGATAGTGGGGACTGTCCATCCAGTTTAAGGAGGCACTATCCCAACCAAAATAATATAGTGGAATGGCACAAAAATAGGAGTTTTCTTTATTTCCTTTAACACTAATTGTCAAGGCCACTGGTCCAGGGCAACTTAAATGGTACCCATGTCTATAGCCTTTTCTACTCTGCTTAAGTTTCAGTATATCCCACTTCCCAGGTTCTTGCTTGGCTGGGTCATCAATCCTTATTGCTCTTAAGATTCCAAGCCTTTCACAAGCAGTTCAGTGTTCTTATTAGCCCTTGATTCATTCATTCCTATGATTTAATCAGACCACCAGATATCCTCGCAAAATAGATTAGCCCGCAACAGCAAGATATGAGATGTAGTGGGAATTTCATAAAGGATACATCTGTCTATGGCTATTAATTGTGATGGCAATATGGAACTTTCATGTTTAAAGGCAGAATGCTATTGAATAAAGGTTAATGGGGAGCACCCATGGAAGAGAACCATTGTTTTCATGCCCTGAATCTGGGCTTCCTATGGGCATTTGGCTGGCCACTGTGGGAAGCAGGATGCTAGATGAGACGGACACTTGGGCTGAGCCACAGGGTTCCTCTTTTGTTCTAGCTGCTGACTGCTTCAGAACTGGTGGTTATCTGCTGGGGTGGATGTGTGTCCTCTTTTACAGGTGATGATTCTCTGCTCTGTTTGGAGGACTGCCAGGGAACAATCATTTAATTTAAGCGCTGTTCAGTTCAAGTCCAGTTTAAAGAACTATCAGAAGGAAGAGCTGGACTTTAAAGCCCATCAACAGCAGTGAGCCAGAAAATAGTGCAAGCTACACAAGTCTCTTCATTACACTTTTCCACACTATGGTAAGATGTTATGGATTTCTATTTTAAGACTACTGCAGGGAGCCCTACTTCAGGGAGAGTCCTCCGCACTCTATGACAAAACAATCTCCCATCCTCTGATTCTGAGAATGCTTCTCTTGCAGCTCCCCTTTTCCTCAGCTATGCAGGAGCATGAGGCAACAGAAACTGGCACTGCTTCTTTAAGAATTGCAGTCAATATCCGGCAGGAGTGGACCCAATGAAAGGGCAGGCTTGCCAGCGTTCTTAAGACCTCAGATGACTCTAGTCCTTTGCCAGAGCAACAATTCCTTGTTCGAGAACCTTCCTTGCACTTCATGCAGTGTACTTTCCAAGGTCTGGCCTTGTATCTGCTCCCCTGCTCCTCATGTTTGGGATGGAGGATGAGTCTATTTATGATCTTGTAGACCTTTTTAATTAGCTTTGGTGTGACACAGTAAATCTGGGCTAAGTTGCAAGATGAGCACATGGGGGGAAGCAATGTCAAGATGCTTGACATCTGGCAAACTATGTAGAGATACATTCAGTCAATAATACTCATGATGCCAAATGTGATCATATGGGCTGAGCTCTAGCTTGAAAACACAAGCAGTGTAGGCAGACTGAAAACAAAGTTGGAGTGCTTCAGAAATTGTTCCAATCATCCAGTAAGCATGGATGTTTTGTGCCTGGTAAACCTATTTTTCTTGTTCTTGTGGAGGCTTCTCCTGGTGAAATTGGCATCATGGGCAGAAATGGCTCTTTTGCATTCCTCTGGTCAAGTGCCTTTGATAAGGTTATGAGTAGCATAAAAAGGAGCATCAAAGAGAATATGGCCAACAGGCATAGGGCAGAATCTACACTTTACTTTCCATATCTTGTGTCCCTCCAAGAGCTTTGGATTACAACTCCCATAAGCCTCCACCAGCATGGCCAATGGCCAGAAATAATGGGAACTGCATTCAGAAACATTTGGAAGGGCCCCCGTTGGGAAAGATGGCTTCAAGGTCTCCCAACTACTGAACTGTGATGCAGAGCAGTGCAGCTGCTATTATGAAATGTTCACTTTTTCACCTAAATTGTTTTAAACAAACAAACTTAAAATTCCATATCCAAGTTTTCTGCTGATTCTTGTGAATACAGTTGCATGCCAGGAGCTGCCATCAGAAGTAATTAAATGCTGGTCTAGTTAGAGTCCACACTGTAAGTTACTAAATCCTATTGCAGTTCCCTTTTGGCTATTCCAATTAGAACTTTGGAGAAGGATAAGGAAGGCACAGTTCCTTGGTTAATAAATCCATTTTTTTGTTCCGGAGGAATATAGATGCTGACAAATATGCCCTTTCTGGAGAGACATCTTTGTCCCATTCCCAGGTGCAGATTAAAAATGATCACAGCCAATTCTGCTGAGTTCTTTTAATATGTCAAAACTTAACTTGCAACAAATAGAACATTTTAAACTCCTTCTCCAGTTGTTGTTTTCGCTGACCATAGAAGGGTATCTCCCCGACAGCAGGTGTGCCCTCTTGGGATATGATTATAAACGTGAGGTTACCAGTGCATGGATTACCATTCTGCCTGTCCAGATTGGTTCTTCATTTGTCCCATGAACAGCATGAACAACCCTGACTGTGGAGCCAAGATTCAGAAATGGGAGGGCGGAGGGGGGCATTTCAGTTTAGGATCAACTCTTCACATGGGCAGAAACTTCTCCCACAAATTGGAGGGATCGCTACTTTTATGTATGCAGCCTATTAACAGGTCTCATAGAAAGTGCTCTACAACACAGCAAAACCTGTTACGTTTCAATAAAGTATTGTACTTTGTAAGTTTCTTGTTTTGATCTGCTGAAAAGAAACATGGAAGAAAAACATGTTTTTAATGTATTGCATGTGTGAAGCAATTTGAGGGTTTGATGATGATGATGCATTTATATCCCATCTTTCTTCCTCTAGCAAGGTGGCTTACACAGTTCTCCTCTTCTCCATGTTGTCCTGTGTGGAAGGTCAGACTGAGAGGCAGTGACTGGCCCAAAGCCACCCAGCAGGCTCCATGGCTGAGTGAGGACTAGGACCTGGACCTCCTGATCCCTGGTCCAGCACTGCACCCCTGCACCACACTTTCTCCAAGGAATAAAAAGGGATTAAAACTGCACTTTATTATTTCTATGTATTTGCTCAGACTACTCAACATACAGCAAAGCATTGCCTAGGTTATTCTTGCAAATACTGGAAGCTAAGGGGCTGTGGCAACATTCTACACAAAATGCATGTATGTATTTATTGCATTTGTATGCCACGCCATAGTCTGAGGGCTTTCTGGTTGGCTCACGAGAAGGAAGTGGCATAGAATCTACATGCAGAGATTTATGTAGGTGAATGATCTGCACGTATGTGGCAAAATACATGCGTTCGTGATTATAGCAAGTGATGGCAGACACTGACAGATATGATATATTTTGCTGCTTGTCACATGTACATGTATTATTCTCACATTACGCAGAAATTATTTTCTTGTAAGTATATTTACATGCCTGAAATTATCCTAAATGCAGTGTGTTAAAATCTGTGGAACTATTGGCAGCTAATGCCTTTAGTTGTTTAGTTGACTCATCGTTGCATGTGTAATGTCCCAGGTGGTAGTTGTTGTCGATGTTACAAATTAATAAATAAAATGAAAGTCAAGGAGCCTTGCTGAGAGGTATCAGAGGCACACTGCTCTGCATCAGCATCATGCTGGAGATCCTAGTTTTTCCCTTGGTAAAAGGAATTCTAAATAATATGTTCAGAAAATTGTACAAATTTGCATATTTCATATAGAGTGTAGACTTAGAGGATATTTGGCAATTATAACTGCAGTACACGGACTGCTTGGGTGGAGAATGTGAAAACGCCTGACTAAAATAAAGTATGAGTCAACGTTAGATGCTCTGGAGAAAGACAGAGCTGAGTCACTTTGCCTTAGCTTCTTGTGAGAAAACTATTCAGTTGTTTCCTAGTCAGTTCTGCTCGCTTCTCAGCTGGAGTACTGTGCCCAGGTTTAGTTATCATTTATTCATTTAAAATTTTTATATGCCGTCCCCACATGCCTCGGCATCTCGGGACGGCTTAGAACGAGGTTGAGGTGCATACTCTCAGAAAAACCATGTACAAATCCTGTTCCTTGCATGAACAGGGGCATCTTGGTTTGGTTCAGATAATGTATTTTTGTGGATGCATTAACTGTCCAGCTTACACCAGTTTCTTGTGAAATATTGAGAACTTGCAGAAAGAACCAGGTCTCCAAGACTGTCTTTTGTCAGGATAACACATTTTCTCACACCAGGGTTCCAAAGGTTTTTGAATGAGCAGCATCTGAATAGGAACATCAACAGGGGCTGGTGGATTTTAACCTGGGAATCTGCTTTGCCATATTCCTGGGACCCTGAGCTGTGACCTGCCAGCATCGGCCACGGTACTGGGGATGATACTAGTTGCAGTCCAGCATATCTAGATCACCAGACTGGGCAAGGTGCACTAGTAACAAGGGACACTCTTCTGCATGAGGTGCTACACCTTTTAGCAATTATATTTCTTTTTCAGAGATTGAGTTCTGTCCCTCTCCACTTTCTTCCCAAAAACAGGTAAGTACTAGCAACCTGGGAGGTAGTAAAAAACAACATGTGTTGCAGCATTTTAAAGCCCGAATGATTAATTGTAGCTTTTGTGGACTAAAAATCTATTTTATTCAGTGCAAGAAGTATTATCCTCAGCTGACATGTGTTTATATGCATGCATGCATGGATGGATGGGTGAGACATGGGGGCCCATAGCAGTGAGATGCCAAAAGTGATGTCTGTGGCAATTCTATGAAAAGCTTCATAAAAGCCAGGTGACAATTCCTAACACCAGTGCAGAACACAAGTTTCTCAATGAGCACATAGTGGGATAGGGGAACATTGTCTTCTCCTTTATCAACAGCGGCTTTCTGCCTGGCCAAGGAATGCCTCCGTATGTTTCCCAGACACACACACTACCATTCACTATCTGGGATGAGTCACCTGCCACTAGTGCTTGTGGAGAATTCTGCACACACACACGCACACAGACACACACAGACACAGACACACACACACACACCTTCAGAGAAAGTGGTTCTCTTATTGTTTGCAAAATCACTTATCTTTTGATGAAACAGAGGTGAATCAAAACCCTCACATTTGACCAGAGGTTCTTCTCCTCTCACCTCCACTTCTCATCCATCCTTTGGATGTGTAAACAAACCAGAAGATAAAGTGAGCTGAGGATTTGTTTGTTTTTTAATTGCAGAACAGATTCTTTAAAGGAGCAGAGAGTTCAGATAAAAGATGAAAGGAATACATGTAGTTCAGGATATATAAACCTAAGACTGAAACATTTCAGCCTGCTTAACTGAAATGGAAGGAGACAGATTCAGGAAGAAAATCTGAAATGACATTTTCTAACAACCAGACTATTCTTCTGTCAATGACCAATAGTTGCACCTTCTTTGAAGTTCATGGAATTACTAGCCTTGTCTCTCTTAATCGGTTTGCTTTGCACATTTCCTCTCACATTCCAAAACACAATACTGCTGTTTTCCCAGTTACATTCACGCTGGTTTCTCTTGCCTGACAGTTCAGTCCAAGACATTTTGTTTCCTCTGGTGAAGGACCAGGTGGCCCAACTTGTCCCTTCCATGCACAGAAGGACCCGTAAATGCACGTTACTTCAGGATTCATGATGGGACAGTGTCCTCCATCACACCTGAGCAGCAGGCTAGTTCAGGGGTCCCAGGACAAATTGTGGGGCATACAGAGAGGTATCCTCAATCAGAAGAAACACCTGGAGAACTCCGGGGGAACAGTGGGGAGGCTGTCTCTGCCATCCCCCACCGGTTGCTACCGGAAGGAGTAGCTTCAGTTCTGCCTAATGGTGGGGCTGGCCCTGCTGTCTGAACCTATGCAAGCTGCGGAAAGGAACTGGCAGCAGAAGTGAGATGGCAGATCTGGTGGCAGGGTTCCTCTTCTCCAGTCCATTTCAGGACTCCTAGTCCCCAGAAATATAAGGTGCAATGCAGAGAGCCTCAGCTGTTCTGGTACCCTTCCCAGAGAAACTGAAATGACCTTACCATAAGACTGTGTGGTGAAAAGCTGAGTTTTATTTAAGAAAGCAGACAATACCCAAAAAAGGCCTGTCAGCCCCAGTCTGCCCTGCACATTGAGCTCTGTGCATAGAGCATCCAGATGCAGAAGAAGGCTCTCACAATACTTGCCAGGGAGAGGGAATCTCATTAGGTGTACAGCCACACTATGACATGTATGGGGAAAGCTATTAAGCGTGCAGAGATCTAGGTCTGTTTTGCATCTGCCACCCTGTAAATTGTGCTCATGATTGGTGGTATTGGGAGACAGTGAAAGGGAGGGGTTGACTTCTATTTTCCCTTGCCAGTTTTTCGGGGAATTACAACTGTTCCCCACCCAGCAGCATAGAGCACAGTGGGAACTAGCAAAGTCTTGGAAGAAGATAATGACTGTTCTCTAGAAGAAAAAGAAGTACAGGCTGAGGGATTGTGGGACCAACTCAGACTCTCTAAAGTCCTTGAAATGGAGTGCCCCCAAAGTCTTCAATACCAGAAGGGAATAATGGATTAGTTGCTGTGATGGCTGTGGCAATTCTTACAGAAGTGTACTAAAAGAGGTGCTACTACATTGTGCATATTGCTCCTAGGAAGTAGCCCCATCGGTATGGCTGCCCCAGATCAATTTATTTCTTTTTGGGGCCACATGCCAGAAAGGGATTTAATATGTGTATGAATCAAGGTATTGACAGTACCTTGCACCTGGATCTTCCCAAGCAAACATATTGTGAACAAAATTCCATGGCTTGTTATTGTCTTTTAGAAAACTATATATGTATCCTCTCTTGTGTACATTCTCTGGTTTGTGTGTGTGCATGTGTGCTTTTTTAACCTATATATGTTACTCCTGGGTTTCATATACTGTTTACACGTGTTGTCCCTGCCATTAAGCCACACTGAGGTTTAGAATAATAAAACAGTAGAGGTGGAAGAGGCCAAGAAGGGTACCGAGTCCAACCCACTGCTCAATTCAAGTTAAAGCATCCCTCTCAGATGGCTGTCCAGCTGCATCTTGAATGGGTCCTGCATGGGAGAGCCTAAACCTCCCTAGGCAATTGGTTCCATTGTCGCATTACTCTGAGGATTTTTTCCTCTGTAGTCAGTCAGAATCTGGCCTCCTGTAACTTGTCCTGAATTCTGAGATGATTGAGAAGAGATCCTGGTTCTCCTCTGTTTGACAACATTTCAAAAACTTGAAGAGTGATATCATATTTAAATCTTCTCTTCTCAAGGCTAAACATGACCAAATCTTTAGTCTCTCTAGTCTCTCCTCATAGGGTTTTGTACCCAGTCCCCAGATCATCTTTGTCGCCCTTTTCTGAAGCTTTTCCAGTTTGCTTCCATCTTTCTGAAGCTGTGGTAGCCAGAACTGGAAGCAGTATTCAGGGTGAGATCTAACCAATGTTGAATGGAAGGGGACTGGTGCTTCATGTGATTTGGAATGCAGCCTAAAATAGTATTAGCCTTTTTTGCAGCCTATCACATTGTTGATTCGTGCACAGCTTGTGCAACAATTCTGAGATCCTTCTTGTCTGTAGTATTGTTAAGACAAGTATGCTGTTTTCATTTTCCTGCTTTAAGAACTTTGAGCTTATCCCTATGAAATTTCATTCTGTTGTTTTCAACCCATCAGGATAACTTAGAATGTTGTTTCTGTCTTCAAGGGTATTAGTTATCCCACCCAATTTACAACAGAGACAACTCCTGCAACTTGGGTGAATGGAGGTATGAATGGAGAAGCATAAGAACACAAGAACAGCCCTGCAGGATCAGGATTTTTTGCCTGCAGGATCAGGCAAAAAATCTACAAAGTCTAGCTTTATGTTGCTACCGTGGCCACCTGGATGCCAATCAGCAGGAGCTGAGTGCAATAGCAACCTCTTACTCAAGTTCCTCAGCAAGGGATATTCAGCGGCATACTTCCTTTGATACCAGAGGTAATACGCAGCTATATAGATAGCTTTGTCCCTTTTAAAGAAATCCAGGTTGATGGCTATTGCGACATCTTGAGGTAGTGAATTCCAGAGTGGAATTCTGTGTGGAAAAGGACTTACCTTTTGTCTATTCTGAATCTCTCACCACCCAGCTTCATCTGATGACTGGACTCTGGTATTCAGAGAGTGAGAAAACCACTCCCTATTCATTTTCTCTACATCATGCTTACATTTATACACTCTTAGCCTTTTTTCAAACTAAAGAGCTGCAATCATTGTAGCCTTTCCTCATATGGAAGTAGCTTCAGCCTCTTGATAATTTGAATTGCTCTTTTCCCTGCACCTTTCCCAGCTCTACAGTAGCCTTTTCAACGTGCAGTGACAATATTCCAAACTTGTTTGGAGTGTGTGTGTGTGTGTGTGTGTGTGTGTGTGTGTGAGAGAGAGAGAGAGAGAGAGAGAGAGAGAGAGAGAGAGAGAGAGAGCGAGCGCATTATGACATTGGCAGTTTTATTTTTGCTTCTTTTCCTAATGATGGCCAACATGGAATTTGCCTTTTTCACAGGGGCCACATATGGGGTTGAAGTATCCACCACATCCTCAAGATTTCTGTCCTGGTCAGTCACCACTAACTCAGTGGCATCTACACATATCTATTTATATATAAGCTGTTGGGATTTTTTTTGCCCAAATATGTATCACTTGCTTATATTATAGATGTTTATTTACATAAAACCACTCTTAATATGTTAATACCTATTCCTCCATTTTTGACAGATCTATTCAAAACTCTTTACAGTCCCTTTTTGTTTCAACCACCCTAATTAATTTGCTTTTCTCCACAAACTGGTCCACCTTACTGCTCACCCTTAACCCCTTTTAAAGCACGAGTTAAAAAGACTGGTTCAATAGCGATCCTATGGAGACCCCACCATTCACATCCCTTGCTTGTGAAGACTGGTCATTTACTCTCATTCTTTGCTTTCTGTTCTTTAACTGGGAAGTAAACTAGAAGATGGACCTTCCTGTCCCGGGACTTCTTACTTTGCATGGGGTTTTTTTTGGGAGGGACTTTGTTAAAAGTCTTTTGAAAGTTCAAATAAACAATATCTGCTGGAGCAGCCCTAACTGAATGCTCACTTTAATCATGCTTTCCACCAGTTTGCACGGAACAGGAGTGAAGTTAACTGGCTTGTCATTTTCTGAGTCTCCCTGGATCCATTTTAAAAAATTGGGATGATTTTTAAAAGGCATTTTGCATCCAGTGGCACAGAGGCTGATCTTAGAAGCAGTGCATGTCTTTCTTAGACTATCGGCAACATTTCACTTGTATTCTTAAAAAACTCATGGATGGACATCAGCTAGATCAGCTGCTTTTTTTTTTTTTTTTTCAGTTTGCCCATAAGGCCTAGAGGTTCATCTGTTGCCACCGCTATATGTCTCAGTTCCTCAGACTCCCTTCCTGAAAATGTCAGTTCCGACATGGTCATATACCCTGCTTCCTCCACAGTGAAGGAATGCACAAATAAAGCATTGGGCTTCCCTGCAATCTCCTTAACTTTCTTTAATAACTAACTACTCCATCACTCAGTGGCCCATCTGTCTTCCCCGTGGGTTTTGTGCCAAAGTTGTATTTAAACAATTTTCTATTGCTGGTATTCATGTTATTATTGATACACACCTAAGATCCTTTATCGTTGTTTTCATCCTTTATTGTCTGCTTGCACTTCTCTTCTGCAAATTAGTGTTCTTCTCTATTCTCCTCATTTGGGTATGACATGCATTGTTTTTCCCCTAATAGTTTCTGTCACACTGCTTGTTAATCATGCTGCTGACACCTTAGTCACAGTGGCATCTTTCTTGACTTGAGGTAGACATCATAGCTGTACTTCTATTATGTTGGTACTTGTGGCTTCATTATTGGGGATTCTGAGTAACCCTCAAGCTCTCTGGAAAGACCTGACTTGTTTGACTTTCAAATACTTTTTTCACCATAACTGGTAGGTATGCTGCAATTGTAGGTCTTTTTTCTGTCTAAACTTGCACAGAATTGAGTCTAGTTTATTCAAGGCAAACCCAAGATTTGAACTGGCAACTTTCAGATATATCATCTAGCCCCTTAGAAATCATGTGATACCAATGCCCTGATATTAAGGAAGAATAGAAAGCAGAAGGCTGCCATATATAAACTGAATATATGTATGCAATGATTTATGTAGTTTGTATTCACATTACATTAGACATGCATCAAGTGCAAAAGCTGCTTTTAGTGTCTTTTGCAAAAATTGCTGTAGACTTAAATGTTGGAACAAATGCTCCTTACAAAATGCTGTATGATGACTTGCAACACATAACTTTACCATTAGATGTCTCTAGTATCTTGGAGTTGGAGAAGAAAGGCAACAGCCATGGCAACCAATGGAGAGTGGCTAAAGATCAAATTGGAAAATGGTCATTAAGCTTACTCAGAATAAAGTTCTGACATAACTGCAAATTTGAAAGGGACGGACCACATCAAAGTAAGCAGTTTGAACACTAGAGACTGTCGTCTTCATGGAAAAAGACTTTGCTAGATTATGGGACAAATCAGCATTAAGAACTTAGCTAGTCCATTGATCTGAATGCAAGAAATCAATGGGCTTCACTATTGACTATGGCTGGATCATGCCCTGTATTTTGTTTTCCTTGCATTTTGGCAAAATATTGTTCGGCTTTAAATGTTCAAGAAATGGAGTGGTTTCTCCCTGATTTGTTTTGAACTAAGGAAGTTTAAGAGGTGCAGTCCAGCCTTCTCAGAACAATGGTGCTTACTTTACCAAGAGAGTTTTCAAACATTAACAGATGGAAATAGATTAGATTCTTTGGAAAAGAATCTCTTGGTTTCTCCAAGAGACTAACAAAGGCATGTCATACCCAAGGCCGCATAATGAGTCAGTAGTGCTGTTACGAAGCTGCACTTTTCAGACAAGGTTTCCTAATGGCTAGTGATTAGTATTTGGGTGTACAGTCAAATGCGCACAGGTTGCCAGGTGGCATGCTCCTGTTCACTGTTCTAGCCAGGTAGTCATGTCTACCTTCGTGCTGCTCTGTTCCGCTGACTACCTGGTTTTCCCACCTGCCATAACAATCAGCAACAATTAGGATGTTTGGGGGTGGGGGGGGGGACTCCAAGCCTTCCAATAACTCCCTCTTAAGCAAGATGTAGAGATGACCTCCAACATAGATGACACTGAAAGGCAATTAGACAAACTGATGGATGGTTAGGCTACCAATAGCAGTATATTTTCTCTGGCATGGGGGGCAGGGAGTGCCCATTAATACCAATTCCTGGAAATGCAAATTGAAGGCTGCGGCTGCACTCATGTCCACCCATTGGCCTCTTTTGGAAAGTTGGACCAGGAGGCTTTGGTCTGATCTTGCAGAGCTCTTCTTTTCTTAACTGGGAAGTTGGAAAGAAGAGAAAATCCTGGTGAAGAAACTCAGCTACATCAGACGAATGATCGTTGTGTTTTGGCTCGCAAAAAGCCCGCACAGATTGAATATAACCCTCCACAAAAGGCTACGTGACCCAGATGCTAGTGGTACTGAGGAGCTGACCCTAACATGCTTATGCTGGGTGGTTCCTAGTCTCTAGGTGCCACTATGTTCCTGTAAAAGAATATGAAGACTAGGAACTATGCCTTTATTCTTTGCTACTGGCTGATGAAGAGTAATTAAGAATGCACTTAAATGTTTAAGTGAA
This sequence comes from Varanus komodoensis, assembly GCF_004798865.1. Classification (NCBI taxonomy): domain Eukaryota; kingdom Metazoa; phylum Chordata; class Lepidosauria; order Squamata; family Varanidae; genus Varanus; species Varanus komodoensis. The sequence goes on along the minus strand of NW_025335941.1, from coordinate 8,039,123 downwards.
TGAAGGTCTCCAAGGCAAAGAGACAAGGCTAGGAAAAACTGTAAAGCACTAATTAACATTAATTGCAATCAATTTGGGAGAGTTTTCTTCTTTGGCTCCTCCTATGTCAATAAGCTTCTGAACTTTTATGTGCCATGGAACATGCCAGCTCCAGGGCTGGATGCTCTGGCCTTTACTTCTTTTGTCTAACTTAAATGAGCAGGTTAAGAGTGGCACAATTATGCTCACACTGCCCTCTGCACTGTCTCCGTCTTTTGTGGTGTGAATGCCTGCTAGCTGGGAACTGCCAAATGATTGGGGTAGGGGAAAGGGGCTGTGGCTTTTTGGTCCAATAGGCACCCCTGGAGAATTGGATTTGGACCCCCAAGCCTGAGGTTGTGGAGTCTTGTTAATAGAATGTTGAGTGAGTGAAACAAAAATATTTTGAGCTAGCCTTTACAAGAATAAGAAAGTTGTTCATTGTCAGGCTGGTTGCTTGCTAATAATCAGAGATGACTGGTTGATGTTCCCTGATTGGAATCTAACGACTAGAAACTCTCCCTGCCTTGGAGAATTACAGGCATTTGAGTTCAGGGGAGTGGCAGAAAAGCCAGAAGAGAAACAGTGAACTCATATTTTTTCAGTGTTCCGTTGGAAGGGCAGGGTGGGAGAGAGCTGTGAGGCTGGCTGGACTTAGAGAAGATATGCAGATGGTAATGATGGTGGTTCCTATCTACCTCACACCAGGATCAGTAGTTTTGTGGCCTGTTGTACAAGCCTATTTACCTTCACTTTTCTGCTTGTATATAATTTATTGATTTTAATTAATTGAATAACTCTTGCCCTTCATTTTCCAAATGGACTCCTGCTCTACTGACAAATAACTGGATCTTACATGGACTCCCTACAACTCTAGGTCTCTCCTATCAGAAAAAAAATCAGCTGCTCCTTTAATGTTGTTGCTATAAATTCTTACCATTCAGGAAAGCAGTCTTTTGACTGGAGATGGAGTAAGTTGGTCTGTTTTCACTGTTGAATTTCAAGATCTTTCACAAATATTAAGTTTAATCTTAACCTTTGGAAAGGGCTTCCTAGAGAGGTCCACCAGGTGCTATCATTACTTTCATTCTGGCACCATGCAGAAACTGTTCTTTTCCATAGGTAGTTTGAATCCTGATTCTAACAGCTTCCCTGTAAGATCTTGTTCTACTACCAGCAATCGGATCCCCCACCTCGAAAATGTACTGTTCAATTCAATGGTAATCAAATTGCTCTGTATCTTGTTTTTCACCACTTAGAGAGGCCTGTTGGGTTACTCAGCAGCCAGTTAATTAATTAATGCTGTTCTATTCATTCCATGTGCACCCACACAGGCGCAGAGTATTCTGTTAGGTAGATAGGAACTGTACTGCACATCCATTATTGTGATGGACCAAGCCTTCTAAGAAGCTTCTGAAAAGGAGATGTGATAGACCCCCACCTTTATATGCCTGCACTGTCTTCCATGATTCAGCCCATGTGGATGAAGTGCTGAAGAGACCACCTGGAGGATGCCGATGAGTGGTTAGTCCCATTGACCTGCCCTTCCTGGGAACTGTCCAGCTCCTGCAGAAAGATCTGCATATGGATCTTTGGCTGGTGGGCAAAGAGTCAGGGCAAAGGGCATTCATATCCTTGACGCCTAGGGGAATAATCCCTACCCCCAGACTGCTTGCTGTTTTGCTGAGTTACTCTTAGGATCTTGATAAGTAAGCTTAGTCAGACAGTTTGATATTTCACTTTGTTTTTAAAGCAACTAATTCTTTCTTGGCTTAGTTCTTCAATAAATATTTTGTGGAGCTGATCTGGTTGTCCTGCCTAGCTTGAAAGTGGGCCTTACCTCTGCACTGGACTGCCTGGCAACCACACTAGCAAGGCTGTGAGTAAGTTTACATGCAGCTCTGGAAAAGGAGCCTGTTCTCCTCCATATATAAACTCAATAAGCCTCCCTTCTTGGCAGGGAGTGGGAGAAGCACTACCACTGAGGAGTCTAGCATAAAGGGTGTCATACAGCCTGTCCTACCTTACAGGGTGGGGGTGCAAGCATATTGGTTTGTCCCCTCCATCCATAGCCTAGCTGGAGCAAAGTGCATAAAAGTTCAGGACTGGCTGGAATTTGAGACCATTTTTAAAAGGCATGGCTGTCAGTCGTGCCTTACAGTGCTGGCTGGAGCAATCCTGTTCTCTGGTCCAAATGGGAGCCCTGCGGATCCCAGCTGTGCATGCCCTGTGCAGTGGTGGATGAGGCAAGCAGCTGCACCTTCCCTTTCAGCCTGCTCCTCCTCCAAGCAGCTTGTGTGTCCACAGCAAGCCAGGCATGCTGCACAGAAGACAAAAAGCGCAGATAAAAGGACTGAAGGAGAAAGGGATGGGAAAAGCCATCAGTCCCAGCCTGCCTGGGGGCGGGAGACTTAAAGGCACAGTATGGATCTGCACACTGCAGTTTGCCATCCGTGCCAACTCATGGGGCAATGTTTGTGTAACTTATTAACCAGCATCAATTAAGTAATTGAGGCCAAATGCTGTCACACACACCAACAGGAGCACTCTGCCACAGCAGCAGCCCCTTTAATCATAAATGCCTTACTCTGTATAAGAATGCCGGAAGGTGTCTTATATTAAATCAGGACAGGTGTCTGTCTAGCCCAGAACTGTCAACACCGATGGGAAGCAGCTCTTCAGGTTTTTGGGCAGGAATTTTTACTGCATATGGACCTGGGACCTTTTGCATGCAAAGCATGTTCTCTGCTACTGAACTATGTCCCCATGCTCAATGGTCATGTAAATAGGGTCTAAATTCCATTTCAATCAATTGCATTTACCTTCCGGCAGCAGATATGTCTGCTTAAAGTAGAAATACCTCTGCTTAAATGTTTCGTGAATTTGACAATGAAACCTTTTCAGTAAGGTTCTTACTTTTTGGTCTGGCAGGACTGCTGCATGACAGGCAGATAATCAACAGGTGAAGTTTTCCCTATCACTGGATTCCCATAGCTTCAAAAATATGTCTCAGGTTAACTTCTGCCTGTCACAGCACAGAAGTCCTGCCAGGAAAAAGGTGGCAACTCTGTTCATTCCTCCCATCCTAAACCCTGGTCACCTTCTCCGGATTCCTTCAGGGAGGCATGATCAGATGGGCAAAGCCTTGCTAAAATAGATTCATTCTTGAATTAGCATGTGAACCATGTGCAGTGAAAAGTCTATGCAAATAGATTCTTTAATGTTTATCCAACTGCTGCCAAACCTCCCATTAAAAAAGTTAACTGAAGGCCATGAAGGAAATCCTAAGTGTAAAAGATTTATGGCAGGCACAATGACCTTGCTCTGAACTGAAGTCAGTGCTACTTCCTTTCTTGGCTGAGAACACATGGCTGCAGCTCTCCCTAGACTATTTACTTACTATCAGGTTTATAAGATGTGCCCAATCTCTATTTCTCAGGGTGTATATTGATTTGCAGTAAAGATATGCAATGCTACTGCTTTTACAAAGGGGCAAAAGAAAGCACCTTCTCTCCATCACACGAACAACCTTGCTGCCCACCAGTTCCTAAAGCAACCTTTGCATTGCATCCTGAAGGACAGATCAACTTTTGCCAGGCAGGGAGGCCTACAAACCAAGTTCCACAGAGCAGAACTAGGTATCCTACCCTGTTGCTGTTCCATGCAGAAAAACAGTGTGTTTGTTAGTTCCCAGGGACGGGAACTGCAGAGCAAGGGGAGGCAACCTTGTGCCCTCCAGACATTTTGGCTTAGGACTGTCATGACTTTTGGACATGCTGACTGAGGCTTATGGATGCTGTAATCCAAAACATTTGCAGGATACTAGTTGCCCACCCCACTCTAAGGCTATGTCAGAAAGAGTCCACTGCTTTTCTGAAGCAGAAGGAACCCCACAGACAGGAGCTTTGTAGTGCATAGCAGAACACTGTGTCAGAAGAAACTCTGGTGTTCTGGCCCTTGGAGCATGAACTTGTAAGCAAAGCCCAAGGATTTAGCTATTTTGCTTTCAGACTGTGTGAACTACACCAGCGATTGTTGGCCTGGCTCTGAGTCTTAAAATAGAGAGGGCTACAGCGTGCCAATGTAAATGGCATGTAAGATATACAGAAAGGAAGCAAAGGAGCAGCCGTACTAGATCCTTGCCTCTCTTTGCGAATAAAAGCCAGTAGGGAGGGAATTGCCAGCTGGGCGAGGGAGGTGATTAATGGTTCTCTACAAGAAGGAGCGAGAGTGAGACCACCCCAGAAGAAAGCATCCCTGGACCCAAATGAAGTCGGTTTAAGGCAGTGGCAAATGTCGCCTTCCTGGGCAAGGTTCTTGAGCAGGTGGTGGCAAATCAGCTCCAGGCACGTTTGGATGAGACTGATTATCTGGATCCTTTTCAGTTGGAGTTCAGCCCTGGTTTTGGTGTGGAAACAGGTCTGGTCATCCTGTTTGATGACTTATGCCAGGAGAGAGTGACTCTGTTGGTTCTTCTGGACCTCTCAGCAGCTTTTGATACCATCAACCACAGTATCCTTCTAGTGCAACTGTCTGAGTCGGGTGTAAGAGGCACTGCATTGTAGTGGTCCACCTCCTACTTGGATGGTAGGCCCCAGAAGGTGGTGCCTGGGGGATATTGCTCTGATTCTTGAATTCTCCAGTATGCACTTCTCAGGGGTCAGTCTTGTCTCCCATGTTATTTAGCATCACCATGAAAACTTTGAGTGAGGTCATGATGACACACAGCCCTCCTTTTCCTCTTCAGCAGGTGAGACTGTGGCTGTGCTGAACTGGTGCCTGGCCGTGACAATGGACTTGGTGAGGGCCAACAAACTGAAGCTCCAGCCAGACAAGACTGAGATGCTATTTGTGGGTGGTTCTTCTGATGGGTTGGAGGGGATTTCAACCTGTTTCAGATGAGGTTGTGCTCCCCATGAAGGACAGCTTGGCATCTTCATCACTTGAAACTTAGTGGCTTCAGTGGCTCAGCTGTGTCCCTATCTGGACAGAGATAGCCTGCTATCGGTGATCTATGCTCTGGCATCTCTAAACTAAATTACTGCAATGCGATCTATGCGGAGCTGCCCTTAAAGACTGTTCCTTTGAGCATCATTCCCTAGAATGTTTCATAATGCTTTAGAAACAAAACTCTGTGACAGGAATCAGGGAACCTGTTCATACATTCCTTTCCCTCTCTTTCCCTCCTTCTCTTTTTCTCTCTCTCTCTTTAATGCCAGCACAGGTTTTAGTGGTGGAGGACTGCAGAATGCGTTTGGTGGGGCTGCAGCTGGGTTTGCTGCAGACTCTAATTCCCCATCAGTCTTTGGTGGGAGTTGAAGTCAAGGTACATATGTAGGGTCACGGGTTTTCTACGCCTCTTTTGTAGAAGTAGGTAGATGGCATCGCATTTGTTGGCCATGTAACTCAAGCATAAAGGAACTGAAAAAAGTGCAGCTTAATGTTACTCAGAAGTAATTCCTACGAAGCCGAATGGAGACTCCTCATAGGCCACTGATCTAGGGTTATGGCTTTAGTGGCTCAAGATTATGAGTCAGGATTAGCAGTCAGGATTATGAGTCTACCTGATTAATGTATTTTCTTTTCAAAATGACTACCTGCTCTTACTTCATACTATGCACTACCAAGCCATGATGCAACAAGTTCTGCAGCTTTATAAAATATGTTAATGTATCCTGAGTTATTCTAAACAGAGGCATTCTCCCTCAGCCGCAGGTATTAGAGTAAACAAGGACTGTCTCTTGAGGTGGCATTCTGGCAAAGGTGTGTTGCTGGGCATCGTAAGAGAAGCTTGAATTCCTGAGAAGCTAAGAGGTAAATGTCAGTTCTGTCCCCTGACCTAAAGTCCCCCATCCACTGAGTCAATAAAACTAGGTCAGGTGTTCTTCAATTTGCATGTATTCAAATCACATTCCTAAAGCTATGTGAAAAGTAAAGAGACTTGTCAAAAACACCTACAGAAGTGAGACACTTCATATTGTCAAGCTTAAGATGTGAAAAAGGAAAAAAAAAATAAAACTTCCCTTCCTTCAACTCTATATGTTTTTATCGGGCTGCAAAAATCTGGTATGACAGTCAACATAACCTAATTATGTTAATTACATTGCAGGAAATCTGAACTCAGGAGAAGTGTTCCGGTGTGATCCAGCATCTGAACCCTTGCAAAATATATCTAAGTTGTCCTAATTGCCAATGGAATCCCCTGGTTAAATAAACGAACATTCTGCTTACAATTTGGGGGTAACTGGTCTCAGCAAAAGCAAGCAAACAAGCACGCAAAATAGGAGGGAAGGGAAATGCTTCTGTAAATGGAGCAGGTGAGATCTTCAAGGTAAGGGCATAAGAACGCAAGAACCACCATGGTGGTCAGAGCAAGGTTCTCTCTCATTCAACATTCTAACAATGGCTGACCAGCTGCCCACCTGAAAGCCACAAGCAGGATATGAGTGGGAAAGCACCCTCCTCCCATTTTCCTCAGCAACTGGGATACATTGCCTTTTAAAGTCACCCAGGTTAGTGGCCATCACTCCATCTTGTGGAAGGGAATACATTCTGAAGAAGTACTTCCTTTGATCTCTCCTGAATCTCGCACCACTCAGCTTCATGAGATGACCCCAGGTACTAGTGTTAAGAGAGGGGGAGAAAAATATCTCCATACCATGCATCTCTATTGCATCTTTCCTCACTTGCCTTTTAAGTGAGCTAAGCAATCCCAGCTGTCACAGCCTTTTCTCATAGGGGAATTGCTCCAGCCCCCTGACCAAGTGAGCTGCCCTTTTCCCAACTCTGCAATAGCCTTTTTTTAGATTCCAAGTGTGTTTGCATCATACATTTGTATAGAAGGCAGTTTTCTTTTCAATTCCTTTCCTAATTATACCTAACATGGAATTTGACTTTCTCACAGCTGCCGCACTACACTGACATTTTCATCAAGCTGTTTCCCACAATCCCAAGATCTCTTTCTTGGTCAGGCATTGCTAGCTCAGATCCCATTAGCTTGTACTTGAAGTTGGGATTTTTTTTGCCCCAGTGTGCAGTTTGTATATTATTGCTCTGATTTATGCTATTTTTGGTAGGACTATTCAAACCGGAAGATGGTAGGATATACATAACACATTTGTAGGTCCGAATATATATCTTAAATACATAATACTCTTGAACTAGCCTATTTAAAACAAATCTCATAAAATGCAAACAAAAACCATCTTGGTAACTTGACCAAAACATTGCATAAGAAAAAAAGAGCCATTCTGCAACAGATCAAAGGGCTATCGAGTTCTGTTTTTTCCAGCGGCCAATCAGATGCCCTGATGGGAAGGTAGCAGGACAGGAATGTGATGACACATTCTTGCTTATTTTCCACAGAACCTGGTTTTATTTGGGAGGCATGCTGCTCTGATACTAGTAGTTAGTGCATAACCATCTTATTGAAATGCTTCCAGATGAGGCTTTTATCACACCATTGCCCTGCCTCATTGAAAGAATTTATGGGGGAGTTCAGATGTTGTCATCTTACATCTGTAACCACCCCATGTTTTCCCATCACTTTTTCCACCTTTTTTCTTTCAATGGAAAATCTGCAGAGGAAGAAATAGCCATGCACTGCCTTGTAATGGTTAGTGATATGACTTCTCCATTTGAAAGCACAGCCATAACTATTGATAGCCTTCTCCTCCATGAATTTATCCAATCCACATTTTAAACCATCCAAATTGGTGTCTATCACTACATTTTGTGGAAGCAAATTCCACAATTTAACTGCATTCTGTGTGAAAAGTACGTTCTTTTATCTGTACTGAATCTCCCATCCATCAGCTTCATTGAATGATCCTTGTATTCGTTTTTCTCTTTATCCACTTTCTGCACACTGTGCATTATTTTATACAGCTCCATAAAATTATGTTTTACATTTCACATTTTGATAGGCCTCTGCAGAAAAAGCAGGCTTAACTTCAGCCATCTTATTAAGCTGACCATCTGTAAACAAGAATAGATAGAAGAATGGATAGAAGAGTGGAAGCAACCAATGGAAGTCACAGTATAAAGTTAGTAGGAATCAACACAGCATTAATGTCTATGGGAACACTGCTGAAGTCTAATAATAGCTCTGGTAGTTTCATTGGGAATTGAAAACACTGGACACAGGGTTTTTTTAATCCCATATGTACAAAAGATGCAATGTATGGCTGTGAAAGTTGGACCATAAGGAAGGCTGAGCACCGAAGAATTGAGGCCTTTGAATTGTGGTGCTGGAGGAGACTCCTGCGAGTCCCTTGGACAGCAAGGCAATCAAACCAGTCAGTCCTAGAGGAAATCAACCCTGACTGCTCTTTAGAAGGTCAGATACTGAAGATGAAACTCAAATACTTTGGCCACCTAATGAGAAGGAACAACTCATTGGAGAAGACCCTGATGCTGGGAACGATTAATGGCAAAAGGAGAAGAGGATGGCAGAGGATGAGGTGACTAGATGGAATCACTAGGGCAGTGGGTGTGAGCTTGGGTGGACTCCGGGGGATGGTGGAGGACAGGAGAGTCTGGAGTAGTATTGTCCATGGGGTCGTGACTTTGCGACTAAACAACAAACAAATGTACAAAAGAGCATATGCTGGAAAAGACCAAAGGTCAGTCTAGTCCAGTATTCTGTTTGCAAGGAGCCAATGAAATGTCCATGGGAAGCCCATAGCTGGACACGCAGTGGCAGGATCCTGCTCTAGTTTCCCAGCGGCTGGCATGAGCAGGCTTCTGTCTTGGATACCAGAGGCAATAAATACCCATCCTGACTGGTAGCTATTGACAGCCTTAACTTCCATTAATTTGCCTGACCTCTTTTGAAGGTTGCCCAAGTCGGTGGACTCCATGATGTATTGCAGTAGTGAATTCCAAGATTATTATGCTATGTGAAGGAGCACTTTTTTAAATTTAACCTGAACTTCCCACCATTCAGCTTAATTGGATGGTGCAATTCTAAAGCTAAACAATACCATTTTTTAGTGTGGTGACCAGAACTCTACATAGTATTCTAAATGTGATCACACCACAGATGTGTATAAATATAAGGTCATGATATTGGAAGCGTTATTTTTTGTTCTTTTCTTAACAGTTCCCAACATGGAATTTGCAATATTCACAGCAGCTGTGCACTGGGCTGCCAATTTCACTAAGTTATCCACCACGATCCAAGAGCACTTTCTTGGACAGTCACCACTGATTCAGACCCCATCTGCATGTAAGTTGGGTGGGCTGAGATTTGGTATGCATCACTTTGCAGCTGTTTACACTGAACTGCCTTTGTCACTTTAATGTCCATCCTGCCTCTGGAATCCCTTTTTGTTTTAACCACCCTAAATAATTTGGTGTCAACAGCAAAGCTGGCCATCTCACTGATCAACCCTAACTCCACATGATTTATGAATGAGCTAAATACAGATAACTGGGAGATGGCATAGTTTATTTTCCTCCATTGTGAGCAATGCCCATTTATTCATCTTCTCTGCTTTCTTACTCAGTTATCCATCCATAACAAGGCCTATCCTCTTCGCCCATGTCTATTGGATTTGTTCAGGAGTTTTTAGTGGGACTCTCAATATCATCCAGAGAATTCTAATCACCTGTCCCCAATATCAAATTACTTTTGCAGCCAGTTACTATCACCCAGAGTGATTCCATGGAGAAATATGCCACCTTCTTGAGGTTTCTAGTGCCTTTGCCACTATACCCTTTTTGACGCTCAAAACAACACCACTCTCAGCATGCCTTTCCCTCTTGTTCCTACAGAGCTTGCATCCAGGCACAAATGTCTCCAGCTTCATTCCACCAGGTCTCCACTGAGAGCACAATACCTATGCTCTCCTTGAAAGCAAAGCACTTCAGCTTGGCTGCCTTGACTTTAAGGTTTCTTGCTTTGGCATGGACGCACCATATATGTCCCCTCCAACTGCCTCCCCCTGGACTAGCTATCACGCTTCACTGGATGTTTACGCCCTGTGTCTCTCCTGTTCCCATTTGAGCCATCAGGAACATTTTCGCCTTCATACCCTTGGGACAATTCTGCCTGAATGAGAAACACCTTGGCTCCTGTCAGCTTCCTCCCCAGGTTCAGTTGAAAAGCTGCTCTGCCACCTCTTTGATGTTAAGAACCTTTTTGACATTAAGTGCCATATGTAATTTAGAGCAGAGACTAGCATGGCCGTAAGGCATGACTTCCGTCTTGCAAATCATGCCTTTGTCACAAGCATTGGGACTTTCCAAATAGCTGGAATAAATTACAGATTATATGGGCTTATCCCACAAAGTGCATCCAAACCAAATTTTCCCTTCGGATGATCTGGTGGGTTACTAAACTCTGATGAAAACAGGGCCATTGTACATTTATAGCTCTGTACTTGGGAAGTTTAGCTGGGATAGATTCCCAACTTGGCAGAGCAATAGAAGGCTGCACCTTTCTTCCTTTGGACCTTGTCATCTAGTCTTGATGGCAAAGCAAACTGACAGAAACTGAAAATGGGGACTGTAGCCGTGGAACCTGGAATACACAATCTTCTAAATTATTTCATTTCAGGTGGTCCCCTTGATGTCAGGGGAACGGCTGTGTGTGAAGGACAGGAACACAGACTGGCTAGAGTTTGTCACGACCATTTTATGGCCGTACCTGGGAGTAAGCCCAAGGGAATGCTGTGAGACTTGGCCCTGAGCGAGCACACACAGGTTCAGCCCACGGGAGGCTGCTAGGTGGGTTTCTCCTTCCTTGACTTCATAGACAGTTGCCATAATTCCTCTTGGCTTTATCACACATAAGTTAGGGTACTTGTAACCCTCCAGACTTTGAGGATTATGGGCAACCCATCCTATCTGTGCTCTTCCTGTCCTGCAGCCCAGCCAGATGGCCAGATCTGACTGCCTAGCTGAGGTGCTTCTGAGCAGGAAGAAAGGAGGCTGGGATGTTCAGAACTTGGTGGCACCTGTCTCCTGCCCACCACCCCCACCAAACGCCCCTGCAAGCCCGTCCCTGAGGTTGTTCTTGTGACCCCAGAGGCACCGCTGGCATGGCTCTTTCTGCACCAGCTGTGAGGGCAGCAGGTGCTTGAAGCAGAAAAACTTCGCTACAAGGTCAGATTTTGTTTGGACCAAAAATGCCAGTGACCACTTAGATGCTATCTGGCAGCCAAAGAATTTCATTGATAGCACGTGAAGCTTTTGTTTGGCACGGAGAAAAGGAGTCCAAACATTTCAGTAAATAAAAATATGTGTGTCGGGCTTCAGTGAAAGTCCTGGAAATGGGGCCAATAAGAAAGAAAACACCACCCCCCAAAAGTGGCAACCCTAATCTCTTTGAGTAAAGATGTTTCTGCTTTTCTGTCTAGTGCATTTGTCATTCCCTATTCACAGTTGTGTATAGGTTCTTCAGTTCCTCTAGTCTCACTTCTGTTTTCAAGCAGAATTTTCAATGAGTTTTCTTGAAAATACTGTAGTAAAATACTGTCGTATTTGCAAATCTGAAGGTAAATGCACCTGTGTACTCATGCTAGTCCACTGTATTACAGTGCCACCTAGAGCAGGAAAAGAAAGGCTTTTTGTGTAGAGCTGGGATCTGCCATGAAACTGAAGATGATACAGTGGATTAACAGAAAAAATCCAGCTGTTAGAGAACTATGGCCCCGGGACAGATGCGGCCCATCATGCCCTTTCATCCAGCCTGCGCCGCCGCCCGCGCATGCGTATGTGCGCTTGCCGCACGCAGGAGGCAGTGGCTTGCTCGCTTGGAGATGGTTTTGAACTCGCTGGGAGATCTCTGAGCAAGCGAGTAGCCACCACGTGCGCCCAACGCCACCTTGCGCGCACCCAACAACAATGCCTCACCAGCCCACGTGCCCAGGCACCCCCTCCCCCATCGGCCCACACGTGTAGCCTCTGCCTTTCAACTGGCCCCGTATTGAAAAAGTTTGAGGACCCCCGTGTTAGAGCATCAACGTGGGAGCTGTCAGTCACAGTTCCTGTATCACAGAACAGTAGCGTTGGAAGGGTCCAGAAGACCTTTGAGTCCAACCCCTTGCTCAGTGCAGGACTCCAAGTTAAGCTTTCCTTCTCAGATGGCTGGCCAGTTACATCAAGAATGCTTCACATGTGGGAGAGACCACAACTTCCCTAGGTCATTGGTTCCGTTGTCATACTGCTCTAACCGTCAGGATTTTTCCCCCTGACATCTAGCTGGAATCTGGCTTCCTGGAACTTGAGCCTGTTATTCTGTGTCCTGCACTCTAGGATGACTGAGCCGAGATCCTGTCCTTCCTCTTTGTGACACCATTTCGAGTGCTGCCTGCATAGCTATACATCAAGATAGCCTGTTGAATTACACTTGCTAAGCTGGAAAGACTTGGGACTGCAGCTGGATGGGTGACCACATGTGGATGTAGAGAAGGGAATTAGATTCCATGGCCTTATAGGTCCCTTCCAACTCTACTATTATTCTATTCTGAGCCAGTGTGGTGTAGTGGTTAAAAGCACAGTACTGGGACTCAGGCAATCTGGGTTCTTGTCGCTGCTTGGCCATGGAGCCACCTGGGTGACTTTGGGCCACTCACAAACTCTCAGTCCAGTATACCTTACAGAATTGCTGTTGTGAGGATAATATTGAGAGCAGGAGGAGAACTATGTAACCACTTTGTTCTTTGTAAGAAAAAAAGTGGGATATAAATCAAATAATATTTGTAGAGTGCTATCAAATCTCCCCCAGTCTTCTCTTCTTGAGGCTACACATGCCCAGTTCTTTCAATCTCTCCTCATAGGGCTTTGTTTCCACTCCCTGGAACATCCCTGTCACCTGCCTCTGAACTCTTTCTGGCTTGACTGCATCTTTCTTAAACTGTGGTGCCCAGAACTGGACACAGGACTCCAGATGAGGCCAAACCAGTGCTGAGTAAAGGGGAACTAGTATTTCAGGGGATTTGGAATCCCAAGGTCCTTCTCACCTGCAGTATTGTTGAGCCAAGTGTTCACCGTCTTGTATAGTCTGCAACTATTCAGTGTGATGCATCAGGGCATCTGCCACCCTTGAAAGTCTTGGTATGGAGCAGGCATGATGCTATATGTGCTCCTCATTCATGTCTCTCCCTGCTTTTTTGGAGTTGGTAATATTTGCATCTAGCATTATCAGTGGGATAAAGATAAATCACTTTTATGTCTGTGCTATACCATTATCTTTGAAACATTCGCCTTAAACAGGCTCCACTTGTCTTTATTTGTATTTTTTGCTGCTGCTGTTTGTCTCCTTTGTCCCATCAGAGATGTAAAAACATAGCCCAAGCCAGAAGAGCTTAAAATAGCTTTCAAGGACACGCGTTCTGAGCTGTACTCTTTGGAGCAGCAAAAACCTTTTGCTCTACAGAATTCCTTTTATGGGTCCTCCCTCCACACACCTTCTGCATGTCATAAATATCATCTAACAGCCAAATAATGTTTTTCACTACTATGAAGGCAATTTAGAACTTAATTAGGACTCAAAGGGCTTGGTCCTAAATTTTGTTTTTGGTGTCACATCCCAGATCTACATTGTGTGTACAAGAGTTCCTCTAAGCATTTGCAGAGTGCTCAACACTCTTCAGGGCATCATGTGGATCACAGGCAGCCCCAGCCACAGCAAAAATTTGAAAACCAAAGAATGGCTGTGTTAGCATTGCAGAGCAGTGAACTGGCCAAATATAGCTTGTTCTGAAGCTAAATTTGACCCGTATAGCACTGCATGGCCACTATGGAGAAGTACACATGCAAAATTTAGCTTTGAAACAAGTTAACTTTGAAGCATTTAGTGCTCTGTAGAGCTAATGGGCCCTCTTGTTTTGCAAAAATTGTGGAAGATTTGGTGCTGTGCAGAGTGAAGGCCATGGAGGGTGGGTTCTGGGAGGCAAAAATGGCCCCCACATTCCCCAAATCTGCCCAGCTCTCCTCTTGGGACAAATCGACACACTCTTATGGAAGCCTTTGGCGGATATAACATTCAGGCTCGCTCGAGCTGTGGCAGCTCTCATTTTAGAGATTAAGTGCTACATTTTGGGAAGAATACTGGAAGCCTTTGATGTTCCCTACTGTGAAGATTAAAAGGAATATTATGGACTGTTTAAATCCAATATCATCAATTTTTGTTGCCATGCCATTCAAAGCTAATGCTACAATGCTACAGTCCCCTGCCCACTTAACTGGAAGTAACCCGCCACCCTGAATATAATGGGAACAAATGCCATAGAAATCAGCGGGACTGGCATTTGTTATTTCTGCTTTGTATATGGGGAACCATGTTGAACAGAATAGCTTACATGCTATCCTAAGATGCTAACTTCAGGAATTTCACAAAAGTCCCCTTCTTTCTGCCCTGCATCCACATGAGCTTCCACCTGCCAAAGTCTTTCTGGAGAGCTGGGAACTCTTCCTAAACAATCTGGATTCTCCAGAGGAAAACAGTCCAATATTGGCAGCATTCCTGCCTCCCCTGGCCACTCCCTGTGCCCCGTTTTGGAAAGCCAGGTGCAAAAGAGGACCGAGCTGCTCCACCTTTGCTAGTTGCAAAGAAGACAGAATTCCAGCAGGCTTCATCATGGTCTGTGACTGTGGCTGCAGCTTGTGGAATGTCTTTCATTGATGGTGGCCTGAGAGCCTGGACAAGAAGCTTGGAGGGGCACAGCTTACCATGTGTGTGCTTGACTTGCCCCTCACGTTTGCTAAGTGCAAGAAGCAGGGGACTGACTTGCGAGGCCCAGCAGTTGTATAGTGCCTCGATAAGAAAAGAGAATGGTTCCAGCATCCTTGCACGGGATGGTGATGAGGGAACTTCTAAAACAATTCTCCCTGGACTGCTGAGGATTTTGATAGTTACTGCCTGGCTGCTAATATCCCTTCTTTGGCAAGCGTCATCAGCAGGTGCTGGCTCTGTAGTTCAAACTGCTCTTGGATGGTGGGTCGTCTGGATCCACTTCAACCTGGTTTCAGTCCTGGCTGTGCTCCACACCCTGGCTGTCCCGGGGGTGATCTCTGCCAGGAGGAGGACACAGGAGAGCAACCCTGCTGATTCTGCTGGACCACTCAGCAGCATTCTGTACTATTGACCATGCTGGTATTGGAGACATGGTGATTCAGGGTTTTGGAAAGGGGTGCGGAAGGCCCATGGGGTTCTGTCATGTCTCGCATCCTTTTTAGCATTTGCATGAAGCTGCTGGGAGGTCACTTGGGGATTTGAAGTGAGATGCTATCAGTATGCTGATGACACCCAGCTCTCTCTTTTTTCCCCATCAGATTCATGACTTAAGTGAAGTACTGAACCAATGTCTGGAATCATTAAGTGGTTGGACAAAAGCCAGTGCACTGAACTTCAGTCCTGACAAGATGGTGTGCATGATTTGTCTGCTCAAGGAGCTGGTGTATGACCTCTTCTGGACGCGGCTGCACCCCGTCAAAGGATCAAGTTCGTAGTCTGGGAGAATTCCTAGATCCAGTTCTGTCAGTGGCATCCTGTGGCAAGTAGCGTTTTTCTTCAGCTCAGGCAAGTGTACTAGATACACCCTCTCGTAGGCGGACATTGCCTGGCCATCATTTTCCATGCTCTGGGCAATGTCTTGGATAATTACAGTAACATCTTGTAGGTAGGGTTGTCTTTGAAGACCAGGCACAATACAGCTGCTAGGCTATTGACTGGAATTGTTCAGTGGGATCTTCCCTTGCCAGTATTGATGTAACTTCACTGGCTTCCAGTCCATGCTGCTGGTGCTTTGAAGTTCAATATGACTTAGGACTCAGGTAAATGAAGAAATGGCTGCTTCCACACCAACTTGCCCATACACTGATGCCATCTTCAGAGGCTCTCCTTCGGATTTCCCTACCAACTGAAATAATTCGGGTGGTGTTGCAAGAGACACACTTGTCACTGGTGGCACCCCATTTATGGAATTTTCTTCCCAAACATCCTTGCCTGTTTTTTACACTGTTATTTTCCAGTGCCAGGAAAGACACTTTTGTTTTTCCAGGCCTTTAATTATCTTTTTAAAAAATGTTTATGCATATCTGCATTTTACTTTGCTTTTGTAAACAACCCTGCAGACTATGCTGAAGAATGTTATAGGAATTTGTTTGTAAAACTAAGGTATAATTTGTCACGCAAGTTGTATCTGTTCAGATTTTCCCTTCTAAGCAACTATTAAAGCTATTTTGCATCTGTCCAGGCTAGCTCCATCTCAGTTGTTCAGGAGTCCCATGTCCTCCCAGAGAGACTTCTTGGGTGACCAGAAACATGAGGGCACTTCCCTTCCATGGACATTTTGAAGTATGAAGCCATTTGTTTTGTGGAAACCCGGCATCTGTCAAAAGCAGCCTTCTGTTGAGATGGACTGTTGGTGCTGCTCAATATTGTTCACATTTACTGCCCTCCATATCTTAAGACAAGGCAGGATCCTTTCCAGCCAGGCCAGGGAATGCTGCTTCAGACCTGGGATGCTTTGCATGCAGATAATGAGCTCCACCACTGAGCTATAGTCCTCTAATCCAAGCTAATGCTGACTGTAATTCTGAACTGACATGCAAAGGCTGGACTGTTAAAGGGGCAAAACTTTGGGCACTCTGTTTTCCCAGGTGGCCATAGATTATTGGATTTGGACAACGGAATCCAAATCTCATTTTAGTTTTAGTTTCATGGGATGCTAACTGATGCCTCAGCTTCAATCTTCTCCCTCGTTCTCTCTCTTTCTCTCTTTTTCTGTATATATTAGATCTAAAATTAAATTTTGCATCAATTTGAAATGCAACAGCACTTAAGAATTTGATGGGGGTTTTTAGTTTGGAAATGTCTATGTTCTTGCTGATGAATTACAAGGCAATGATGATGACATACAGGTCTAGCTAATACATACAGAAGAACGTCTTCCTTCAGGTAACCTGGCCCTAATCTTCCCTCCCCTCCCCTCCCCTCTCCTAGCTCCCCTTCCTCTCCTTTCTTCCTCTCTATCTGATTATCACAGACTATGCCTACATCTGTGGGTTTCAGATACTAAGATGACATTTTCAGGAATTCTTAACAACTATCAAATACCAAAAGGCTCAAAACCCACAAAAGTTACTTCTGCTCAGCCTTTCATTGCCAAAACTGTTCGAAACTTTGGTGGAAACCTTTCAGGAAAATGCCTGTCCCACAGGACACCCCAGTCTGGCTCTTGATGTTCTTCCAATGGGTGGGGTTAAGGCATCAAGTCCAATCCTCCAAGGAATCCCTCTGAAGCACAGCTGCACCCCTACATACCTCCACTGCTATCTCCAACCTGAGACTGAGATAACAGTGGAAATTCTCTTGCCGGTGTGCATCAGTGGAATCCACGCCTGCCCCTGCCATTTCTGCTCCCAGACTGGAGATAGCAGAGGGGGAATGAGGAACAGGAGATGTTTGCAGCTGCCCCCGTGGGGCAGTGTGGCTGCTCTCTTCCTGTGCAGGCCAGCCCTTTTCTGCATAGCTCAGCCTGCCTCCTTCCTGCAATGGGGAAGGTGTTGGGGTGGGTGAGGGAGTTGAATTCCCTTTGCTGCTTCATTCGAGAAGCTGAGGGGGCTCTGCCACCCCTCCCTCAAGCAGGACAGAGCCAGCCTCGTCCCTGCCTCTCCCTCACTGCAGCAGTGACGGAGATGAGGCTGGGCCAGCTTTGGGGGGCCATGGGTTTCCTAAGCAGGGAAGCCTGTGTGCGGCAAAACCGGCTCCTGGGCCCAAGCACCAGGAGGACGATGGGTCCAGGAGCAAGTGTTGTCAGGTGGGCATGGCTGCGTCTGCCTGCTGTTCTGCAGCCCGGGGAGCCTGGGTGGGAGGCTGCAGTGCTTATGCACCCACGATTTAAAGGCACGTCTATGTCACAAACGTAGGTCCTGCTCTTAGGTGGAGTGATGTGTCATGAAAACAGAGCACGTTTGCTGCTGTTGTTATAATCAGAGAAGCACTGAGACACTTGCAGGATTTTCTGCCTCAGTTGTCAAAGTCACTTGGACAGCCTTGAGTATCCTGTACCTTGACTTTGTGAGGAGGGAGTTCTGCCTCCCATAGCAAAATGTCTTCTGCTGGCCTTGGGTTAAATAATTGTTCCTCCTCCTTAGGAACCCTGGAAACTGCAGGAAATAGTGTCTGAATGCTGCAGCCAAGCTTTTTAAAATGCTGGCCCGAGCAGCAGGAGAGAGGCGCTCCTTTAAGCAGCAAAATGTCTTGGCAAGGTGAGAGAACAGTAACGACGAATGCTTAGCATTCCTTCTAACTTGCAATTCCCACGCTTCTTTAAGGGATGCAATGATATGAAATACATGTATTTGTAGTGCAGATATAGTTTTAATAAGATGGCAACTGTACAAAGGCTTTCCATTCTCCTGTGCTAGCATTTTAATACTGCCATGGGACTGGGAGGGGGGCATGACTCTTCTTTCTGGAGGACCCCTTCTTTGCAAGAGTTTCCTAGGAAAATGATTTCTGATAGGGTGTTATCAATCAGGATTATACGACTTAATCTGACCATGGAGTTTCAGAGCCATGCTCCCAAGGACCAATCCCTGTAGCCTAAGCTTAGGAAGAAATACCCCAAAGCCTAGAAAACAAAAACTTAATCAAGCCCTTTTTAAAAAATAAAAATAAAAAACTAGCATTTGCTTCGCAACTAAATATAATGAGAATTCCATTTGACAACAACATAACCATATGTCCAAATTTTAAAAGGAGGATATTTGGGAGGAAAAGGAGTTGCAGGGAAACCAAGAGAAGGCAACAATTGCACACATATACAGAACTCCGAATAAAATCAATAAGACAATATAACTAATCTAGTAACATGTTATTTCAGCCAAGTTTTGGGTTCCAGAACGCATGCAGAGTTCATTGCAGAGAGGATGGTCTGAGAGAGAGCACATTTGGGCTCCAGTCGGATGGCATATGCTGTGCTCCAAGAGGAAGATTTCTTTTACGGAGATCTCAGCTCTTTAGAAGCCGCCTTCTCAGCAGAGACCAATTGCTGATTTGTCCAATAACATGATACCCTCTATATCTGATGTCAGTAGTTCAACCAACAAATCAGAAAATGTCCTAGCAACTGTAGGCTTACTTTTCAAAGCCCAACATGGTTAGAACCAAATTGCCTATTCTAAGAGAGAGAGAGAGAGAGAGAGAGAGAGAGAGAGAGAGAGAGAGAGAGAGCGCGCGCGCGCGCGCGCGCGCTTAAGGCTTTGATTGTATTTTTGAGGACAAGCAAGTGCAATAAATTGCTATGAGTCTATTCATGTTGTACAGCAGGGTGCCAGCTGACCAGAAGCTCCAGGGGGCACTGTTGATCTACACCAGTATATTCTAAGGCTTGTTCCAAATACCGCCAAAAAGGGTTTAAAACTCTGGTGTGTGGGTGGCAAAGCATGGCATGGGATAGCTCCTACCTCCCAATTATACTGAAGGATGGTGTGTTTTCCAAATTAATTCTTGCCCGCGGGCATTGCCCATGAACATATATAAGCTAGGACACTGAGGACAGGGAAAAGGGTGATACCTTAGAAGTGCTGCTTAGATTTCACAGTAGCAGGGAATGTTTTAGCGTTTTACCAGCCTGAAAGCTGATGCCTTCTAGCTGCAAAGCACATGCGATTAGGCACATGTTCCTTTGCTAGACTAGAGGCACAGAGGGACTCGGTGGCCTGAAATGCCATTTATCAGCTCAGGCTGATATACCAACTGCGACCCTACTTGGGCAGAGACAGTTTAGTTACAGCTATTTGTGCTCTACTAACCTCCCACTGAATTACTAGAATGCGTCATATGCAGGGCTGCCTTTGAAGATGTTCCGAAGTTGACTGGATTGCTAACTGGCACAATTGCTAACCTGACACAATTGCTTTATGCTAGTGTTCTGCCATTTGCACTGGCAGCCAATCTGTTTCCAAACCAAATTCAAAGTATTTGTATTAACCTTTAAAACTCAGGATAGCTTGGGGCCAGGTGCCCTGAAGGTGTATTTCCACTTGTATTTGCCTACTTCCTCATCCCCGGAGGAGAGTCCTCCTCCAGGTACCCCTGCCAATTAAAATGAGGCAGGCAGCTATAACAGAGAAGGGATTTTCAGTGGTGGTTCCCGACCATGCTGCCCTGCTCAGTGAGGACTGGGTGGCACTTACATCATTGTCTTTTCTGTACCAGGTGAAGGCCATTTTGTTCTCCCACACTTTTAAAGAACTGTTTAGCACTTTTAGATGTGCACACTATTCCATTTTTTACTGGTGCTTTTACTTTGGTTTTATTATATGCTTCACTGTTCTTACGCCATTGCATCTGATTTTACATTGTGTTTCTTTATTTTAGCTATTTTATTACTGCATTGTTGTGCTTTTGCATCTTAAGGTTTTTATTATTGATGTTCTGGTACTCTGCCCAGACAGCTGGAGCATAAAATAAATAGATGATAGACAGAGATGGATAAATGGGTTCTTTTGTGGTTTTTCTTGTATTGGTGGTGCAACTACTCACAGTCCATTCTGTTACCATCACTGATATTTCTGATTAGACAGCAAAACATGATTTTCACATGTGAAACCCAAATGATTATTACATAGCAAAGAAACCCTGAACATGAATGTCAACTGAAGAATAACAAAAACAACTTTAAGAATAAAAGCACAAAATGTTACGGAAAGGATAGCCAGTTTTTATGTGTATTATTAATATCTACAGAAAATTTTGTTTCATGCTGTGTATACTGAGAACTAAAAATCTTCCAAGCCCTGTGGGAACTGTCACTGTTTACCACAAGTGTTATACAAAGAAGAGAGTTACTCTGGAGTTACCTGGGAGTAAGTATCATTGGGCATAAATAACAATAGCATATAATAACAATATCTCAAAGCACATTTATGTTATGGGCATAGACTTCTATTTTATAAAGATTAAAATTTTAGGAATGATGATGGCTGGCTTTAAAACAGCATATGATTAATTTTATTTACTGATTTGTTAAAATTATAATTTTGGAACACTGGGAAATACTTAATTTGTTTCTATTAACCCCTCTGTCCACTGGGTGCTACTATTGGTTTGCAAGGTTAATTGACCAGCAGAATTGCCGCTTGACCATAAACAAATATACATCTGCATCCTAAGCCTACACATGTTCACTAAGTTCCATTGCTTTCTGAGGGACTTACTTCAAAGGGAGTGTTTTCAATGTGTGTTGCAGGTTTATTTGATAGTTGTTTAACCTCAAACAACCCCTGCCACCCAGGCTGAAATGACAAGATGAACCACGGTCGCTCCTGTCCCCATCAGGGGTTGACTATTCAAAATGGCCACTGCCATATGCTACAACCAGTTGTGGCTTAAATAAGCCTTGGTGGACTGGGGAGGAGGAGCGCTGTGTGATCCTTACTGGAGAGATCCATTGGGAATCACCCTTACCAGTAACAAATCAACTGTGCCTTCATCCTTGGCTTCTCCAGCTGGGGCAGCAACTCCAGCTGGGGCAGCGAGCAATTGGACCTAAAAGAATTGTTCCTCCTTTTTGTTTTCAGTGTGATTTGCTGGATGCTGTTAGATATTCAATACTGGTTTACTCATAGAGCATGAAGGGGTAATTTTTCTAGGAATTTTAGTTTTCAAACTCTCTTTTTGAAAAAATGCTCCCAGACCCAGAGGCAAAGCAGCAAATAATCCCCTCCCCTCTGATGGACCTCCAGGGACATAGTACCATAAGCCACTTCACTAGGACAGAAAATCTTACAAGAATCACTCCCCCTTTCTGGCAGTAAAACCACAGCTACAAAGTTAATAGCTATTTCCTGCTCTTTCATGACACCCAAGACATTGGACTGTGCTTACGTGTAGACTTGGGCTTGCCCAATAGTATAACTAAATGTGTGGAGGCATTTATTCTTGAACTTCAGAGCTCATAAATGGCTGCTACTTCTCAGTCCTTCTAACCTTTCCAGGAAATACAGCTACATATTTCTTCCTCTTGCCACACGTGCCACAGCAGGCATGCAGAGCCCTCTCTGTTGGCATGCAAGTCAAGTGGCCTGAGCATCACCCCAGCAGCCGAGCATTGGGTAAAAGCACACACAGGGGCCATGTGCATGCTCAGAAAGAAGTAGCAGTGCCAGGTGATGACCTCACAATCCGCGACTCATTAGCTGCAACTCAAGCTTTCACATGGCTGGTCAGAGTGCTGCCAAGGATAGATAGATATAGATAGATAGATATGCTTGGACTGACTGTGAGTTGTTTTCTCTGAACTAAAACCTCACTTTTCAGGTTTTATTGTAGTGTTGGCACTTTGCGATAAGTTGCGATAAGTTGGTTTTCGGTTGAAGTTTGGGCACTCGGTCTGTAACAGGCTAGGGTTAGAAAAACAAGGTGTTCTGGTATGATTTTGATGGTTGGAATGTGTTTAGAATGGGCAGAAATTATGAGCTGTGCAGGAAAACCTACTCAAGGAAGGCTCTTCCAAAATCAACCTATTTTCATTGGAACATTAGCCCAATATTAGGATTGGGGGTGTGCACCAGGGTAGGGTTAGGGTTGGAAAAATGAGGTGTCCTGGCATGATTTTGATGGGTGAAATGTGTTTAGAATGGGCAGAAATGATGAGCTGCACTGGAAAAGCTACTCAAGGAAGACTTTTTCAAAACCGCCCCTTTGAGTGGTACTGTACCCCTATATTAGGTTTAGGGGTGTGCACCAGGGTAGGATTAGGGCAGTGGTGGTGAAGCTATGGCAGGCATGCCACAGCGGGCATGCAGAGCCCTCTTTGTGGCATGCAAGCCAAGTCATCAGAGCATCAGATAACAGTGCACGTAGGGGCCATGTGCATGCTTGGAAAGGTGTAGTGGCGCCAGGCGATGACGTCACGAGCTGCGACTCATTAGCTGTGACTTGTCTGAGCTTTTGCATGGCTGGTCAGTGCACTGCCAAGGAGATATATATATTTGCTTGGACTGGCTGTGAGTTGTTTTCTCTAAACTTAAACCTCAGTTTTCAGGTTTTATTGCAGTGTTGGCACTTTGTGATAAATAAGTGGGTTTTGGGTTTCAGTTTGGGCACTCGGTCTCTCAAAGGGTCGCCATCACTGTTGTAGAAACTCTTTCTACCTTACAAGATTTCCTGATATGAATAATTGTATTGACACTTGACATACTGAAACACAAAGGTACATAAAAAACTTCCCTATAGGAAGTCAGGCAACTGATCCTTCTAGCTCACTACAGGCTGGCAGCAGCTCTGCAGTGTTTCAGACTAGATCCATTCTTAGACCAACTTGGATATGCCTGTAATAGAACCTAAGAGCTTTGCATGTAAAGCATTTGCATGCTTCTGAGTTGTGTGTGCCACTTCCATAAGGAAATGTATGGATGCCAGATACATGCACTGGCACCATGTTTGAGTCTCAGATGTCAGCATTGTTCTGATGGGATATGATCATTTGAACAAAGGGAGGAAAACATAGCCTTGTACCCAACTGCTGCGCCTCTGCTGCGAGAAGGTTCCTTGATCCAGTGGAGGCTTCTGTCAATGGAATGCAGAGAGAGGAGAGTTTTTGCAATCTCTCCTCCCATACAGTTTTCCCAGACCTCTGGAGCAGATTGGTAGGATACTGCAGGGAGGAAGGAATACTACCAAAATCACTGCCTACTCATTAAGCTTGCAGAAACCTCCGATGGATTAAAAAGTTTCCCATCATCAGAGGAACACCAATGAAATTCCACCTAGAGTCAAACACCATCATTAATAACATTCCATGCATATTCATTTGGTTGCATAAATGATCAAATGGAAAAAAGATGAAGTAAAAACCATAGGTACATGATTATTTTGGAAATGGCCTGCATGTGCCCAAACCTTGTGAAAAGATACAACCATTGTGAAGGGATATTGCAGAAATGCTAGGCCCGTGAGAGTTTGGGGCCTTTGAATATTATTTATTTATCTATTTATTTATTTATTTATTAAAACGTTTTTATGCCGCCCCATTCGCTGAAGCCTCGGGGCGGCTTACAACAATAAGTTAAAATAATTATAAATCAAAAATATAAACATTAAATTAAAAATACAAAAATACAGTATAAAATAAGCTGCCCTGGCCAGATAAAATCCAATAAAATTAACAGTTAAAATGCCACTTGAATAAAAAGGTCTTCGCCTGGTGCCGAAAAACAAATAACGACAGCGCCAGGCGGACCTCTCTGGGGAGCGCGTTCCATAACTTAGGTGCCACCACAGAGAAAGCCCTCCTCCGGGTACCCACCCTCCTAATTTCTTTCATGGAGGGTTCCCGGAGAAGGGCCTGCCCCGCCGATCTCAAGGGGCGGCTGGGCATATATGGATGCAAGCGCTCCTTCAGGTAACCAGGACCCAAGCCGTTTAGGGCTTTATAGGTCATCACCAACACCTTGAATTGGGCCCGGACTTCAATGGGAAGCCAGTGAAGCTGACGGAGAACTGGAGTCATGTGAACATAACGCCCAGTCCCCGTCAACAGCCTGGCAGATCTATTTTGAACCAATTGAAGTATCCGGAC